>NC_066396.1:19048021-19353646 GCF_013377495.2 Cygnus atratus | reverse complement strand
CAATGCTGGCAACAGACGGGTATCAGGAGGAATCTCTGCAACCTGGCAAAGGCTAAACCACACTCATTTGTCCTCCTCTGGGAATACAGCAGCACACACCTTTCAGCACTCTGATCCAGCATTAGCTGTGAGGCAAGACTGCACCAGCAGCTTCAAAACTCACTGTTATATTCATTAAAAGGTGGCCTTGGGGATGACAGACAGGAAAAATAACTATTCTGGGCTGTTATCTGATTTAATTAAAGAGCTGTGTAGCTGTATGCTGATAAATATGCAGACAATGCTGAGCACCCACAGAAGCTGCTCATTCCCACACCTCCTCCCCCTCCATTAGCAGGGTACTAGAAGTGTACTTGAACCAAACTGTTCACAGCTCTCAAGCGGAGAAGACCTACTTTGCTTCATGAACTGGGTCAAGAATAGCAAAATAAAAGTGTGCCAAGAAATAATGAAACCCCAGTATATCCACCAAAATTCTGAGAGTCAGAAAGAGTCTGTTCACCTAGAATTAGGCTTGAAAACAGTTTTCAAGGTACAGTTGTGCAGTAGCAGTGGAGGTTATTGTTGTGAATATAAGGGCTCAGATACTGTACATTAAGAAAATGTAACTAAGACTGCACGAGTATAACATTACCAAAAAAAAAAAAAAAAAGTGTAGAAGTGCAGCTTCTTCTGTACATGCATCAAAACAATTTTTAGTGCCCACTAACATAAAATAATGCAGATTTTTTGATAGGCACTTTGTACTCTGTAAATAATTAAAATGCCTAACACATGACACACTGCTTTCCTTCAAACCAAGAGATCTGGGAACCGATACCAGTGTGAAAAACAATCCATAGCACTTCCATACAGCACTACTGTGTCTCCTAAAGGACAGAGGACAGGACAGACATGTAGAGCTTCATACTGTGAAAAAGACATAATTTATTGTATTGTTCTGTAAATATGTCCCTACCCATGTAAGTAACTATTTAAATACTATATAGTAGTGATATCTAGAAACATTCAGAGAGTGGATGAAAGGAGAGAAGGATGACTTTTACATCTAAACACGCTGAGATCAGAGGAGAGAAGGGCTGGTGACTTGTTAACAGGAATTATTTCTGTGCTGTATGCTGATTTCAAAATGCCCAAATAAGTGATAGCCCTGGGAACAGTTTGGTTTAGTTTTGGGGAATCTGAGGAAGACATGGCCTTGAAGTGATCAGTGGTGCCTCCCAGCAAAATGCAAGGGCATGCCAATCCAAGACCAGCCCTGTGGCACTCAGGAGGTTGGGCTGCTCCCACTGGGATAAACCTTCCAGTGCCATGGTGGGTGCTTTTAGGAAGCACCATTTGCAATATTTCATTTTCACTGCAAACCCTGAGGACTTGCAGGACAATTTTCTCATTTACAGAAGACCGATCTCCAGGATATCACGGTTCAGAGAAGAGCCTGTTGCCAGCACCAGCTCCTGAGCAGCTTCCACCATCCCACCAAGCACAGTTCTGGGTTCAGTCCCGGGTGCTGGGAGGCTTAATCAGCGGCTGAAAGGGTTGAACCAAACACTGTCACCCCAGAACAACAGAATGAACTAGGCAGCTGAGGAGGAAAAGAAATAAAATGAAAGGCTGAACAAAATTTAGCAAGCATGGAAGTTGTCCCAATCCATTTCCCTGGCCGAAGGCACGCTCTCATGTACATTTCCTTGCTCTTCTCAAACAACTGTTGCAGTTAAGAAATTCCTCTTTGCTGTCTCCCACCTGTCCACCACATGCTTTTTTCAATCATCCTGTTTCCATGAGTTGCAAGGAGCTCTGACTGTTTTAGAGGACAGGCAGAGAATATTGAAAGTTAAATTGTCTTTGTTTTGTTTAATTTTTCTGCACTACTTCGTTGTGTAATATTAAAAAGTCTGGGTTTGAACCCATTAGCTCAAAACATTAGAAAACAAACAGGCCACGAGCTTTGTCAGGATAAGATACACACTAAGGCCATTTCTTTTCCATCAGCCACGCAGTTTTCAAACAGCACGCAATTTGTATGCACTCAGTGTGCTTCCTTTTGGTTCAGCTGGTCTCAGGTCACGCTGGTGATTTATGAGATGCTGCACCTACAGGTCATGCTAACGTGAATGCGTATAGAAGAATCTCAGCTGCAGATCTACACAAATAATTTCTCTTCTTAAAAAGAAGGAAAAAAAAAAAGTGCAACAGGGATTGCATCCAAACGGATTGGTTCTGCCTGAAAATGAGGGTGACATTTTACAAGACTAGGCAAGCAAACAGCTCATAGTCACCAGAAAATGTTGCCACTGTTTTCGGAATATATATATATATACACATATTTAAAAAAAAAAAAAAAAACTCTTTTTTTTTCCCCTTTTTAAAGAGCTGAGGCAGCCCTGCTCAGGGGTCAGGAACATCTGAGCCAACTCAAGTATGACTGCAGGATGGAAGACCACAGAACCAGCAGGCAGCCAGCCAGAAGTAAAACCCTTCCTCAGTAGCAATGACCTGGCAGATTGGCTCTGCCATTACTGTGAAACTTCACTGCAATTTGTATCTTATACTCAGGTTAGGAGATAAAGATGGGCAGTGAATGGATGAAAGAGAAGGAGTTTTCTTCTTTCAGTCATTCTGGTTGGTCCAGGATGATGCTTGATCACAAAGCACCAGAAGTTACCGGTCAGAAGAATCAGAGTAAATCTAAGACTTTTCTGAGCAAAATTTGACACAGGTAACTCCGCAGCTACTACCAAAAAGTAGAAACATACACCAATAGGTAATTCACTTGCTGCCTCTCAGCAAAATATTACTTCTAAGAAATAATCATGAAATTAAAAAAAAAAAAAAAAATGAACAGTAAATTCTTGAAGGTGCTTGTGTTGTGCATGCTTGCTGGCATCAGGTTGCAAATCCTTATGACTTTTGCTTTTTTCTGGTAACAAAAAGCCTGAGGTAAAGCAACAGGTATCCCAATGGCACAAACTAGCACCAGATGTGCACCTCAGGACCTGTTTGGGGAAACATTACATTATAAATACTCAAACTGATGCAACAGAAACAAGATCACTTTGCAACTGCAATTGAATTGATATTTGTAGTTGCATAAAGTGAAACTCTCCTTCCCCGGTTCTAACAGCTGCAGAAATTTGGACTCACTGACCATGTTTTCAGAATGATGTAACATCAAACTTTTCAAATCCAAAACTTGAAAATTATTCTTTTATTGCTATATGAGAATTGACCTTAGCTTTTTATGGTCCAGTTGTGCTTCCTAATTGAAAATTATAAGTCATTTCATGAGCCTTTTGGGGACATTATTCTCTCACTCATGAATGACAAGTGCATCACTTGCTAACAGGGTTTTACAGCATATATACATTCACACGAACATGCAAAATTTGAAAACAGTAATGTGGAAAAAAAAGCCCTAATTTGAGTGATTCAGTCTTCAGATTCTTCCTTGGCATACTGGAGATAGTAAACAAGGCTCAGCAAAAGTTCACCACCACCATCCCAGGAAGAAAATGCCCACGTGCCTGCCCCTGCTCCCACGTTTTCTGTCTCCTGAGCAAGTGACCACTCTACGGCCAGGATTTCTGGCTGTTTACATCCATCCCAGGACAGCTTTAGAGTCCAGATAGCTTTCAGTGTGTCTGCTGAAACAACTAAACTGAAGTCCATAACTAAACAAATACACACGCAATCAGGCATGAGGGAGAAGGACTCATCAGCACGTGTAACTGGCTCACATGAGCTGACCTAATGTTGTGGTCCAAACCAGAATCGTTTCAGACTCCTGTATCCAGTTCCTTCCATTCTGTTTAACTCTATGCTTGTGTTGTAAATTAGAGTCCTTTTCCACTGTAGATATTTTTATTTCCGAGGAGGAAAGTCAAGAAACAAACTCGACCATCCAAAAGCACTATCCCCAGGATTGTCCTGCTTTCATCCTGTTTTAGCTCTGGGTAGCGTTGCTCCTTGGGCAGCAAAGGAGAAGGGATGAAACTGTGCAGAGTGCTGCCCAGAAACTTTTTCTGGACAGCCAAGAGCAGCTTTGCTGATGCTGCCTCAGATATCCCAACCCCTCCTTCACACCAGAGGAGAGAGTGAACTGGGAGCAAAAGGCACAGAGACTCCCAGGAGTTACTACAGCTGAAACTGAGAATCCAGTTTTTGCAAACATCAGTGTATCATTGCACTTTTTACTCCTCATTCCCCAAAACATCTCCATCCATGGACTTCTCTACCCACTCTCCTATTTCCCTTCACCCTGTACTACAGTTTTGCTACATATTGATGCTGGTTTTCATATCAAACAAACAATCTTAAGAACCTCAGACCTTGAAATAATGGCAGGATGCCAAGACCATAAGACAGTGTCTCCTTTTAAAGTCCATTAATCCTAATCACAAGCACAATAAAGTTCACCAAGTACAGAAAAATGAAGTTGTTGTTATGAATCCAAGCTTCACTAGATCTCCCTGTAAGAATAATTTCATGTTCAGACTAGATCCACAGAAGAGCCATGCCTCTCCCAATTAGCCAGGCACAGAAGCATGGGTACAAGAAGACTTGAAGCACAGTGATAGTTCCTCAGGACATTGCTTCAGATTCCTAAATTCTGTAGCTACAGAGGCAAAGTTTGTGTATTTGATCTATTTATGTTAGTTTGCCTAAGATCTTCTTGAACCATTTGGCTGAGCTACAATACACTTTGCTTCAGTCCACCATCAGGTTTTCAGGTTGCTCTCCCATTGCTATCATGATTGTAGAAGACAGAGGACAAAGTTGGATTTCCATGGTTTCACCCACACCCAAGCAAGAAAAAACAGAAAGCATAGGGGAACGTAGGGGAGACACAACCCACTTGCATGGCTGTAAACCAGACCAACATAGGTATATTGGCTCCCCGATTTCATATTCTTTGAACCTTTAGGACTTACTTTGTCATCTTGCTGTCATTCTTTCATGTGGGTAAGAAACCTGGCAGGAGAAGAGAGAGACAACCACTCTCATTTTGTTGTGAGACTTGGTTGAGCTCTGTGGTTCCAGGTGAAACCTGAACAGGAGGAAGAGTCCCACATCACACACTCTGTGCACTTCAGACATTACTGCCAACTTTCATCCTAACCACTCTCAAAATAAGACTATTCAGACCTGGCAGAAAGAGGATGAAAACTCCTCCAGCTTCAGTGTGTGCTTGGTGAAAAGGGGTGGGGAAGGAGGGCAACACCCCCTCCCACAGCTCTAGCCCTGGATCCCTGTGTTGCTACAAACTGCTGTTGTCACCTAATTTACTATCGTTGCAGCTCAGATGAGCACATGTTGGTAAACAAAGCTGCAATGGAATGGCAGCATCCTGTTTACATTTCACTGCAGGATGATTCATTTATGGCTCTTCAGCAGGGCAGAGGCTGTAATCATGCAAAAGGTCAGCAGTTTCTGCTAGGGCTTCTGCATTTAGCCAGATACTGTTTAGGTTAAAAAAAATCCAGTGTTGATATAATCCTGCAGAGTAGTCTTCGTCTTTCCTGGAAATCAAGAGTTTGACGTAGATGGAACTTTAATTTAAGGTATGGAAAACTTTCTTTTGAAACCTGTGATTGTCTTTGAGCGCAACAAATGTTCTCTTTCTGCAAAACTCTGATGAATGCCAGGAATACATCATCTTTCACATGTCCTCAGAAGACACAGCATTGCCAGACTTGCAAGGTGAAGGAAAAATAAATCATCACAAGATTTAATGACCTCTGTTAAATGGGCCTGGGGGAGGCTCTGCCATTGTTTGGGTAAATAATTGCAGATGAGAAAAGTAATCTAAACCATTTTCCCTTCTACCATAAGGCGGAAGTCCTGCAGGATCAGCCATTTAACTTCGGCATTAAGATACCAACCACAACATCCAGCACTAGAGGAGCTAATCTCTTTCTGATGAGGTACAAATTCTTCATGATTAGTGCTTTCCTGAAATCCCATCTTCCAAACCAAACACTGAGTTTTGCCTTTTACTTGCATTAATAACAGCTTCTTATGGTGTGGTTTCTCTGCAAGCGAAGCCCTGAGTGACACCACACGTGCAGGAGGAGCTTGTTCCCTGTCTCCACAGGAGCAAGCTTTATGAAATTGGTGCACGTGCTCCTAGATAAGCTATCAGTTTAGGAGCTGACGCCAACACCTAAATATAGCAAACCTTCCCAAGGTGTATCCTCTTCAAACACTAAACATAGCTCACGTATACCAGGATACACACGAGGAATAGCTTTTCCCATCTGTTGGAAGTGCTGATTTTACAGTGCTGCATGATTTATATTACAATCAAATAAACATGCCCTCTGAAAAGGTTAGAGCTACTTACTGCTTTCCAAATACTCCCTCATATACGTACTTCCAAGCCAAAGATGTCCTTAAATCAGTAACTACTTCACAAGCCCTCAAGGAACTGTAGTTATTACAGCACCAGCTCCTGATTAAGGACTTTTTTGTTTTTTAAAGGGCTCATTAATTTGCATGCACATCTTATTGACTGTGATGGAAGGGAGCTGGCAGAGAGTTACACAGGGCACCACTTCCCCCACACAGATCTCATGGCATCAGACATTTCCATGAGACGAACTGCAACCCACTTGTTTTCCATCTCTTCTAGACCACAATCTTAACCCTTAAAAACCCAGATCTCTCCTTTTCCCACTGGCAAAATTAATACTAACAATCGTATGCAGTTCTACACAAATTGTAAAGATATTCCCCAAAAACTGAGTGATTCAGGAAATTCTTACCTTCAAAGAGTGCATGACAGGAGAGGAAGGCCAGCCTGGATCGGGAAATACATTGCTGCCTATTATCCACTCCACCGAACTACCTACCACATGAAATAGATCCATTTTATAGCATTATTAAAAGTAGCATTGTACAACCATTAACATTATATTAAGGGCTGCTGAGTAAAATGTGAAAATAGCTCAATTCTATGAGATCACTTTTAATTAGTATAAAGAATTAATCACAATTTCACTTGCCCTCTGAAGAAGAAGTTTATAAGCTTTGCAGGCCAGGAGAATACAATAGAGTCATCACAGGGTATTTGGCCAGAGTGATGGTTAAAAACAGGAGGAAGCCAGCTAAAACTACAGCTCTGCCTAAGACGGAGGCCATTGGAACTGGGCCGATAGGAATAATCAATACATTGCCATACAGAGGCTGGTTTACCTGGCAACATTGCTCAGTATCACGAATGCAGTCACAAACCTGCAGCCAGGATGGAGCCCTGCCTGCAGAGAAGCCCGGGCACCAGCAGAAAATCCTCTGTCTCCACCTCTGCCACCAGCTCCATCAGTGGTGGCTCAGGCTGCAGTTTCCATTGTTTGCCCACAAACCCATTTTGAAGGCCATACAGACAACCTGGAGCTGATTAGTTTCAATAGAGCAATCTATGAAAAGTGGAAGAAATTGAAGTAGTGGTGTGGGGATGACAGGAAGGCGTATTTTCTCCATACCTTGGCACAGCAGAAGACCAGAGTCAGTGTCTTTGTCCTCCAGGTTACTTTCACACTTCCTCCAGTTGTTTGCAGTGCCCAATATTTCAGGTCACACGCTCGTGCTTTGGAACAAACAGCACATCTTGCACACAAAATCTTTCACGTTCCTAAACCCTGTGAGACAAGACCTGAACTAATGTCTGCAAGCTCTTTGAGGGCACTAGCTCTACCTTCTCTGCTCTTAAAGGATATTTAATATCACCACATCTTTAGGTGCTACCACCACTCCAATGCAAATATTAGACCCACAACTTAAGCATTTCACTGTCTGCCAGTTCCAGCTATTCACAAACTTTTTCCCAAACTGTGGTAATTTTGTTTTATTTGGGGGTTGGGTTTGGGGGAAAGAGGGTTGGTTTATTTTTGGATATCCTTGTTTATCTTAGCAAAACCATCCCTGTGTCTACAGTCAAATTTTCAAGAACCTGAAGTAATCTAAGACATTTGTCTTTTTATCCGTTATCTTAAGGTTGTCACCTCCACAGCTGGTATCACCCTTCGGGACAGGGGATATGAATTTCCTTCCAAAAATCTTTTCCCAATCCCCACCCCCCACAGGATGAGTTATCATACAGCTAACAACAGAGCACTATCGGATATCTAAACCCCAGGGAGCAGCTTCATCTGGAAAAGGACCACCTCTGAGGGGGACAAATGCCAGGCATTCAGGCCTTTTAAACATTTTTCCTACAAACTTTTCAGAGACAAAGAAAGGCCTGTTCCTCTGCCTTTGTTTGCTTCCCCTGCTTTGTTCCGCAGCCCGGTGGTAAGCACGGGGGTGGGGGGGGGGGTGGGGGGGGGGGGGGTGGGGGGCGGGGGGCTGGCAGCAGTGAACACGCAGCTCCCTGCTGTGGGTGTTTGTCCAGCACCTTGCAAGGACCAGGGGCTCAGCAGATACAAGCCACTATTTGGGGCCAAACCCTTCTCTGGCTCCAATTGTGGCAGAGCAACAGCCAAAACCAGACGCCCCATAACTGCCAGGGTGGCTTTTTAGGCTTTTGCATGCAGCAATAATTGGGGCACTTCAACTAATCTGCTGCAGTGAAGTCAACAGGAGTTTAAGCATTTTGGAAAGATTTGGCTCCATTCTTCTCATTGCAGATGGGATGCATTTCAGTGTCACAGTCGATGTACAACAGTGCAGCACGGTGATGCAGAGCCCATAGGGCTATGCATGGCTCTATCACAGCCACTTAAATTGGCTGCACCCACACCACAGTGGCACACTGCCCCAAGCTCATCTCCAGCTTCAGGTGCCTGGTACCACCACAGAAAGAACCTGGGGAGCATGGACCAGAAGATGGCACCCCTGGGAATGTGGGAGCCCAGGAACGCATTAATTCAGCAGGCAAAAGTCATTGTGACAAATTCTAACCCATTGCCCACCTTTGGAGATCCCCCTACATTCAAAAGCTGTATGGATGTGGTCCTGGGCATCTGGATGGCCCTGCTATAGCAGGGGGCTTGGGCCAGATGGCCTCCAGTGGTCCCTGCCAACTTCATCCGTCCTGGGAGTCTGTGAAATCTGAAGATCTGGGCCTTGTCAGTTCCTGCTGAAGACAATGGGATAACTTCAGTTCTGCTATACTATAAAATTCAGAAAAATTAAAATGTGACCAACTCTATCTATCCAGTGCCGCTGGGGAGGGATGTAAAACCAGAATACAGTAAGAGATTTAAAACTCATAAAAAGTAAATTGTCATACTCAGATGAACACTGCCAGCTGGTGTCAGGTCCAAGAAAACCTTGTCTTTGTATGTAAATATGGTTTTAGTGAGAAAATATTTCCGTTCATACAGGGTTCTTGAGAAGTAGGAAAGAAAAATGTTTTAATCAAGCTGCCTGTGCATGGCCAAAGATCAAGTATTACTCTCGTGCATGGGAACCGTGCAGCTATGTAACCTGCCTGTAGGAATACCTGAAAGACACAGGAAGACAAGTGAAAATTGCTTAGGTCGATACAAACACAAAAATGCTCAAAATCAATAAGAAGCAAAGTGACTTATTTTCATTGCTCAATAAACAGGGAACAAAATGAGGCTTTGACACCTGCAGGTAATGAGTTACAGCAAAACAGGCTAAAAAATTGTCTTGTCTCCCCATCCCCTCTCTCCCCCCCCCCCTTTTTTTTTATGTGATGGGTAGGAAAGAATACAATAATATCAACACAAACCTAAGTATTAGCAGAGTGTTTTTGCATTCCATTTAGTAAAGATCTAATGCACGAAAGACAAGAGCTGCTGATTGCTACTTCTGTTTCATGAACGTAAACCCGTGTCCATTGTAGCATCTATAAAGTCAACAAACAAACAGAATAAGTTCATTGAACTAAGCATTCGTTTTAACCCCAGAATATATTAATCTGTATGTACAAACACTGCAAGAGGAGCTCTCCATTTCTAAATTACACATTGTGGCTTTTACACATATGGTAAATAACCTTTGGAAAGTCTGTCTCTGATTTCCCTGCGTAGTAAGCCAGCTCACTGCTCAAACACAAATACAAATCACATGCTTCAGGAAAAAGGAATTGGCTTTCTTGGGAAAAATCCTGAAAAGTGGAACTGCTTGTCATGCACTCAGTGCACGCACTTGGCAGCAGTGACTGCCAGCAACAGCCTCGTGGCCTATGATGCTTCCCAAGCTGGGGCAGAACATGGCAGAGGGACAGACCCTCCTCCTCACTTTGCAAAGACGTTTGTAGAAAGATCTGTAGGTGTCATTTGTGGACTATTAAACAAGCTGCACAACTACCCCTAATCTGCTCTTCCAGGTCCTCACTCAGACTTTTTCAGTCCACACATACTGCACTTAAAAGTAACCTGTGAGCACTTAGCCTTCAACATGGAGTTTACCTTTTGCTTCACCAAGACACAGTTTTAATCTCTAACAAGCATGCTCAGCTCTGACTAGTTGTTATGGCCCATCTGAGGTAGCCCCAGCGTGGAGGGAGGAGGAGATGTTCTGCTTACACGAGGTAGCACGTGCCGCAGTTGGGGACTGCTCATGTTTCTTCAAGTCAGGTGCCTCCAACAGAGGCTGAAGCCTTCAGATGCCTGTGTCTTGGTGACTGCAATGATGGTTATAAAAATCTGAGCAATATACCCTTTAACAGGGAATGCAGAAGCAAATGAAGCACACCAAGGAAAATGAGATGGTTCAAGTGACTTAAGAACTGAAACAGGACCAGGCCTCGGAGTCTTCATAGAGCTTAAAAATATGTTTGTTTACACACATAGATGCACACAGTTGTGCATTGGCTGTGAAGAGTTTTCTGTGGGGTTAAAAACCAGCAAAACCACAGTGTATGTTTTAGGTATTTTTTTAATAGATTTCTATCTCCAACAGAAGGTTACAAAAGGTTTAACAAGAAAAAAACCTCAAGCCTTCAGCAGAAGAAAGGTACGTTTCCTACTTCAAAATTCTCATCTGCAGAACATACTGCATCCTACACCACATCTCACAGTGACAGTTCTAACATGATTGTTCAATTCTCCTATGTTACACCTTGCTCTATTATCCAGTTTCTCTGGAAAACAGAGAATTGGAAGCACACCCAGCAGAAACGCCTTCACTCAAACCCCTTGGCAGCCTGACCCCTCACATTTTGGTCTGCTCTTTGTATTCTACTTTTATCTGTAAAGTGAATGAGTCTACAAAATGTTCTTTTGGAGGAAGGGAGAAGTTACTTGGGCTTATCTTAAAGTGTCTGAAAATAATTTTGTGGGAGCGGTACTCTAGGACTTCCTTCGGGCACTGCTGCGCAGAGATTCTGCCTGGTTACAACAGTGGGGTGCATGCATCATCCATCCAGTGTGGTCCCCCTTGTGCAGCATCACTGTAACAGCCAACGCGCAAAAGATGCAAACTGCTCTGCCTCTGGCATAATCAGAATAAATCCTTAGGTTCAAAACAGTGCATGATATCATTGCTGAAGCAAAGTGGGAACAGAAATGCCCAGGCTCTTCCTACAGGGGAAAGAAGCCATTGAATAAGTGATGGAAGATGAAGGCAGAGGGCTTGTTTTAAGTGACTATTCACAGGTGGGTTGTTGTGGGTTTTTTATTTGTTTGTTTATTGTTTAAAGAAGTGAAAGTCAATGCTCTGATTTAAGTGGTGTATTTTATATGAGCAAAATGAAGGTTTTGCTTCAAACATCTAGCAAAAACTCTTGAGTATCATCTATAACTCAAGTTAGAAGTGGGCAGATAGCGGAGTAACTCCTTCACCACAGTGGTAACAAGAATAATACCTGGAGATTTATTTATCCCCTCTTCCCAAGGAGCTGCAGACAGCAGCAGAAAGATTTATTTCACTTGGACCCATCCCAGGACAAAACCCAGCCTCCCCTCTTTCAGTTGCAGGCTCCACGAATCCCCGGGTCTTACTATAAAGTACCTTTGTACCGTGGAAGTGTACAACTTCCATTACACTTGTAGCCTTCAATTTTTATTTATGGTTGTGCTTACGCAAGCTTTCCAGCTTCACACATCCCCACTCCCGACAGCAGTAGGAGTGGCTCACAGCTGCCGACAAACGTGTGAGCTGGAAATGTGACGGCATTTAACTCAGGACAGAAACACCTGCAGCATCTCTTACCTAACTCATGTGACAACAGAAGTAATTCGTGAGAAGTCATGCCCTCCTGCCTCAGCTCACATCCCAGTCACAGGTTGGCATTTTAATACCTCTTACTCCCTAACTCCCTTATGCCTAGATAGTTAAACCACTTTGACTTAAAAGTCTAAAATGAAGTTGTGAAGTCTTGTTCTCAACAACGCTGAGTATCTGTTACTCCTTGTGATTAACAGGAACAGAGTTGCTCTCCATCTTTGAAAACAGAGGCAGTTTTATGTCTAAATAAAGGTGTTCCATGCTAGCCACACAGATCTGAAAGTTTTGGCCAAAAGCCACAAAAGCTTGTTATAACTGTTGATGGCTCACTTCAACAAGCACGCCTTAGCATCAGAAACGCAGTGTGAGAGAGACAAAAAAACACCCTATAAAAATCCACTGGTAAAGAAAACTCCTTTAGTGAGCTGCAAATTGCAGTTGTTGGCTGTAGAAAGCCATCTCAGCTCAACTCCGATGACAAGATTTCTAAGTGTAAATATACAAATAGTAGCATGTTTCATCTTCTTCTTTGCTGTCCTCTAGTGTCAGCTTTTTGTGCAGAGCAGTTAGAATAAACCTGGTTTTAATTTTGATTTATTTTTTTTTTAATGAAGAAATGCCTATTCTATTGTGAACTCTGGTAGAGACAACAAAGCCTCTCTAAAAAGTGGCCAAGTTTGGATCAAAAAACACCAGCCTTCCCCAAACTCGATTGCTAAGTTTGGAACACTGCCGCCACGGCATATGAATGTTACTGGCAATTTTTAAACAGGGGATGTACTGCAGGGGAAAATCGTGGCAGAATGGAGAACACAAATGATTTTTCTCATGGCCTTTTTTTTTTTTTTAACTCATGTATGCAGAGAGTTTGTGTAGCTATCGATATAACAGAACTGTTTCCCTCCTTGATTTACGATACACCTATGCATCCAGTGTTCTGCTAACAGCCAAACTCCATGGTTTTACCAAAACACAGCAGCTCTATGAACAGCACAGTTGCCTCTACACAGTAAAGTATTAAAAAAAAAAAAAAAAAAAGTCTAGTTACACTCGTTTAGAAAACGACATTAACCGAAATAATAACTGCACAAAACCCGTGAGCAGACCCGCTGCAAAGGTCGGAGCCAGCCGAAGGTCTCCAGCACCCTCTTCTGGTTCCGGGAGGCCACAGGCACGAAGCCTGCCCGGTGCTCAGGGGACACCCGTAGGACAGGGCACCCAGACGCGAGCTGGCGGGACGCCAGGGCGTGCAGTGGCAGGGGATTGTTCGGCACAGGACGTCCTGGTGTTACTGAAGGTTTCCGAATGAAATTTAAGCCATTGCAATGTTGTTCTCATCAGTCTGAGCAGTGCTACCGTGCTAGTTAGAAGCTGTACGTCCAGGGACATAAGAAGAGGCAATAAATACACAGGCACAGGGAAGAACTGCTTTTACAGGGGACGTACGGATGGGAAAGCAGAGGGCATCAACGTGCAGTGGAGTCTGAGACAGGCAGAGATCAGAGCAGCCCGACTTGTCAAGGCTCTTCATTTTGCTTAACTTCCTTCAGGAAGGTTTGAGGAGAGGTTATAAAATACCATCTCGAGGACAGATGATGATGTAATTTTGTTGACCTCCAGAGAAACAGCACAGAGGAAAGTATAAGGATGCCCTTTTCAAAGCTGAGTGCATGAATGACACGGTCTGACATCACTGGCCAAAGGCAGATGCCATCCTCTCGAAGCCAAATTAAAAAATGACTCATTGGATGGGAGTGTTGACATTGCAAGGGGCTTTAAAGCACATTTAACAATTTAACATAACCAGGGGATAAATGGAAGGAGCAAGGAGGATCAAAACCAGGAGAAAAACCAGTGCAGTGTCAGAGACCCAAGGTAAGTTAACAATTAGGAATAGAGAGTGAGGAGTGAAATGGACAGAAGATACTATTTAAAAGTAAGAAAATAGAAACCAGACCACTGATAGGTAAGTTTGTTCTCTTTGCTAAGCAGTACTACTTCTACACCATGTGGAGCCATTCACTTGTCTTCCCATCACTCTGGTATTTCACATCCTTGGTGTCATTTGCTATGAGGTCTGGGCTACAAAACACTGAGCAACACCTTCCTCTTGGGGACCAGATGCCCCAGGAACAAGCAGCAGCAGCTCACCTCTGCTCTCTCTGACCAACCCAGGCCCTTTTTTCTCTAAAGATCCTCGAAAGCACAGACTTCCATCGCTCTGCAGAGCTAAGGTTCAGAAATGACACCACGCAGAGGTGCAGACCGAGCACCTGGTAGGGGAAGGTCACCAGCACAGCCCTCGTTTGGCCAAGGACAGACTGACCCTAGGACACTGCCAAAGTAAGCCAAAGATGAAGTGAGTAGTCTGTCCCTGAGTGGTCAGGCATTCTTGCACAGAAAAAAAGATCACCATGAGCACAAAACCATCAGCTCCACTTAAATTGATACCTGATGTTGACAGCAGTCAGCACATTGCTGCTGCTGGGCACTGCCAACCTTGACAGTGCTTACTCAAGTACCCTTCTTTGGTCCACTCCTGCTCCCCATGCAGCACTCCCTGCGTGCCCAGCAAGGCAAGGACTCCTGACCACTGACCACCAGCTCACTGCTCAGCAAATCAAAAACTATGTCACCATTTCCCCTAGCTGCTTCTGGGTTGGCTCTTTGAGTGCTTCAGTGTTGTTCAAGCCCCGTCAGACATGGACCAGTTCCTGTCCTCACCAGCTGGCAGGAGGCACAGTGGGGGTCTTCACTGCTTGCGCCAAGTGGCTGTGTCACAAAAGCCTCCAGCTCCGCCACCACTCCTCATCAGCTACTGACTCATTGCTTCTTTGCTTCTGCACCACAAAGTCTGCTGAAAATCCAAGTGTGAGACCATGTACCTTTAGGATATTTAATAGCAGCCAAGCAGATGAAAAAAATCCAGAGAAAAATGCAGATTTAACCTAAACTGCTGCTGCCCAGTTTTGCCCAAGTGTATTAAGCCAAGCTGTGCATATTCAGAAATCCAGCTCTATTTTTTAATCTGTTTTTCAGTCTCAGTTTTCCTCTTTACACAATAGAAAACTAATTTATCTTCAGGACCAGCCCTGTGAAGCAGAAAGGTATTCAGGGAAAATTAAGGTCAAGCACTTGTGCAGTAGGAAATACAGAACCTGATTGAAGGCCAGACTTGAACGCAAGACTGTGCAGCCTCCAAGCTCTTGCAAGCATGTTACTGGTTGGACTTAATAGCATGAGCACATACCACTCACCTGATAGGATACCTGCCTTACTCAGCTTTTTGTTTTTCCCTACTTAACACATCACCCAAGCCATGCACAAAACACAAAACTACTCCCCTCCTTGGAAGCGTGTCTCTGGTACCCTTCACCAACATTAATTTACTTTCATGCCCTTGAGGTTAGGCCACAGCATTATCCATTGTTATCAAGATTAATTCTAAAATATTCAGAAACTATTCAGAAACTATGCAGAAGATTTAAATCAACACCTTTCTTGCCTTTTTTTTTTTTTTTTTTTTTTTAAATACAGCATTTGTAGAACAATGTGTTCAAGGTAGTTTTCACAGTTCTGGATTATAGCTGACAATACAGAGTTACTCCAAAAATGTCTCACAGTCAACAGTTAAATTGATCTGATTTGAGCAGAGCAGCTGTACACATTAATTCTCTTGCAAAGGCAAGGACAGGATCAATCCACATCTTCAGGAGAATTAAAGTACAAAGTGCCTTTAATCCAAGAACTACCATCTTCACTCTCCTACAGGTTCATCTGTCTTGTTAGAATAAAAAAAAAAAAAATGTGTTAAAATGTACATAGGTAATTTTAAATCTGATGTGTCCTGATGGACAGCAACCAGATGTTCTCTTAACATAGAACAAAAACATGTTAAAAAAAAAAAAAAAAAGAAAGAGAGAGAAAGAAATTAGAACTACACCAAGCCCCTATTTGGGCCAACTGAGATTTTGATTTTCTCACAGCACAACTTGAGATTATCACACAGAGCAAAGGTTGGCTCTGATCTTCGAACACAAGATTAGCTATTAAAAGCAGAGAGGAACACTTCCCAGAAAATAAGATTCTTGCTTGCAGCTACAAAATCTGGATGGAAACTTACTGCAGACCTCTTATTCCCCTACATTATCAGCTTGTGCCTGCTCCCAGTTGTTCCCATTTATTTTTGCCGCAAACATTTCTTTTCCCTTTTTTGCCATCGAGCTCTTTCCAGCTCCAGCTACCCTCAGCCTGCCTGCTGGGCTCTGCCACCCTACAGCTGCGTCCCTGGTGACCTAGTCACAGGAAAACTGTTCGCACAAAGCTGAGTATTTCACAGCTAAGTGAGCGAAAACAGCTCCCTGCAGTGGGAGCACCAGGTAACCATAAACACAGCCAGTATCACCAGTTCTGCCTGCCACAATGGGTTCATTTTTCAGCAGTTTCATTGAACAGAAGACTGGAAATTATACTCATTTACAGCTTAACAGGAACACAAGCATATTTCCAAATTGCAGTTTTGGAATAACTAATTCGTTAACCTCATCTAAGCAAAGGTTTTTCTTCTGTACACAGATTATTTGTGCACATCCACTTTTCTGGGGGGGAAGGAGGAGAGGAGAACAACAACAAAAAAAATCAAAGCAGAGATAAACACTCATGAGGACTCAGTAAACACGCATGCTTCACATTCACACTCAAGCTTCTTTTTGAAATAGTTTCCAATGCAGACAGAAGTACTTCCCAGATATTTTGGTAATGAAGATTAGCATAAACAGCAGCTTGATTCAGTGGCTGCCTACAGTACGTGTCAATTCTTTGCAGTCCAGCTCATTTCAAACGCTATCCATTCAAACATTATCTCTTGTTACCTAAAATAATGTTACAGGATAATAAGCAAATCTGGTAACTGATGCTCTTCAGTGTGGACATAATATAAGTTCTGTATATCCTGGGTGGGAAAGGAAATTATACTAGCCACCAATAACACCAACATGTAAAAACTATAGTGAAAGAAATTATTGTGAACAGTTCTACAGTGTCCCTTTCTATTACATTCAAACTGCATGCGTACATGCACATCTGTGCCCATTTAGGCCAGAGCACTCAATGCTAGGTCATTTTCCATCTGTACATAGGCCAAGACTACAACCCACACATCTTCAGCTGTCTCCCCAAACACAGGATCCTAAACGAATGGCTAGCTGCAGACACTGAAGAACAGGAGAAAGAAGGTGGGAGGTGAACATTCATGCAGACAACACTTCCCAAAAATATACTACTGTAGAGCCACAGCTAGAGAAGCAATGCAGAACCCTTCACACAAATGGCAGTTGAAGGGCTTCTCTGTCATGTGTTTGACTCTAAAAATCACTCCACTAGCATAGCATTTGGTGAAGGTGTAAATTAAGCCGGAGACAGTGAGAATGCAGACACAAGCTCAGACAGGACGCTCCACAGCTTGTGAAAGATGGCTCCGTTTTCAGCAGCCTTGCAACAGGGAGCGACATGAGATGGAAGGCGCAAAGATAAGGGTAGCACAGAGCTCCCAAATACCGAGATGTCACGCAGAAGACACAAGAATCAAAAGGAAGCCACTGTACCAAAGCTGCCACACCAAGATAAGCAGGATCAAAGCTGCACATCATTCCTTGTTATTGACTATGCTGAGTAATAGGCCTGAGAAAAAGCACACACCTCCCTTGACCCCAGCTGAAGCACACCAAAGCAATAAACGAGGATACCGGCTGGCTTCAGAGCAGGTGATCAGGAGCTGCCTTTTGGTACTGAAGCAAAGGGGTCTCTGTATACTTAGAATGTAACTCAGGACAGCACACAAACAGTCCAGTAATCTAGTAAAATGCAATAGCTCAGGCAACCAGGGTGACACAAGTCCATCTTTTAAACAATTGGAACTTGTTCCATCAGTTCTCAAGTTTGACTGCTTCCTGGCAGAGTGGACGGAGTTCAGCCTTCGCTTCCCGGGCTGAAGCTCTGTAGTCCCCACCTAGCACCAGTCAAACCATGTACCTCCCTACACCTCCTAGGGTGAACTCCAACTCTTCTGTGGACCCAGGTTCCATCAGCCTGACATGGAGATGCTTCTCCAGACATCAGCAGTCACGCTAGTTACTGACAAATATTCCCCTATACTTCAAAGCTGTATCCTTACCTGTGTAGGATAAGAGAGTGAATGCCCTGAAAGAGAGTGAATGCCCTGCAGGATGTGGAAGGGAACGTTATTACTCTGTAACAACCATGCCATTGCCAGGGCAGTAAGTAGCTATATACAAAGAGGATGACCAAGGGAGAAGCATACAGAAACAAGCAAGCATGCTTTCAAGTGTCTTTGGAGTGGTTTTAGAAACACAACACTACAGGCCCTGTGAGATCTCAAATCTCCATCAAGCAATGGAAGCAGACATTGGTAAGCACTGAATTTAGTAGCAGAACAATACAGTAGCAGAACAATACTGGCAAACTGTTTGAAGGTATGATGTCAGGTGTTTGGTGTTTTTTTCCAGTCTTTGAAGGTGTTGCCTAGATGGCAACACACAGAGACAAACCCCCGAAGTCACTTTCAAATGTTTAAGAAGCACAAACCTCCTGATAGAAGAAAGCTGTTGATACCCACCAATGTTTCTCACAGACAGACCGTCTCACAAATTGCTGCCAGTGGCTCCCTAGCAAATGAGTTGCCAGCTACTTCTAGGGAAGGCTGAACAATAAGATCCAGGGAACAAAAACTTCACTCAAGCTGCAGTACAACTCACTGCTGAGGCTGCATAAGAGCACGAGGAAACTGACCAGTTAGTCAGCACAGTTATCATCCCAACGAGCCAACAGTTCTTGGTGCACGACAGCCATAATCCTTCATGAGATCTGACGTTCCATGCTGCTGAGTAAACTGCCTCACTGCCTAGCAGCAAACAGGCCAGGAAAAACAGACAGCCTTGACTCACTCCTTCCAGTTTCTAGAAGCCAGCAGTTTAAAAGTACTTCCTGAAGAACAGAAGGCATAGGAATCACTAAAGTTGAAGTCTCTGTCATAAATAAGAAGCTTTTTTTTCCCCAGAGGTAATTGCGTAGGAGCACAAAACTTCATTTCATTCATACTTGGTAACATTTTCCAAAGACTGGGAATACAAGCAGCAAAAGTCTACCTAGATTCTTGATTGGGTCCAATACGCACCAATGGACTACTTCATTGTAATCAGCACTCTCTTCAGGAATGTTCAGGAGTGGTAGCTTCTTTTACCACCTGAGAGAGAGAAAGGCCTTGCACAAATAGGTGAAGAAGGCCTCCAGTCATTCCAGATGAGGTAAAAGCCCCAGCACCCTACTATAAAAGGTACCCTTCAGAGCAGTAGACACTGCACACATCCATTGCCAACAGGTCAGCAGAAGTGATTCAGTCTTCTCTCCTTTTAAAGAGGGATGGAAAGGCGGTGTCAAGAGGAAATGATCAATAAAGACAGGATTAGAAAGAGAAACAGAAGCAATTACTGCAAATCCTACAGCAGTGCCATGACTGCATGCAGTACTCATTGATTACATTCATTGAGGTCAAGCTCTCCAGGCCCAATACTATCAAATTATCTCCAGCAGACAGTCTTTAATACCCAAAGCTTGAGAGAACATGCTAAATGAATGGACAAACTTAGTCCCAACAACTTTTTAAGCTGTTAGGGCAGACATCCTTGCTGGTGTTGAGCTGCTCAGGCAGAAGAAACAAGCATGTATCCTGTGAATGGAACATGGTTCAGGTACAACAGAAGAGAAGGGCTAACTACTAAAATTGCCCTGGGAAAGGAACAAAGGCAAAGAGGGAATTTACATTGATACATATTACAGAATTGAATTTCATTCTGCTTTACATCCTCATGCACAAAACGGAGGGATGCAGTGTAAACAAGTGCCTTCATGCATGTTATGAAACTAATACATGAAAATAAACTTTCTTTAGTTGGGAAGTGTCACTCAAAACAAAGTGTTTTTATTAAGGGGGAAAAAAAAAGAGGACCTGTGTGTTACTCAGCATTGCTGTAAGCAAACATATCATAAGGCAATCCAATTCCCCAGCAGAAGCATAAAACTTCCCCACTACCACCTCTTACAACAGAGAATGACAAACTGAAGTAACAGAGCAGACTGATAACTAGTTAAGATAAGGGTTATGCAGACCTTTGATGCCAGCTTCTGAGCCAGCATGCAAGGTCAAAACAACTTCGTCCCCAAAGGGTTAATTGTAGAGATGACACATCATTAAACTGAAGACAAAAACAAGTTTATGTACCACTGAGATATCAAGGCTTACTTAGTAGTAAAATTAGTGTATTTATATGCAACTAAGTAGCTAGGATAGGTAGAAGATACTGTTGAACAGATGCAACAACCAAAAATGAAAAAAAAAATGGTACAAAGGTGTCAACCTTAGTTAAAAAAAGCAGAATGGAAAGAGAAAGAAGGTGTTTAAGGCATACAAGTAGGAATGACTTCGTTATTGATACAGCACTTTTCTCTTCAAAAAAACATTTATCCTCTGAAATATTGACAGGAAACCACCATATTTCAAAACATCGTGCCAAAATTACCTAGAACAACATTTACATCTGTTCCAAGAAAAAAAAAAAATCTTCTTCAATAGAATCCCTTATTTAAGCTAAACCAAAAAAAAAAAAGTATGTCTTTGGCCCAAAATTGTTAGATGCCACGTTATAAGTCTTTTCCTTAACAAAAAAAAAAAAAAAAAAAAAATCAAACATGGACAAAACCTCATCTTCACAACTATTTATGCTTTAGAGCTTAAAATTGTGAGTTACTTACTATAAAATAGTGCAATTCAAAAATACCTTGAAAGAGGAATGTCTACATATAGGCTGTTATAAATTTATGTGACACCATGGAGTGCAGTTGTGCTTATGGATTAATGCTACGTAGTTTGTACAACCTTGCAGAACACATTTAAAGCACTAAAATGATCCAAATAAAACTGTATATAATACAGTATTAGCTTTAAAATGTGTAAGAAGTTTGACAGAAAGCAAGCAAAACAGGTGCTTATTGCATAGACACACTTCTCCATTGCTGTGAAAGCAAGATCTGGTAATAGAAGTATTTTTACTTCATTCTGAAATGCAGTGACTGCTGCTGGAGTACATTTAACATGTATGCAAGCAAAATTTACTAGTTTTTAAAACAATACCCTTGATGCTATGCACTGAGACAATACTCTGTAAATCAGTTTATTTTCCATGTAGTGGACAAATCCAGTCAGTGTAATTATTTTTCCGCATGTGAATGGTAAATTCAAAGTGCATATTTTTCCAAAAGAGTGGGTTCATTGTGAGAATACTGGGCCTTGCAATACTCTATAAAGCTCTCAATTTAAAGGTTAGTTGTAAAAATTTGGAACTGTAACATCAAGGTTCTTTTCCATTAATAACAATGACTACACTACAATGGCTAAAGAGCAATTACGTGTGGAAGAAGTAGAACAGCACAACAGCTCAATTAAGGAAAAGAGTTTTAGTGCACTTTGCTCATTTTAGCCAACATGCTACATTGCCCTTTTTGCATACAAAGTGGACTCTAGGATTTCCATTGTAAGAAAGAAATGACCTGGCAAGCAAAACAGAGTGTCAAGCTGCCCTTTTTCCCCCTTATATATGTGGACATTTTAAGACAGAAGCTTTGCAAGACATTACACAATTCTTTTTGTTTTTATTATTAAATGAGAAAGTCTGATTTGTTACATTGTCACATTGCTAGTTAGAAATGCTGCAGTGATGAAGAAAGTCAACGCTGGGGCAACCCAAGTCCTCATTCTACAACATTCGTTAACAAAGAAATATAGTAATGTTCAACACACCCAACACAACATTCCTTGCTTTCTTCAGAAAGAAGTCCCATCATTCTTCTTCTAACAGGGTATGTTACTACATAACTTAGATTTTTTTTTTTGATAATACATCCCCATATTCTCATGAGATCAAAACAAGCTTCTACAGATGGTACAGAAATCTTCACACATCGTCATCATCTGACGTATCAGTGCTGCTCGTTTCAGAATCCTCATTCTCCAGAGCAGGTTTGAAAGTGCTGTTTTTCCAGGGGCTAAATTTAAAATCACAGATGAGGCCATTTTTCAAAATGCCATTTTTCCGGAGGCCATTTTTTTGTAACTGAAACAAGAAAACATGATGCATTTAGAGAGAAAAAGCTAAACACAATAATCTGCTGCATTTCAGTGTTCTCTACATCTTCGTCTATGGACTACATTAGATCCACAACACTACCTGTTATATACACGCACAAAGGAAAATTCACCTGAGAGCCTTCAGTTTTGGACCTGCATCCAAGAGCCTGCAATCAGACCAAGCTAAGCTTCTGCACTGTACAAGAGTTTACCCTCTTCCCATCTACCTCCTCAGATATTTTGCCCCAGTGATCCCCCCCACACACACACAGTCTCTTCTGTGATGCAGTCCCTTTTTCCAGTCTGCTATAAAAAAAAAAAATCAAGTCTAGATTGCCCATTCAGACTACATTACTAGTGAATTTTGTGTCCCTCAATTTACAGCAAAGACAGACAAGGAAGCCACAATAAAATCTTGCAAGAAAATTCCCTTTCCTCTGGCTGAGCTGAGGAACTGGAAAGAGTGTATAATTCTGCAACTAGCAATAATGAAACTACTCAGAAGCCCTCCCCTCGCCTTTCCTTGATATTTTGAGCATAGGCCGTCTCTAAAATAAGCACTGCTCCCTGTATCTTTTTAAAGCCACTGTTCTTCTGAAAGGGCAAGGGAGGAAAGAAGATAGAGGAAAGGAAAATGGTACTAAAATGGCACTGACCCTAACCATCAGAATTACTGGAGATCCTGCTCAACGGTAGGTATCTAGGGCATCCATCTGTAAGTTCATCACAGAGTATTAACTTAGCATTACCTGTTCACTAATGACTTGGAATTCCCTCATCTCATCCTCTGTTAGTGGAGCACACGTTTCATCATTTTCAGTGTCTTCCTGCCAGCCCATCTCCTTTAACAACCTTTAAAATAAAGAGGACAACATTAAAGAATTTCTGCACACTCAAGACATTTCAAGCTCTGCCTATACAGATATGTAAAGAAGTGTAATAAATATATTAGCGCACGAATCTTTTTTAAACAGCCTTTTAACCTACTTTTATGTAAGAGTTTAAGAAAAGATAAATAAAGCACAGAAGTTCAGAAGTCTTAAGGTCCTTCACAGCTGACCCTGTTCTGACACATTTGATTTTAAAAGCTGCCAAAACTAAACAGTAATACTTAAATCTACGGAACACATAAGCATACATTCACTCCATCACATGTGCATATCAAGTACTACATTTCCTGCCATCAAGTTTCACATACAAAATAGACCCTGCCACCTCTGCCAGTCCAGTGAACATACCAACACAAATGCCAAACTTCCTATTATCTCACTCCAGCATCTTTATTAATCAACTGACAGCATTCCCAGATATGGAGGCTTTTAGGATAAGCTACCCAGTATCTGGAGTAAAGCCTTATGGAAAGCAGCCTAGAAAAACCCTCGCTTTCTCCTAGTCTGTCTCAATTGGATGGCTGCTGTCCAGAACTGCAGCAATAAAGCAAGCAGAAGAGAAAATAATTTGGACCATATGCAAGTTTGGCTTTTGATGCATGGAGTTTCTCTTGAAAGCTTATCTGGTGTTGTCACACCACAGTCTTTCCAGCCCATTAAACTGCATTGTCGGGTTATTTATCTAAGAAGTCATCCAAGGTAAATGAGTACAATGAAGAAACCTTGGCTACACAATGGTATCTGTCATATTCCTAAGGTTCAAGCTGCAAGAAAGCAGAATGCAAGTCGACTTCCTTTTTAAGGCAAGAAATCTACATAAGATGGAAAAGTAAGAATACATTTCTTTTGCATAAGTGCTTTGGTGGAACCGTAGCGTGCCTCCTCAAAAATGGTGTGGAGAGGCAAAGATGGACACTGAGGAAATGGGCGTTTTTTTTCCTGTATAACAGAGCAACCATGACAATGCTACCGCTGTCCCTCCATGGGAGCCAAAAGAAGAGATGGTTCTTCACCTCAAACCCACAGTATCTTCTGCATCAAGTCACAGAGACAGTGCACCTGGGAGAAGCTGCATTCCTCTTCAGTAACAGAGGCATGATTCAGAATGCAATGGCCTCCTATTGTTTCTACATTTCTAACACAATGCTAGTGTCAGAGACAGATAGGCTACCATGTCTCACCTGACAGCAGATGTTGATATTACAGCACAGACAGACCACAACTAAGAGTGAGTTTTGGGATATGGGCAGGGAAAGAAACAGACACATTCCTCTGGTGATTTAGCTTGAGATATCAAAAAATGCAATAATCAAAGTGTTTTGGCTGGTGCCAGAAGTGGGTCAGCAGTATCTGCATATGATGCCGGTGGTTTTAGATGTGAAGACACTGTGGTAACATGGTTATCTGATGAAGACACTGTGATATTTAATGAAGATGGTATGTGTTCTTGCTGCAAAGTTTTTGCCAAAAGGATTAGCATCTTCCCCTGGCAAACCATTTGCTTGTCGACCTCAAATCTTAAGGAAGTAAAAGCTATTTCACGAAAAAATAAAGAGGCTTCTAAAAGTATATGCTAGAACTGGTGCAGGAAACTGACACAGAGATGAAGAACACTGAATATATTAAAATAAGTTAGTTAGCACAGAAGTAGTTAGATGAACTCTAGGTGATGAAGCCTGCCTGATACTTCATTTAGCCAGATGTCCGCAAGAAATGCCCTTCAGTGGAACCCTCCCTTCAAAAAATTCTAGGTCCCAATAGAATAAGGTTGTATTGCAACATCATCTGAAGTTAGCAGGACCACTGTCTCTTTACAGCCACGTTAGTTCCTAGGACAGTTATGAGGGTGAACTGTACTAAAAAAAATTACATTTCAAATTAGGAAACTTAACACCAACAGGATGAGTACATAATCGCTGCACAGTGGAAACTTCCCTAGTGGAAGGAAAGCCAAGAAGTATTCTGCACAACATGTGCCAGTTCAGTTATTAGGCATCCACAAGCATCCTGTGAGTTAAGCTGGTCACTTCAAGTCCATTTTTCTACTAAAACTCCTACCAAAAGCACTGTATATACACTAGAGGACAAAGCCATGGTAGAGACACACAATGTCTCCAGGATACCACAGAGGGAAGCTTGCCCAGAAACCCTATGAAGGCCACTCAAAGTCATTTGAGTTGACAAGTGACACTTAGATTTGACTCCTACCTTATAGTCAAAAACCAGAGTCAGCAGCCACTAGCAGTCCAACATTTCTGTCTCCATAGTCAATGGGGTGTGCGTAGGGAGCAAGGGAAATGGAAGAACAGACCAGACTGCATTTCACTTCCAACACTCATACCAAAGAAGAGACCAAGAAAGTCTCCTCTACAAGTACTACAAAAGAAGTTGTCTAGTCCAATGTATACATACAGTCTATCACTGGAAAAAGATGCTGGGTTTCTTTCGTTACTAGAAATGGTAAGAATTTAACAGAACTCATGACAAGCTCACCTCCAGAAGGAGTTATGATTTCTCAGCAGCACCATTCTCATCTCTACCAGCTGCTACTGCAGTTACTTCTTATGAGATAACAGAATTATGTTTCGAACCTTTTTGAAGTTACTTTCTCCCTTTCCATTGAATTGTCTTGCAATATCGCTATGTCAAATAGTCAGTTATAAAAATAATCCATTTCTCTAACAACAAGAAAAAACTCAGAGTTGTACATAAGATGCAGCATTTAACGTCTTGTTAATACTCATAGCAATTACATGCATTGTTCCTCCTAGGTATGCGGATCAGTTTGCTTTATTTGTTTATAAGGAAATATATCAAATATTTAGTAAAGCAAGTTAAAGATGCCGGTACACAAGTCAAACAGAAACAAAGTCTATTCCGTTCTACATTAGTACATGTCTATAAGTTAAACCTTTTATGGTACTATTAAGTATTTTGTGTTCTCAGTTTTCAGATGCTGAATTCTGAGCTGGTAAGAATATGAGACATGCTCACTTACCATGAATAAACATTTTATATAAGAAGTACATACCTATGCTCTGCCTCAAGCGAGCTTGAAAGAACATCTGCCTGAGGTAAAGTTGAAGATCGAATGATCTGTTGAGATGGAATTGAAGCATTGCCATTCTCTTGAGGAATTTCATTTTCAAAGTTTCGGTTTATATCTCTCTCATGATGAGGACTGTTGCTGTTACACAAGTTAAAGGAGTCATCATCCTGTCAAAATAATTATATGTTACAGAGTTTACATGGAAATTCCACTTACAAGTAAAATGCTGCAATTCACTGATTGTTTAATTTAATTTTAAATGGAGATATCCTATACTACAGAGGGTAATTCTGCTCCTTTTTTCAAGGGTTTACAATACATAGATGTTACAGAAATCTGAAGTTATACCACTGATTGAGTAAAGTAGAAAGCAACTCCCTTGCTCTGCCCAAACGTTGTAGAAAAATTTTAAAAATCTCAAAAATTCAAGCTTATATAAGCTGTCTTTCATATTTTTACAAATAGTAAATTATCTGTTGAACTTACAAACAAGGTTCCTTATTAAATAAATATCCTGTGTCAGGCAAAGTTTGAAAACATGAGAACTCTTATGCTTATTTGGTTTAAGGGGCAGGTCACAGCCACCATATCTCAACCAGCAAATTCACCTGCCACAAGTTCAGAAAAACTCCTTAAATTCAGACAACAGCTTACCCTACACACAGGCACACACCACAGAATTTCACAGGCTGTTGTTTCAGCAATTGTGACTTACTAGCCATGATATAAGAACTAGAGAGAGAGAGTTTATTTAGAAAGCAGATTTTGCAGATTCACTCAAATATTAAAAGCTCTTTTATCCTATAAACCTGAGATGTTTCTTTTTATTCTACTTTTTCAGCAGGTTGCAATTCTTACTCAGTAATTAACCAAACAGACTCAGAAGTCTTAGCAACTATAAAAATAAAGGAAAGTATGATCATTATCTAGCTAGAACATTTTTTTAAACAAAAGCCCCAGACTTGGCACACAATAGCATTATCCATAGCAGAAGGCAATCACTCAATCAGCCAGTTCTGCACTTGTAAGAAATCATATTTCTGAGTTCATCACCATCTTTCCCCTCCCATTCAGAGTTATCGGCTTCCAGAAATTTTAGAATGTTCACCAAAAATTTCTTTAAAAAAAGTATCCCAGTAAATCTATATTCAGCTGTCAAATCATTAACCTGGAGAATGTATCTCAGACTATCAGAGAAAATTCATAAAAATATCAAAGGATTTTACCATACTAGGGCAAAATAGTTTCCTCAAAGCCTGTCTCAGCTATGATCACAATTTGCCTCATTATTTCAGAGGTGAAATCTGTCACTGCAGGCCTTCTAATTCTATCATGTTACAGAACACTGTGGTGCAGTTATCTACCTAATAACTCAGTTGCACAGTACATTGCCTACTGATGATCATTTAAATGAATGTTGAAAGTAGACAACTATTACAGTTACATGCCTTGTTAAGCTTTAACATCTTTTCACACCTGTTAGTGAAACAAGGTGCATGCAATCACTAATAAATACTCCAAGCTACACATTACATACACCTGTCCAAAGATATTATGGCTTCCACTTCTAAACACCTTTTTTTCCTCCCAAAATACACTGATTCAGAAAATGAGCTGTGTACAGTGGTACAATCATATGCATTTGACGTAAGTACCATGAAGACAAAGAACTCAAGACAATTTTGTGAACAGAAAGTCCCACCGTGTTCACAATATTTTGAGAATTCTAAGCTCATGACAATGTTTCCCAAGACCTTTTAACCTTAACATTCCTTAAACAACATTGCACTCAACACCCATCTCAGGGTGCTTAGCAACAGAATGCCTAAGAAAAAGATGAAGACCTTTCCTAACTGATACATAGTTAAATTGTACAATCCCATTACAGCAAGTTTTATTTTGCCTGAAATAGAAACAAGGTCAGAAAAGTCAGTCTTACTTTTACAAGCAATGCACAGTTGCACTGTCTCTTTTTTCGTATCTCTGAATCTGCGTAACACTTCGAGACTTTTTTTTTTTTTAATACTTTTACCACTCAGATGTGTAATCACCTCATCCTGAGTAATACATTACTTACGTTCACTTGAACTACATGAGGTAATTATGCTTATGGCTCACTGGTGGCAGGTAGCACAAACATTAATGTTCTCAGGTGCCAGCCAGGCACTACATATACAGATCGTGAATGAAAGAAACTTGACACATTAATAATATATACAGTGTAGGCCTCCAAGTTCTCAGTTCAGAAGCAGAAACAGGTTCTTTATATAAACATAAATCAAAGTATTGTTCCTACAGTAAGGCCAAGAATAGAGATGTTCTTGGCATCTAAGATTCCAATTTAAATTCCTGTTTGATTCCAAAAACAATTTGAGAAACAGAACCAAGTTTTTCCATTAATTGCTTTGCAACATAACTAACAGCTGAGGTGCAAAATGCTGCCCTCCAGAAAGATTAGGTTAATGTACAAAGATTCTTTATTCTTTTTATTGTTGCTAAAGACAAGGTATGCACGAATTATTGATATGTAGCAACACACCCTGCAGAAAGAAAAAACTACATGCACTGGAGAAACAGTAGTATTTGGAGCAATTTTTAAAAATTCATCAAAAGGTAATTCCTTTCTTACATTCAAACATCCAAGACCATGTCTTAACAGCTGGCTACAGACAAATGTAATGTATGTTACGTTCAGTCTGTAATGTGTTACTGTGGGATCTACAACAGGTATGAAGAAAATTACCTTCTCTTGCCCAGCATGATTCTCATCTTCATGTTCTTCTTCCACTCGATCTCGTTTCAATGCTTTCAAAAATTCACTCTTCTTATCAGTTCTCATTCTTGTCAATTTTGTTAAACGAGGCTGACCAACTTTGTCAACAGGGGATGAAGAATTTGACCGATTACACTAACACAGGGGGTTAGAAAAAAATAAGACTATTAGAAGTTCATTCATTTAGAGAAGTTTGAAAAAAAGACAGTTTCTCAGGAACTTATAGTTTGGGGTTGTGCGTATACCCCCAGTCAAAAGCAGAGGGAAAATATTTGTATTTAAATACATATGATTCCTGCATCTAAACAAAGAGATACAGATTTATAGAGTACTGCTAACAAACAACAAACCTTCTGAGGTATATTAGCAGTTTTAAAAGTTTAAATTTATCAAGTTTATGCACCCTAGTGCACCATTTTTACTACAAATCAAACCTACAAAGCAAATTGTGCAGGACTTAAAGTCCGGTGAGGTAGCTTCTGTTTCCCCCCTCTCATATAAGCTTCCAAAATATACACTTACGTCATATAATTCTGCATAAAATAATATTCACTTATCTAATCAAGCAAATTAAAAAAACCGAACTATTAGATTAAGAATACAAACATTGCTTTACCTCTTTCACTGAATTTTGTGATACAGGAAATGCCTTGGCAGTTGATTTGAAAGGAACGAAATTGCCAATACCATATGCAGATTCATGAGGAAATGGATTTCCAACTTTATTTTCTTTTGCTTGGCTTTTCCACTGTGAAGGCTAAATAAAAATGTAAATAATCATTAACAAAATTATTTCCATCAATCTTCAGAAAAACAACTAAGCAAAATGAAATCATAACTACAACCATAATTTAGAGCAAACACCTGTTTTCTTGTAGGACAGAGTCTGTTTATGAGCAACTCATCCTCTCACAAATACTGTTTACACTTTCTATATAATGAGTTAAATTCAAAAACAATTATCACTCTCTTATTTTGGTTCTTAATACATCAAATGAGACTCTTTAGCAGCTGCATGTGATGTTTTTAATGCAGTAAATTCTAGAGTTAAGAACAGCTCCGTCAGATGCTCTCAGTAGCACAGAAAAAATCCCCCCGAAAAGATGAACATAGGAAGCTGCATATGGAAAGGGACCAGAACAGTTCTAGTGGATTGCAACATTATCTGTATCAATAGTTGGGATAAATTCTGAAGGTATTTTTATGCCAGCTATAGCTCTCCACTTGGTACCTCTTTTTCTGTTAAAAAATAAACACAAAAAGCATTGCTATTTTGTAAGTTCAAAACATCCTTTTCACTTGGACATTTCTCACTTTTCTCAAAAATGGTAATGCAATAAATTGAGATTCAATTACAGTTGTGTTTTTTTTTCTTTTTTTTTTTTTTTTAAGTGAAAAAGTGTTTCCACTTCTGAAGTATGTGGCAATTGAAGTGTTCAACACCTGAAAGCATACTCTACAAACAGAATTCCCAAGGGTGAAATCAGCACATTTTGAATAAGAGTACGTTTCATTTTCCCAGCATGTCATTCATGCCATTAGTATCCAAAACTCACCTTTGTGGGTGGAGTGGCAGGTTTAGGGATTAATCCTTTATAAACACTTGTGCCAGTTCCATTTTTTACTGGCTGTGAATGAAGACTTCCTACTACAGGAAATCCAGATATCTGCAGTTCTTTTGTATTGCCCTTTTTAATGACCAGCATTCTTGGAGATCTAGATTTAGGGTTCAAAGGATATTCTGGAGAAAAAAAGAAAAAGCATGCATGTGTATAAAGTCTTAAGTTTCTATTTCGTAAGGTACTGTATAGCCACGTGGTCTAGAACAAACAGGCATAAAGCAGGAGCTTAGTCTGGTGATATTTCCACAAATACCACACTGTACAAATCTGGCTAAACTGAAGTTCTTTTCTATTTTCTACAACCATCATTTGTAAAATAATCCTACTTGGCAATGCAGGAATTTTACTTTCAGAAAAGATGTTCTTCAAAGAAACTAGTTATACAGTAATTGTTTGGAAATCTAAAACCAAATACTATTAGTTGATACTAGACTAGTCAGTTTGAAGGGACCTCCAGTCCAGCTGCTCAGGCACAGGCACTTGGGGCTAACCAAAAGATAGAACACTACTGAGGGCATTGTCCTAATATCTCTTGAACACAGACAGGCATGGGGCACAAACCACCTCCCTTTGAAGCCTGTTCCAGTGTTTGATCACCCTCACGGTAAAGAAATTTTTCCTAATGTCCAGTCTGAACCTCCTCTGCTGCAGCTTTGTGCCATTCCTGCACATCCTGTCACCAGTTCCCACATAGCACAGACCGGCACGTCCCTCTCCACTTCCTCTCCTCAGTAAACTGTAGAAAGCAATGAGTTCACTTCTGAACCTTTTCTTCCCCAAACTGGACAACCCAGGTGTCCTCAGCCTATCATCACAAGACCTGCCTTCCAGCCCTGTTCCCAGCTCCGTTGCCCCCCTCAGGATGTTTTCAAGGGCCTTAACATCCTCTTTGCATTGTGGAGCCCAGAGCTGCACACCATATTTAAGGTGAGGCCACACCAACACTGAACATTGAACTAACAGGAGAATCACCTCTTTTGACCGGCTGTCTGTATTGTATTCAGTGCACCCCAAAATGTGATTTACCATCTTGGCTGCATCTTCAAAAGACAGTATGCCTTTCATATTTCCCTTCAAGGTTACTAAAGGATTATTACTTGCACTTTAACCACTCAATTTATAGCCAAATGTTCCACACTGAGGTCTTTATAAACACGAGAGAAGAGATGACTACTATTCCAGACCATGGCAATGACCATTTTATCTCCATGGCATGGTTTCTCTCCAAGCTCTTTAACACCTGTAATCAGTCAGAAGCATTCTTTCACCAAGTCTTCAGCTAGCAATCACATCACTAGTTTAGGTGACCCACCTGCAGTACATTTCCTCTTGGGAGATAAATTCTTGACATCTTTCCAAAAAGATGCATACTTGTTGGGGAACAAGAACCCTAGTTGTGGCTACATCTAAAGACCAACAGATTGACATCCAAACAGAAGCATTACCTCTCTTACAAAAAGATACGTTGTAATGACACTGAAATTTCCACAATTTTCCTCAATCTCTATCTGTAACCTTATATACTAAAAGAGATGTCTATGTTCCTAATAAAACAACTTAAGATCTGTGCTGTATTTTTTGTACTTAAAAACATCAGAAATACTCACCCCACACACCTGCAGCTAATGATTTATTCTGGTTTGGTTCCCTCTCATATTCAGGATTCAAAGATGGCTGAAAGGAAATTTTATCATTAAAAAGAAATTTTAGAAGTCTTGAATTATAGAACTAATGAAATAAAGAATCATAACAATATCAGAAGTATAACCTCTGCTGTCCAAGATTTTTAAATGAAGACAGACTAGAAACCTCCCCCTGCAACCCAAGTATATCAATGCTCACTTGTTTCTCTTCTCCAACAAAAGATCTCAAGCACCAGTCAATACCATTATATGAACTGTCCACAGAAAGGGAAAAAAACACACAGTAATGTATGGTTCTTTGAACAGTAAGCTCACCCTTCCTCTTACATCCTAAAATTCTAGGTTGAATGAAACCTGGGACCTCCAATGGCTGGTAGCAGAAAAACCACTTTGTTAGTACTTCAGATTTCCAGTAAGAGAACTGTGTAGAATTTAATACATATACATGCCACAGCAAACTGTGGTAAAATACTATAAGCCTAACTGTAGTTGCACCGAATCATTTAAGTGACAGTAATAAAAATACAATGATAAAAACTGGAGATTAAAAGAGAAACAGGTTAGTGGAGAAATGACTAACACCCCCTTACCTACAGGAAGGGTGATCCCTTATATGATGATCTGTAATTGGTGAAATCTCATGAAGTAGCTTGTAATGGACAAAATGGCACTTGCGGAAACAATGAAACCCTGTTTATTATAATTACAATTAACTTACAAAATCCTCAGCCTCAAACTGTTTAGGTACTTCTTTGTCTTCCTTTTTCCCAGTTTCATTAACAGGTACATTGTTTTCATGCAGTCCTTGGCTTTTTCCACAGTGGAAAGTGCCGGTACGAGCACGGGAACCTCCGCCATGGTATCCCCCACGATGGTTTATATTTTCTGTACCACTTCTGCCTTGTGAACGCCACCCATTCTTCTCTTTTCTCCCAAAATGCCCTTATATTTTTAAATATTAAATAAATGTAAATTACAAGCAGTATTGAAGGAACATTCTAGTTTTGCAAAATTATTAGAGGAGTTAAGCAAGCAGCTCTATTCTCTGGTATGTAATAGTACAGTGAACATAAGTTTTCATTCACATAAGCAGCAGGGAAGAATCCCACAAAACTGTGAAAATCAGCCCCCTTTCCTGATTGCTTGTATGTCATTGGCTAGAGAATTAACTCAATATTCTTACCCTTCTTAAGAGAGAAATACACCTGGAATCACACTACTCTTACCAGCCCTTACTCACCACACCCTCTCCCAGAAGATCTGACTTTCCATTACATATATTTTACAACAGAATACAACATTTAGCAAATGACAGCTATTATGATAAGATTCTTTTCCTAGTCAGAGGGCTACAGAGCGATGATATAGATGTATTTAAAACAGTTCATGAAAGCTAAGTTATACCTCCATTAGGCCGTCCAATGTTAGGATCAAATCCATCTGAAGAGTTGTGTCTTCTGCGATTTGCTTCATAACGATTCTCTGCCCATGAAAAATTTTCAGAATGTTTCTCAAAGTTCAGTGATGACTGTAAAGGAACACAAGTAGTAGACCTGAGATACCTGATTAATAACAAAACTGATTTATCAGGGCTGTAACGCACATAGTATGGCAGACAATACAGCAATTGTCAAGTATGCATATGTTCAGGTCATATGTCTACCACCTTCATGCCAGTAGAACTGGAAGCTCTATATTCCACTCCAAGGACACTGAAACAATGCTGAGGACCATGCTTGTGAAACAGGGCAAAAAAAGCCAAGTTTTTATTTGTTTTGGCAGCAAGATGAAGACATGTGGTATGTGTTGCAGCACAGGAAAAATATAAAAATGGTAAGAAAGGACAATAAATCATAGTTTAGAAGGCTGGAAGGCAAACACCACAACTTTTAACCTGGAGCCTAAGGAACTAAGGCTAGATTGAGTATCACCTTAGAAGAGATTGTATGGAAGGCTGGAGCTGAAGAGATAAAAGGACATGAGGAGGAGAGGCAAAATAAAAAACAAGGCTAAGCATAATCTGCAAGGCTATAAAAAAGGCAAGAGGTTCTCACCATGATAAGCAATTTCCCAAACTCCATAGATTTTATCTTTAACCAAAAATACCCTAAATTTGTCATATGCTAAATGCCACGTGAAACTTAGTTTTAGAGACCTGACCATCTCAAAGGTGAGGCTCAGAGGATAATCTATTGCAAGGTTTGAAATCTGCACAGCCCAGAACCAAGTACCATTAACACTGACACTGCAAAATTTAGATTAATAGCAACTACAGCTCTTCAATTTGGGGTTTGATTCCGGCCAGTTTATCAGTCAGAATGCTTTTTGGCTTTGATATGTATTCAGATAGATACTTCACATGTATTTATTTGTTGTGTTTGTTGCTATTAACCCACAAATTTTCCCAAGTTAATGCACCATCTAGAGATGGTATGCAACTTTAATTATTAATTTTTCAAACCTTGAAAACATCATTCTAATGTAAGCACAAATGATGCATGCCTGAAAATGAAAGCCACAAGTTTAATTTCAATGGTTATTATCCATTAACATCTTAACAAGCTATATTAATATTTGATTCTAATCAGAGTGAGTACAAAAAGAAAAGGTAAGTCACAGTAAGAGACTTAACTACTTTGGAAAATACGTTGAAGACAATCAGTCTTCCACTACCAACCCTATCAATAGACAAGCACACAAAAAACAATCCCTAGGTTCTTATGACAATCTTAATAACAATCATGATAATGCCTTCAGCAGTGCTCAAGGTGCTGTTCAAAATCCACTGCTTTTGTGTAATTTGAGTAAGCAAGAGATGTTTAAAATAAAAAGCACATACTATCAAATTGTACAGAAGTCAAACGAAAAGGGATTTCCCTCTCAATTTGAGACCTGGGAAGAGATATATTTCCTTGAGAACTTGGAGAGGACGGAAAAAAACAGAAAGCTATAAGAAACTGCCAAAAGATTTGAGATTTAAATATTTGAGATATTATTATAAGGAACCTCAATATCAATTCCTTACAAACAAGCTTTGATTAAGCCACCAAATATTTAAGAAAGCTTCAGATTTGCTGATTATAGGTGTAATTTTAGAAGACAGCTTTGTGTGTTCATACACATATGACAACCTTCTAATATTGCCTTTGGAGATTCATTTTTTGAGTAACTTTGAAGAACAATCACACTTTCACAAAATGTAAGTTGTGCTTGATATATCTAAAGTTACTAAGTCGTTTCCAAAGATCATGCAGTTTGTCTTTTCCCCACATGATGGAGGTATCAGTCTATCAAGCCTCTCACGGCAAAGATGACAGTAAGCTTTGTAATCAACAGGAAATCTACTGGCAATTTCTAGAAGTTGAGAAGTTATCTAACATTATTCAGCCAGCCAAGAAACAAACCAAAACAGATTTCTGAAGTATAAGAACCCTTATTGCTTAACATGAAGTGACAGTAACCTTGCAAAAACTATTGACTTTACCAGTCTGTCTGCAATTGCTCCATATACATTTTACAGAAATCCTTTCAGAAACCGTTTGTCCATAACCCATGATGGCTTCACATTTGCCCAATTACAGTACTGCACTGATGCAAATATATTAATTCCAGACCTGAAATAAGGCTGCTCAGCAGTGGCTACCCAGCTAAGTGGACTTTGCTATGTAAATGACAGGGAGATGATATAAAAGCTTATTCTTAAATGGAAATCAGCAGCAACAGATGAGGTGGATTTCAATCAAGATATCATCTAGTCAGTCACATTAAGCAAGCTCATTCCTGTTCCATCACGTTTTTCTAATGCTATCCTTTACCTGTGTCAGGGAAAGCCTCAGCTATCCAGCATGGACAGGAAATCAAAATCCTGAAGATACAGTTCCTCAAAGTGCCTTCTCAGTGAAACAAGTTCAGTTTCTCCTTTTCAGTTCTAAATGCTGTTCATAACACAGCCTTATCCCAGCTTCATTCTGCATGAGACTCCTTCCCTTCTTCATCCTATCCTTCCTCTTCATCTCCATCCCTTTTATCTGTTCTTCTCTTCAACTGCCTCATTCAGGTAACGTGAAGCAGAAACAAACACTTATTCTAGAAACTGCTGTGGGAGGAGGGAAGGCTAGGCAGGGGGCCACAATATTTGTGATCTTTCTTGTAGAGGAATGACAGAACAAGCCTTATGATGTAAGTTAAGAACTATCATATGTCAGTAGGGCCAAAAAGACTGTTCAAGTGTTTAATATCCAAATGGGCCGTGTATCACAAAGCGCTCATAACTGAAGGAAGAGGTAATGGAAGCAAATAAGCTGCAATACAGACAATGAGGCACAAGGACTGTAATAGCTAAAAAGTTTTTGGAAAGAGATAAAAGAAAGCTTATCTAAACTCCTTCAGGCAAAAACTCATGGAAGAGAACAGAATCCACAACAGATGCTTGCAATGAAACTTCCTACTATTCAGGAAGGAGGTGACAAAAAACAACCCACACCTCAAATACATTTGAATACTGCTGGAACTTACTTTTATCCTGCTGTATTGACATTTTAAGTATGCAGGTAAATCTCTTCCAGCAGATTCTTGGAATATGTGGAGCAAAACTGTTTTGTAATTGTGACACTATATTAAACTAAACTCCAATTACTATTCCTGTTGAAAACATTAAATTGGAAAGAGCAGGTCACAAAAAATTGAGTATTTCAGAAATCAAGCATAATAAAATCAAACAGATCTCAGGAACTGTCTGGAATCAGATAAGGCTGTCTCTTAACAGCAACTGACAGTTGCTGATAGACTATCCTAAACAAAGAAGCTAGCTAGTTCAGCATAAAAGAAAGATAAAAAGGTCATAAGATGAATCAGGACGTTGAATGACCTCAATAAAAAAAATGCATGCGTGCATCTGTGTGTAGATACAAAAGTAAAACAATGTAGACTACTCATGCTGACTGTGCATTGAATAATCGTACAAGCCTCCTTCCAAATTTTATAAAGGCTAAATATTTTCCATGGACATGAAAGACAGCAAGAAGTTTAAGTACATGAAAGCAACGTCACTCTCATAGTTGTAGATAAGGACATTGCATTCAAAAATATTAGAACAAAGAAGGTAAACAGATAAATTGGGAAATTAAACAGATGATATGAATTTGATATATCCAGTGCTGCCTCTACTTCTACATTCACATACATTAAGAAAGAATAAGAGGATATGACAGAAAAAGAAACATTTATAAGATAGCCATATTCAAGAAACCCTAGAAATCACAATGGGTTCAACTGTCACCAGTAGTATTCCCCAGGGGTCAGTGCTGGGGCTCATCCTCTTTAATATCTTTATTGATGATACGGATGAGGGAATTGAGTGCACCCTCATTAAGTCTGCAGATGACACCAAGTTGAGGGGAAGTGTCGACCTGCCGGAGGGTACGGAGGCCCTGCAGAGGGACCTGGACAGGTTGGGTCTATGGGCAGAGGCCAGTGGGATGAGGTTCAACATGGCTAAGTGCTGGGTCCTGCACTTTGATCACAACAACCCCGTGCAGCGCTACAGGCTTGGGGCAGAGTGGCTCGAAAGCTGTGCAGAGGAAAAGGATCTGGGGGTGCTGATTGGTGCTCGCCTGAACATGAGCCGGCAGTGTGCCCAGGTGGCCAAGAAGGACAACGGCATCCTGGCTTGTATCAGGAATAGTGTAGCCAGCAGGACCACGAAGGTGATCGTCCCCCTGTACTCTGCTCTGGTGAGGCCGCACCTTGAGTGCTGTGTTCAGCTTTGGGCCCCTCACTACAAGAAGGGCATCGAAGCACTGGAGTGTTTCCAGAGCAGGGCTACGAAGCTGGTGAAGGGCCTGGAACACAAGTCCTGTGAGGAGCGGCTGAGGGAACCGGGGTTGTTTAGTCTGGAGAAGAGGAGGCTCAGGGGAGACCTTATTGCTCTCTACAACTCCCTGAAAGGAAGGCGTGGGGAGCTGGGGTTCTGCCTCTTCTTGCAGATAACTAGTGACAGGACAAGAGGGAATGGCCTCAAGTTGCACCAGGGGAAAGTTTTAGGTTGGAAATTAGGAGACATTTCTTCTCAGCAAGAGCAGTCAGGCATTGGAACGGGTTGCCCAGGGAGGCGGTAGAATAACTGTCCCTGGGCGTGTTTACGGGAAGTTTGGACGCGGTGCTTAGGGCCATGGTTTAGTGGGTGACATTGGCAGTAGGGGGATGGTTGGACCAGATGATCTTGAAGGTCTTTTCCAACCCTAATGATTCTATGATTCTGTGCTATTTCTTGTTCTTAAGCAAACTATTCCGTTTCATAAACTGAGTAATCGCAGTCTCGGTTGAACAACCACAGTGAGGATGCACAACTATTTGAAAGCACCACACATTACCACCACCAACCAAGGAGACATTTCAGAAAGTCTATTTCAAAAGCACTTTTTTTTAATCACTTGGATGATGCAGTAAGAAAAAGCATTCTCTAAAACGTATAAGACACAAAACAAAATCAGAAGCAAGAACACCCTCAAGCACACACCTCAGTCTCAGTTTCTTATTTTAAACTACCTATGAAGGAAGTTTTAATCCAACAACAGCTCTGACAGCGTGTCCAGGTGCTTCCTTCCTTCAACTCAGTTGTTAAAGCAGAAACCCCTGCTGAAGATAGGAGCTTGAGAATCAAGGTTCAACTATTTACATCATGACCAAGACTTGGTAGGTATCTTATTATCACCCTTCCCACATTCAAAAACATATGTGTATTTTTACTGTGATTGAGGTTATGACATTTAGACTTCTCTAATAATGAAACTGACTGATCAGAAGAACAGCAAAGAACGTACCTTTGTTGACGATGGCGGAGTAGGAAAATTAAGCCAGGCTGGAGCAAAGTCATGCTGCGCCATTTAGGTCCAGTCTCTCCGAATCAATGAAACAAGGCTTCAGCACCTCATGGCAAGTCCCTGCAATTGGAAAAATGAGAAATGAGTACTTTTCAGATGTTTAACTTACAAAAGTATTACACTTGTGGTGCTTTCATCATTACTTCCCTTCTGTTTTCTGGTACTGTCTTCTCAAACAGATATGGTTTGAAATCTAACTAGCCTTATCTCATTACGGCATCACATTTGTTCTTTTATTACAGAAGTGTCACACTAATCAAGTATTTCCCAAGGATCATGAAAATAAAACTGTAACATTCATTCCGCCGTTTCCTTTTACAGATGGGATGAAGCATCTTGTGTAAGGTCTGATCAGAAACGTCAAAATTATTGCATTGAAATATTTTCTGTTACTGTCCAGAATTGACTGCAGGAACCATTGCATTAGCTTCCTAGAAGCTGATTTTTCAAATTAGCCCCTCAAAGTTAACCTCAGAGGCCATATTAGGGTTCCTCATGAAAAGACTAGATAGTTAGAGCCAGCAAGAATCCTTAATTTTCTCCAGATTGAATGTAAACAGAGCCTAAGTATCCAGAATACTGCCAAAATCCAGTAAAATTTTCTAGTTTGAAAATGGGCAAGAGAAGGTAATGGCTTAGGGAAAAGCCCAAGAGTACTTTTTCTGCCCCCTTGTTCTCCTCACAGGGAGGCAAACATCTCTCAGGAAGCAAGAGAATGCAAGATAATACAAGCTATATTACTTAAAGTTGAACTATAGCACTAAAAGGAAAGAAATGGATGAAACACTGCATGGACTATAAGGTTATGTGAATCATGCTCTGCAGCTAGATACTGCAAAACTGTCAGTGATTCAAATATATTTTAAGCATGATAATATGCATTATTAGAAATTCAGCTGGCCAAAAAAATAAACATCCAAGTGCATGTCATAGGGAAGCAAAAACAAGTATTCCATGTCTCTGAACAAGAGAGTGAAGATTTGTTAGTCAGCGTGCATAGATGTGGGTTTCTTTAATCTAAAAATGCTGTAATTTGAGTAAGTTTTAGTAAGAGCTGTGGAATCTGAACTTCATAACTAATAATTATTGTCGCATTCTGGCCTGAATTGGGCTATCACAAACTTTCAGTGAAAGAAGAGAACGTTCCAACAACTAAAAAGAAGCTTAGCAGATTTCTAAGTGTTAATCTGCACCACTTAATTGAGTTGCTGCTTCTTTTTTATGCTAGGAGTTCACACAAAAGGTTTTGTAGGTACCTATGATACCAGAGTTAAATTATGAGGTAAGATGCACCTAATCAGCTGGAATTCCATAAAGACAAGTTTAGAAGTACGTGTCACCCAAATAACTTGTTGTAAGTTAGTGTGCTGACATCATCTAACATGCTTTTCTAAATTAACCTCAACAGAAATTTCAGAAAAAAAAAAATCTAAAGAATCCAATTATGACAGCCTGGAATATAACAAAGGAAGTTCTAGAGTCACAGAACCATAACAAAAATAGCTTCTCTCTTTTTTTTTTTTTTTTTTTTTTTTTAATAAAACAGGAAGCAAGTTCCTGTTAGGAACTTTTGCTGATTAATCATGTTCAGTATTGATAGAGAAACAGAAAAGGCTATAAGTTTTACCATATCAGCCAGCAAGAGATGCTAAATTAAGTAACAGCAAGTTAAATGTGAACTGACTAAGAAGGAAAAAAAAAAAAAAAAAAAAGATTCCCCTCCTTCTCTCAGATACAGTTCCCCACTCCAGGATGGAGAATCATGAAATCTTTAGAAAGGAGCAAAGAGGTGTCAGTACTGCAAGATCAACACAACAATGAAATAATCTTCAGACCAAAGCACTTACAGTCTAAAAACCAGACAGATTCAGTACAAACCACATAAGAACATATGAAAGGATCCATGAAGTACTACCAAGTTATTGGTGAACCAGACATTAGGAATGGGACAAAGGCACTAACAATGTGATTTCTTAATAAATTATTTTTACTGTTTTTAGAAAACTAGTCGAGGATAAGATAAACATTACTATTTACCCAACTGCCATGAAGAGAGTTTGTGCTTTAATTCACTAGCATTCCCAGCTTTTATCTTTTGCTCATCAATCACACAGGCTGAGTTGAGACTTGGTGTTCACCAACTACCCCAAGACTAGAAAATATTTTTAAACCACAAGGGTAGTATTGGAAAACTGTGGGCAAAGCTGTTTCTTCCCACAAAAATTGTTCTGGAAGCAGATTCAAATCTTACCAATGTTCTCAGTTAAAGCTCTAAATAGGTTTTTGTTAGTGCCACTAAGTCAGATGAGCCAATCCCTTTCTCCCAGAGTACAGCAAAATGATAGAGAAACAAGTTTAGTCACAATTTTCCAGTAGGCACAAATACCCTATCCATAACTAAATTGGCAAACAAACAGCAGATCAGGAAAGGATAGATATTAATATATTTTCTTTTAAGCCACATTGTAGGGTGCACAGCCTACCCAGCTTCAAGTTGTCAATCCCCATGTTTAACCACACTTCATCAAATTCTAACAGTTGCTACCTTTCTAATGTTGCCAAACTTGTCCTAGAATGTATTTTAATACCAAAAAAAAAATCATTACAAGCATGAGCTCTGTTTTGATGATCTGGCAAATACACAACAGTTCTACAATACTCTTCATTCTCAGGAATACACTTTTGTTAAACTGAAAACAGATCACAAAGGGAGAACAGAAGACTACTCTGTTGGCAGGCAGGACTGGTACTCTTAAACCATTTATGCTCCGTTTGATTGCTGAACCTGAGTTTGATTTTTGACCACTTTCAAACCAAGTTGCACCAACAACCAAGACTACTACTTTCTTCTGCAACACGTCCCAGTATTGAGCTGCTCTTGGATTATTTTTGAAAGGTCAGAGTTTCTGTAAGATTTGTCCTAAGGTGTTTTTTTTCCCCTTCTATTCAAGCCCATTACTTCTTAAGCTATCCAGTGTTCAGAGCCAATTGGAGCCTCTATTCAGTTTGTACTACCTTCAAATTTAATAGCCATATGCTTTATTTCATTATTGCAAATATTAATAAAAATACTGAAGACATCTATTTAGAAAGTCACTTGATATATCCATCCAGCTTAACATCCAACAAGATCTGCCTCTGCAGAGGCTGAACAGCCTCTAAGGCAAATAGGTAGCACATATAATCAACTCATTTTAGAATAATACTTCTGCCTTTCAGAAATACATGACTGTCCCAGTTTCAACTGAAAATTCACATTAAGAAACTGAAAAGAATGAAAATAAACAGTAGGCACTCATACAAGCATTAACAAGAACCTGCTTTAATTACACCAACAGACCATGAAGAACTCATTTGTCTGCTAGCAAGCCTTCTCTTATCACGTACACATGACACAACAGATCAACCCCTGTTCATTAACACTGATAAAACAGCTTTGTACTCAACATTAAGACAGCTATCAGAAGTAAGTGTATTGAGGTAAGCTCCATGGATCTAAACGCAGCGATTCCACTGCCTTCAGAAGCTCTCTTGGTAACAGATGATTAGGCCCAAAATTTATCACAATGATGAATTCATCGTTCTGTCATAGCACAAACTCAAAACATACCTGCCATTAATAGAAGTATCATAAATGCTAACTTTGCTTGTGTTGTCTATCATTGATACAGAGCTGCGCAGTTCTAAAAAGGCTAGAAAAAGACACTGACGTACTGCTGTCCTCATACTCTTACTATTCAAATGCATTTAAGTTTCTTTAATCAGACTGCTCACAACATTCAGACTTGTGTCAGCAACACTTTTGATGTCTGATTCAAGTAGTGCATAGTGACTTCAGAAAAAAAGCCTTCCTTTGTCAGCCCATAAATTTAGATGCAAGTCTTTGCAAGATTTGTTTTGCTGTGTATGTGGACAGCAGAACAGATTGCAGAAAAAAAAAGTTCTTCTATTTTGCCTCTTGTGGATCCATCTGGGAAAAGTCTGTTTTAGGTAACATGCAACAATTATTCCAGTATTTAATTACATCAAATTTAATTCTATTGTGGTTTTTTTTTCTGAAGTCTGATCACCAAAGATAAGGCAGTGAATTCAAAGCAATAATGAGCAGCTAGTTCCAAAGAAGGTACAGTGAATACAGTGAAGAGATTTGTCGTAAAGCTAACACAGTCACCCACTTTGAGCCACGTTAGCAGATGAAATGAGAAGACTGCATCAAGTACCATCAACAAATACTCAAAAAAAGTTGTAGTGGGTTTGTTGTTGTTGCTGTTTGTTTTTGGTTTGGTTTGTTTTTTTACAGTTGAGTTGATAGGGTCCTTTGTGACAACCTATTTTACCACATTTTTACAGGAGCTGGAAAAACTCATTTTTCATACAAACTGATTTGTCTTATCTCAAGAGTATCCGGGAAAGCTTCGTATATTGCCTCTATTTTAGAAAAAGAAGTTGCAGATTGAGAAAAGGAAAGCTTAAAGCAGCTGCACGAACCAGAAGTCAAGACTTCTGTGAAAAGTCTAAGAAAATCATCAAGTCAATTCCCAAAATTCTGTACTAGAAAAAAAAAAAAAAATCAAAAGATGGAACTAAAAGAGATATCATTAGATTAGTTTCTGCTTACTGCATTACATGGAAGAATCAAGTCTTAAACAGTACAGTCAGCCTTCTCTGCACTATCATTTTTTTCTTTTTTAAGTCATCACAGAACAAAATGCAAGTAAGACCACATTTGGAATACCATCACAGAAATTCAAAACTTTACTGAGTACAAATGACTTCAGTATTCATGGACAAGTCTCTAAGAAGACTTCTTGACTTGCTTTGCCTCACAAAATGAGGACCTAAATCTGCTCATAACCCTGGTCATAAACATCTGAAGAGTAAATTCCACTGAGAAAAAAAAAAAAAAAGGCGTTTTAATCCCAAACACCATGAGAATACAAGAAGATACCAGTTCATGATAGATTTAGGGTGGAAAAAGAGTTCTGAAGGTCAGAAGAACAAGATTCTGGAACATCTTTAAGACTTCAGACAAATATTTGAACCTGCCAGTTCCCATTATGCTTAGAAGTCAGAAACTGGTGTATGTTAAACTGTTTAATTACACAATGTGTGTACACAAATATAACACTGTAATAATTAAGCCAGATTTTTCCTCCTCAGGTGGTAACCACATGAGACTATAGATCCCCCAGAAAGATTTTTCGTCTTTCGCCTCTGAAAATTCTACTTTGAATCAACAGTGTCTAGAAAACAAACTTTCTAAATGTGAAAACCACAGTGGGACCAATGTATGAAAAGAATCTGCTTTTTTTTCCTGCAATAAAACATAATTCATCATGGTACAAAAGGAAAAGACAGCCTGTATTCGTGAACTTTCAGATTAATATACAAAGTTCTTCAAGTTTCATTCTATATTACAATTTTCACATTATATACAACCTTTAATTTATGGTTAATGGCAAAAACTATGCAATAGCCAAAACATCTAACTTTTAACTTTTGTCTGCAATGCTTGTTAGCTAAAAACCTCCAGGCAGTCAGCACATAAAACAGGGACACAAAAGGTCTCCCTGGGGACAGTTACAGGACCCAAGGGAACGGCAAGGAGCTGGGACAGGGGAGGGTCAGGCTGGGTGTTAGGGAAAGGTTCTGCACCCAGAGGGTGGTTGGGCAGTGGGACAGGCTCCCCAGGGCAGCGGTCACACTCCTGAGCTGCTGGAGTTCAAGAAGTGTTTGAACAATGCTCTCAGACATCTGGTCTGATTTTTGGGTGGTCCTGTGCGGGCCATGAGCTGGACTCGTGATCCTTGTGGGCCCTTTCCAACTCAGGATATTCTGTGATTAGATGAAAATACACAGACCAAGGAGATCCGGATGAACAAACTACCCAAAACAGTGCTATGGAATATATCTCAGGTTTAATATCGACTCTCATTTCTAATAAAATTTGCATAGTTTCTTGCAGTTTAAAAAAAAAAATACATATCTCCCCCCCGCCCCCCTGGGCTTACCAGGAAGTGGAAAAAAAAACATAGGATGCTCACTCATTCTCAAACCATTTGTCCTAAATTAGAGACTCCTGCCACGAGAACTACGTTGGTTAGAGATTTTGCCCTCCTTCACTCCTGAAGGATTTCACTAAATGGGCAGGCAGACTGGCAATATGTGGCAGTTGCTTCTAACTGTGAAGCATAAGAATGCTATAGGCTAAGCATGGTGCTCAGCCCTGGCAAGCATCTGTTAGTCCAGCTCCCATCTCTGCACTGCAGGTCAAAAATGGGAATACAGTGCAGACACATAGCTGACTCATTACAAAGTAACTGTAGAGTCACTACAGGCATAATCAGGTGAATTTACAGATGACTTAGCTGCAGAGATAAACCAGGAAGCAGTTTTGCTAACAAAAGCCATGGAACAAAAGGGTAAGGCATGCAATCAGACCTAGTAAAGGCTAAAAACAATTAAAAGTAACAAAACTTTAAAGTAAAAATACAAGTCTCCAGAACAAATACTCTAGTATTTGATTCCACAATTTACAATCTAGTCTGACTTCCTCCATGTATTAGAAACCCATACAAAAACATATAGCACTGCACCTGTTAATACAGTTGAGAGAGAGTTATTTTCTTTACAATCACCTCCAGTTTGGCCTTAAAAATATCAGGAAAACAAAGGAAACTGAAGTCTGGAGAAAATTAATGGTTATAGTTAGATAAAAATTAAAGTGATCACTCCCACTCTGAAGGTGATCTTTTATCCAGAATTTCTTCAAGCTTCACTTCCATTCATCAGCTCTTTGTAGCAACAGAAATATTTCCTCCCTGTTTGTCTACTTACAACACATCCCAAACAGCCAAATGGCATCTCTGAAGTGTGTAATACAGCTCAGGCATTGGAAAAGCGACTCCCATGAAAACTCCTCTCAGGCAATCAGTACTGGCTGCGTATGTGGACGTGGGAGGCTGCAAACAGTGAGGGGTGAGGAGTCAGGGAGAAATGATCCTCTGGGACACTGCAGGCACAAATAGCAGGGGAAGCAGCTGTAATCGAAGCATTCTTCGATTGCTTCAATTTACAAAGATACCATGCTTCTATCTTCTGTTGAACAGGCCAAAACAGAAAAAATAAGCATGATTTTTAAACTACAAAATCCTGAAAAGACAGCAGAAAATAACATAGTATCTACTCACTTCACTGCTACTAGGTTTTGAAGCTATTTTCATTTTTCTCAATGGTTTAAGTAGCTCATAAGAGAACAAGACAAACTACATAGTATCTCATTTTAAATGCATTAAACTGTAACAGTTTTGTGACTCACTGGAAGAAAGCTTTAAAACATGTAACGCTACCTTTTGTTTTCCAAGGTCCGCAAACCTTACGCACTAGAGGTGTTCTAGCAATGAAAAGCAACTCTTTGGTTTATCAGACACAGTTACGAATTTCAAACATCGTCCTGTAATGAAACATTGCTATCATGTAACAACGTTTTGACGGTATGCTGTTTTAATGCCTGTCTCAGCAGCCTCCAGTCTTTTCAATAGCATTAACAAAGATAAGTCCTCCTCCTTGTTGGCATCCTCACAAATTTTTGCATGGAAGAACGAGCGTTTGATGGCTTACTAGTTGTGAATCTGGGAAGTATCTTCTGGAAAAGATAAAACATCATTCAGAGTTCTGAAAGAATGATCGAGTTGTACTTCCTTAGAATATCAAAATGTTTTATCCTGCAACTTCAGTTTACACACGTCATCAAAAACAGAACCACGTCCAGTTAGGTTTTCAATATATCCATAGACTGGGTCTACACCACCTCTCTGTACAACCTGTTCCAGTGTCTGACCATCCTCAAAGTTTTTTCTTCTGTTCAGACTGAATTTCACGTGTTTTACTTGTCCTTTTTGCCTCTCTTCCTGTCATGGCACAGCTGAGATGAACCTGGCTCCCCTTTCTTCATTCACTCCCATCAGTTGTTACGCACATGGATAAGATCCCCCTGAGCGTCTCTCCTCCAGGCTGAACTGTCCCAGCTCTGTCAGCATCTCCCCATACGAAAGACGCTGCAGTTCCTTCATCATCCTTGTGGCACTTTGCTAGATTCCCTCCAGTAAGTGCATGTCTTTCTTGTACCAGGGAGCTGAAAACTGGACACAGTGCTCCATGTGTGGCCTCACCAGCGAGCACAGTGTCGAGGGAAATGATCACCTCCCTTGACTTGCTGCCAGCGCTCCTCCTAAAACAGCCCTGCACGCTGTTGGCCTTTGCTGTTGCGAGGACCCACTGATGGCTAATGGTCAGCTTGCTGCCCACCAGTGTCCCCACATCCTTCTCTACAAAACTGCTTATCAAATCTCCAGCATGTACCAGCATGCATGGTTACTCCTCCCCACATGCAGCACTTTGCATTTTCCCTTTGCTGAACTTCACAAGGATCCTCTCTCTCTCCAATTCTCCAGCTTGTCCAAACAGCTAGTGTAACAGCCACTCCTCCCAGTTTTATATCATCTGCAAATTTGCTGAGGATAAACTCTGCCTCATCACCCATGTCATTAATGATGTTAAATAGTACTGGCTCCCTGGATCCTCTTTCTGATGAGGGAAATTAACATTCAATCTCTTCTAGAACCTCTCATGATCACCATGACTTTTCAAAGATGATCACTGAAGGGCCTTGCTCCCTCAGCACTTGTGGGTGCACCTGGTCAGGCCCCAAGCACTTCAGTGAATCTTGTTAAAGTGTCTCCTAACCCAATCCTCCTCCACTGAGGGCGGAGAAAAAAGCACTGCAGAACTTAAAGATGACAATGACGTGAGATCAGAGACTGTCCCCACCCATGCCCCATAAGAGCATGTTGTTTAACTTGTCTAACCAGTACTTAGCAGGCAGAGGAAAGACAGTCCCACTGGTGCTGAAGAGGTCCAGCTTGAGGGAGGTCTCTCCAGTCAGTATACGAAACATTTGAGCCCACAGCAACACTAGTTGTCTCAACTACCAGAATGAATAAAAACAGCTTTGCTTTTTCATCATGTCCTAGCAGGAAAAGACAGATAAAACCAGTGGCATCACCACAGTAAGAAAAAAAGCTGTTCAGAACGATAGCAAAATAGCTCAAACCCCAGAACCTAAAAATTTGATTTACTGAAAGATTGTATGCTGTTAACCATCAAGGATTTATCGTATTAAATACAGCCTACTTAAATAGAGTCATCTAAAATTTTATAGGAAAACAAATTTTTACATTAATGATAAAAATTAGGAAAAAAACTGACAGATGAAACCATCTCACCAGGAACTAGATACAAGGAGAAAAGTTAGGCATTCTCAGCTTCTCTACTTCTCATGCTCCAAGGATAGCCTAAATTACTTTACATAAAACAGTTTCTGTGACACAGCATATTGCAGAGATTGCTAGAAGATTATAACAAAATGAAATTATAAACTCAAATAGGTAAAAATGCTTGAAGCTTATGAGCAGAATAATAAAGTCAGTAACAACAACAACAAAAAATTCAGCTATGAATTCTCAAAGTCAGATTATAAAGGAAGAAACAAGTTCAAGTTTCTTGATGCTCCCTGAAGACCAGTTTAGAATTTCAGTCTGCTGATTTGCATAGAGAAATCCACAAACAGAATAAATGTTAAAAGTATGTGTATGTATATATACATATATAGTTCTCAGAAAAATTTAGAATTAACATGTACACGTATCTAAGTAGCACATACCCTGCGATCTTTTACCTACTGCCTCACAGATTATTATTACCTTAAGTACAGCACACCACAAACCATGTGTGGGAACATTAACTCCACCCCTCTGCTATAAACTTCTTTGATAATCCACCCTCATCTTGTCACAGTAATTTTAATATATTTATAAATGGGGTAAAAGAAGGTTGTAAGCCACCAGCATTAAAGTGTACTATAGTATTATTATGACAATGTAAAAAAATAGTTATATATTATTCACTGCCTCAAGTTTGTCGCTACTGCCGCTGCTTTGCTTCCTTGGTAATAACCTACAGCAAGTATATCAAATCCTTCTTACTAAGTCAAGAAGGCAAAACCAAGTGTATATGAGTTTCATAGGGGACCAATAAGAAAGTCTGCATGACATCTTAGAAGAGACTGATCATCGACAGAAAGAAGGAAGAGGGAAGCACACTATTTTCTATGATAGAATTAAAACAACGTTCCTACTATCAGAGATGTCAAGCATCAACTTACTGCATTTCATGACAACAAAAAGAGAAAGCCAAGGTCAAAGAGCTTTCTGGAGAAGCAGAAGACAAGGCAGAGCAACTCTGAAATAACCAAACTACAGAATAAATTGACCCTACAGTTCTCCCATCTCGGGCCAGCTTCAAACATTTCATGTGCCTGATACATTAGCCATAGAACAACTACACAATTGTTCTCTCAATCAGGCAAGGATACTACATATCCTAACCACATAACTACACAGTCCTAACCACCTGACTTACACAGCCTCTATTCTTCGTAAACTGAATTATTCAGGATTTTTCTTAATTAAGCAGACAAAGTAAGTCAAAACTTCTTCCTTCTGCTACAAAACCACATTTTCTTTTAAACAGAAAGTTTCCGGCGATAACATATCCTTCCCTGTTATCCCCTGTCAAAATAGTGTTAATTTGAAGACATGTGGAAGCTTTAAACAGTACTTTTGCTTAAACCCTATACATCTCAATTTTTATTCCCCTTTCAGAGGCAGCTTATCAGAGAAGTTTCTTACACTGTCATTTATTTAGTATGAACAATGAGAAACAAGCTAATTTCAACTTATTTTGCTATCCAAAATCTGTACATTAATAAAAGAATATTCAAAATATAATAAAGCTCTACAGTTTTTGAAAATTGAAATATTTCTACTGATCACAAATTGCTGCAAAAGCACAACTATTTGAACAAAAGATTATTTATTTTCCCTTATTTTCTCTCCACACAGATGTACAGACACAGAGAAAACAGAGTAAGCAAGGTTTCCTGTGCTGGGAATAGGATGAAATCCTCTGTAAGACTTCTGGAGGTGTTTAAGTCTGAAGACACACCAAGGTATTAAAATTGTATGGTGTCAAACCGTATCAGTCAATTTTTTTCATCATCTAAGCTAACACATTCTCTAGAAAAAATACAGTCCCCTAAGACTTAACATTACAGTGACTTAGCAAAAACAAACAAAACAAGAAAAACACATCTTCGTGTCAACTTAGGGCCCAAGTTCCTTATGTGAGAATGACTCAAGTGAAGAGTGCTTACTGCTCTTGTTTAGCACAAGGACCTAGAATGTTAGTAGACAACAACTAATAGAAGTTCTAAAAATCCCAACTACTGCTCTGTATTGTCTTCTTTCTCTACATAGATACATAGATTTACGAGTAACAGGGCTTAGGCCACTCCCGTGAATAAAGTATTAGTGTCCCAGGATTCAAAACTTCTTTTAGGAGATATTTTAGAAAGAGACAAAGTTCATAATAAAGGTTAGAATGTTTCGATCCCTACTTTTAATGAAAAAAAAAAAAAAAGGCTTTTCCTTCTCAGACTGTACCAAAACCTAAATCTAAAAACAAAAAAAATAATAATTATTTTGTAGCATAGAATACCTGCTTATTTGAAGGTAAACTACACAGTTCTTTCTGCTCAAAATCCTACACTTGCAGTACCATTTAGTGGAACTCTAGATAGACGTTGACCTTCTTGCCCTCTGCAAGGTTCAGAGTCCAAAAGCTGAAGTGTCAGTGCAGTAACACTGCCCTTCAGTTCAGAATACATTATAACAAAATCACTGGGAACGTTTTCGCACTTTGGAGTCTTCATGACCAATCTGAAGAAAAAGCAGTTATAAAAGATGGCAGTTTTGAAATAACCCTAGCATATAAAGCAGAAAAAAAAAATCTATATATTTCAGCTCTTTCACAGAGTATGCTTACCTCAAGAAAAAAAAAAAAAAAAAAGAAATGATCAGGGAAGAGTTGGTAGCACGACATACAGCATTGTCTTCAGTCAGTGTGTATGTAATGCTACTGCTCGAAAACACAGTTACAAAACCAAAACAGAAAGTGTGCCAAGTCTCATTCAAGTTCGTCTTTAATCAGTTCTGCATATAGTTCTCCTTGTAGGATAAATTTTACTCCTAGTACTAAAAGAAATTTGAGCAACTTCCCCAGAAGTCCTCGATGAAGTATCACTGTCAAACCGCGTCATCCATGCATTTTAAACAGAAGAAACTCACTAGAAGGGAGGAAAAAAGGAACCTAAAGTACATTACCTTGTGAAGTACTAAGAAAGCTAACTATCTGCACAATTTCCCTATACTATTTTACATATTTAATTCCACTTCAGTGTTGCTGCAAGTTTCAACTCTGCTTACACTTAAAAGCTTCCACTAGAGTTTTTTTTTGTTGTTTTTTTTTTCCCCCCACATAGAGCAACCTACTCCATTCACAACAATTTCTCAACACAAACTACCCATTTTAGGATTCCACCAGAAGAAATGTAACCATGGAAGAGCCATGCTGCTGACAGTTATTCCAGTACAAAAGCTATGTTTACATCTAGGCTTAACGTATAAGCTCTCTGGGGCAAGGACCTTATCTTCATACTTGTCTGCAAACCACTTACCAGACTGTCAGCACTATACAAATAAAAGCCCAAAGAAGGTATACATGTGAACCAACACGCTAGGCATTTTATTCTCAGTGCGCCTCACCCAGCTATCAATTCTGCTCAGGATACAAGGGCATAGCCATAAAGCACACATACAAATCTACATCAAATACATATGCATGCAAATCAGACAGACAACTGCACTTACCAAGTGCAAACATTTTGAAAAGGAAAAAAAAAAAATCCTACCAGCAGCCAGAAAGATGTAAAGAAAGAGATAATTTAATAAAGCTGAAAGGAAAACTTTTTAAAACATCCAGAAGAGGGAGTAGAGATAAAAATGTGATTCCAAGAGTAGGTGGTGGGATGCAGCTCCTCAATTTCAGTGAGAGCTCCCCATCAAGAGGTAAGTTTCTCATATCACTGAAAGTAAACAGCTTGAAAAATAACATAGGCATCACTTTTTCTATTATTTATGAAAAAGTACTTGTATTATTACATTTGTGGGCACGTAATAGACAAAATCTAATGAAATGGCCACTTATGCACGAATTCTTTCCATTCACCAAATGGTTTTCAAGCAAAACACAGACTACTCCAACTAAAAGAATGAAGATAACTCTTCTGTGTTGCTCTGGTTCCTTTAGATGTGGTTCAGTTCATTCACTCAATCCTCAGCCACACTAAGCAGAAAAGCCCCAAGCCACAGCCATAGGAGATTACAGAAAGACTCCTATTCATCATCTACAGTTCCCATGTTTTTGTAACAGCAAAACTGAAATAGAAGTTAAAATAACAAAACAGCAAGGCCATTCACAGACAGCAAAATACTGAAGCTAGATCAACATTCAGATAACTGACAACTCACAGAGTAGAACTATTTCAATGATCCTGAGAAGTCATGTAAAAATATCCATTTAGATGACAGTCTTTAACTTGTAACTTTCAATAGAAAGTTACAGGGGAAAAATCCACTGTAGCAATTCTGAGATACAGTTTCCCATGCTTAAAATTACTTTTTACCAGGCTTCTTCCCAAATATCTTGGTAATGCTGTTATATAGGCCAATTTTCCTTATCAGCTCCGTGTTACTAACATTTCGGTATTGCAAAAGCTTTGAAAAAATTTTGAAAAGGTGGTGGCTATGGTAAATGTATCCCCCTTACCAGACACTCTGTTTATAGTCTACCCAATAATGCTTTAATTATTTAAAGCTTTATGAGTAACCCAAGGGACGGGAGAGGATTGTATTTAGTAAAATTACCACTGACTTTTGAATTAAGTTGTTCTGTCCATCTTAATTTCCTTTGAGGCAGTAGCAATTCAGCTGAAAGCACACCTGCAAAGAAAATATTGTAAACATATATTAATTTCCAGATTTAAACTTTATCTATATGGAGAAACATTTACCTACTACAAGGGAAGAGGGCAGCAGTACATCCAAAAATGACATGTAAAATTGGTTAGCTAGCCAATATATTTTGGTTTTGAACCCTTCCCTAGCACATTTATTATTACAGTATAGTTTCAAACCAGTCTCATTCCCACTATAGAACAGGTAATTACTCTGAACACAACTTTAAAATATTGATGCATTAAAACCAGTTTGCACAGACAGTAAATTAACTTTTGGTAATAAATAACTGACTTCCATACATGACAAAGAACAGTGGAAAGAAAAAAAAAAGAGCAAAGCTACACTCTCAGTACCCTCATGCTGCAAACGTGCCTAACAAAAATGGAAAGACAAGCCATCCAGCAGTCTTGTTCAAGAAGCATAACAGCTCATTGTTGAGTTTACAACATTAACACAAGGGGTAAGTTACGTATGGATTCAGTCTACAAATATGTTGGTTTGTTTGTTTGTTTGTTTGTTTTTTGGGGGGGAGGGGAAGGAGGAAGGGTTTTTTTTTTTTTTTTAAGTCTCCCAGAAAAACCACACTCCTGCTTAGAAATTGCTCTTTGTAGAATTGCATGCATTCTTCAAATCCTTGCAGATATTCCATTTATTATTAAAAACAACAAATTGTTGTTTTTAATCTAACAAAAAAGTTAGGTTCTGCAAGCTCATTTCAACGTTAAAAAAAAACAACTACATCCTCCAGGCAATAGATGCTACTGATTTAAACATTCTACTGACAAAATGTTCTGGTGTAAATTGACTTATGAACACTACAATACTTACCTAATCCAAGAGGACCGCACAAGGTGTTAGCACTGCGTGATTTGTATTTTTCCAGTTTGTCTTCCTTGAGATAATATCCCAAGTTCTTGTTGATACTACATTCGTAGCTGTTTGACATAGATTTGACCTCACGCGAATCAGCTACCCATCCTTCTTGCTTACAGATTCTGCAAGGCTATTTCCAAAATTTTCCAAGTCTCTGACTTAAAAGGCTCGTTTTTTCTCTGAAAGATTCTTCTCTTGTCTATTCCATGTACATATCACTATAGAAATCATCAGCTCCAGGTGAAATAAATACACTGTTTATGCCACCAACTGTAAAGCTGAAAATCCGAATTTCACATCTGAGCTGAGGAACATTTCCTAGCTTCAGGTAGCAGAGGCATTTGTAAACAACAGCTATCTGGATACCGCCATATTGCTTATTGGCAACAACATTTTCCAACAAAAATATTAAATAAAATATAAAAGAAAAAATGATAAACAAATTTCTGTTAGACTCTTCATTTAGAAAATATGTCTCAATGTAAAATGACAAAAGACTATGTCAGAAAACCTAAAAAATAAAATAAGGGTAAAAATATATGCCATGAAACTTTTCAGTAATGTCTACACAGTGACTCAGGCTACATTTAACCTGGAGCCAGTCCACGAAACCAGTTACGCCTGTGACTCAGACAGAACGTTGCTTGGAAGAAAAAAGGTAACTAAAAACCTAAAAGCACTTTATTTGACAGCCGAAGCATTCCAAACTTGACAAATTCAGCTGCGTATCCATGCCATGCGGACAAAAGCATCCGAGGGTGAGGTGCTGTGCACTTCTAGAAAGCTCACGACTTCAAATTTCCAATTCACTTTCCCAGATGCCTACTGATTGCTTCAGAAACCTTTGCAGGAGAAAGCACTTAGACAAATAATCCCCGAGCAGCGTCCGGTATTTCTCCGCTCTCAAAGGAAGCAACTGCGGCAGGTCGACTTCCACCGTTCTTCCTCGCTACCAGCAAAAGGCTCCAAATAACCCGGGCTCCCTCTGTGATCCAGATTGCCTAGGGGAAAAAGAACCAGAGCCATCAGCGCTTCTGAGACGCGAACCGGCGTTAGACAGAGCGTTGAAGCTGAGCGTTAGGAAACGAGCACGCACGCAGCCAGCCAAGGGAACCCTGACACTGAGGGCTGGCGAGACCTGCGCTCGCATCCCCGGGCAAGCAGCGGGCTCGTTCAGCGGGGGCAGCGCCGCGGTGCCAGCGCTCTCCTGCCCTTCCACGGGCAGCACGCGTTCCCTCCGCTCTGCCAGGAGCGAAAAACACCCGGACAGAAACCGGCACCGCTGGCTTTTACTGGGGGTGAAGGAGCCGAAACAAACCCACTCCGCGACTCCCCCCGCGGCGCCTTCGGAGGCCGTGAGGCGGCGGCGGCGGGGCCCGGGGGCGGCTCCCGCTGCCCCCCGCGCGGCCGGGGCCTGCCCCCCGCGGGGCGCCCCCCTCACAGCGGCGCCGCCCCGGCCCCGCCGCGCCGCCTCCTCCTCCTCATCCTCCTCCTCCTCCGGATCCCCCCTGCCCTCCGCCCCTGGGCCGCGGGGGCCCGGCCGCCACCACAGGCGCACACACACACACACGTGCACGCGCACACTCACACACACGCGCGCACCCTCACTCACTCACTCACACACACACTCACGCGCACACGCACACACACACACACACACCGCTCGCCTCGCTCCCAAAATGGCGCCGCTCCGAGCCGCGACAGCGCCGCGCGGGCAAATCTCGCGAGAGCCCGCGGCGCTCAGGAGGGGAGGGGGGGGAGAGGAGAGGGGAGGGGCGGGTTGTCCCGCCGGTGAGGGGGGGGGAGCGAAGGCCCCGCCCCGCCCCGCCCCGCCCCGCCGCCGGGAGAGAGCCCCCCCCTGCCGTGACGTCACGGGAACGATCCCGAAGGTTCCGCGCGCGGGGCGGCGGGGGGAATCCCCGGCGCGCGACGCGGAGAGACACGCCCCTCCGTCATGCCACGCCCCCTCCATCGCGCCTCGCCCCCTCCTTCCAGCCACGCCCCCTCCTGTCACGCCCCTCCTCTAAACCACGCCCCCTCCGTTAAAGCCACGCCCCCTCACATAAACCACGCCCCCCCCTTCCAGCACCGGGCTTCGCTGCAGCGCCGCGGTGCTGCTGCCGGCGCTGCGGGTCCTGCGTCTGCGGGAGTAATTAAGCTGTGGCGATAAAAGCCGGGTGTATTCTGTTTGTTCGCTGGTAAGGAAACCCTGGCGTAAATACAGACATCGGTCACAAAGAGCAGGGGGAAAGACGGGAGACTGGCAGGCTGGTAAATCTGTCAAGTGGTGTTTTTAGTGATTTTTTTGTCGTAAAACGTCTTATTTCTGAAGGAAGATTGTGCCTGGACCTGGGATTATACTGTCACAGAAGGGGGTGACAGCCTAGGAAAGTCCTCGGGCCGATGATGCTTTAACACCTAGGAACACTTTAAATTTAAAGAATCAATGGCAGTGCGACCACAGCGTTTGCTCCTAGTTCTGCCTTGCATGGCCAGGGACCAGAAAGCACAGAGGAGCGGGCGATGACCAAGTCCTCAAATTTAGGAAGAAATCCTTCCCAGTCTTACAGACCTTGTCTGGAAGAAGCCATCGCACTGCAAGCTCTTGGCTCCCCATTATCCGCACGTGTTTTCCAGATTCCTGAAACCAGCTATGCCAGGAGCGAAATGTATAATTTCATAATGTGCTGGCTACTCTTTGCAGTGTTTTTGCCTCTTTTGCAGACAATGGGCCACGCCATCATGCTGTTCCCTATTCTCATTTTGGATATTTTAGCAACTCCCACCCGTGACAGATGACATTTTAAAAGCTACCACCTAAACTGATGGTCACTTACAGCAAAGAAAATATATAAAATAATGCAAATAAAGTCATTTATATTTTGGCTTTTCAAACATTTTTTTCTATTTTCATATAAAAATATAAATCAGGATTCCAGATCCTATTTCATCACTCTAGTAGCATTTCTGACTGTACTGCCTACTTGGTTGCTCAGAATACCTGTGAGGTCTTGATTTCCAATGTCTAACCACTTATACATGAGAAATATTTAGTCGAAAGTTAAAACTGTTCAATTTTAATTGCATTTACTGAGGTAAAACTGACATAGGTCTCAGGGACTCATATAAAACATAAGAATTTGCTTAATAAGACTTGAACATACTGGGAGATAAAATAAATGTAATGCCATCAGTAACAAACATAATAGTACGCCATGCTAACAAACAGCTTGCCTCAAGCAATAAACATTTAATATCAGACACTAAGAGTTAAAGCATTAAAGTGGCCTAATTTTAACAGAAGCAGCTTATGAAACTAGGTAAGCTGAGCAGAACAATTTTGTCATGGAGAACTGAATATGTGGTATTTTCATATGAATGTTTCCCTTTTGTTAGGCAAACTTGGAAAAGTAGGCCTAGATTTTTGCCACAGATGCTCCCCCATGTTTTTAAAAGGCCTTCCGCTGAGCCATGATAAAAGCAATGAGTAACTCGTGGAATTTGGACAACTGACAGTTAAGAACAAAGCTAAGAATTACTGGTTTGGAATGACTGAGGTACTTCCTGTAATTTGATGAAGAGAGGGGAAAAAAAAAAAAAAAAAAGCATTTAGAACTTTAATCCAAACTTATTGTTCAGGATACTATATGTAATTTAAGGTTCAGTTTGGTGTAGATCAGACTACATACTCCGAGATAAGTGAAGAGAGATGTAGTATAGGTGAAGCCATATTCAGGGATTGTCTATATCAGTATATGAGAGCATTCGACAAATACAATGAAACAAAAATCTACTGGAAATGCTGAGGTATAAGAAATAGAAACATTTTAACTCCCATGAAATACTAGCCATCCCTACTTAAATACAAACCTTAGAGCTCATTTTAACATGAAAAAAAATATATAAGTAATTTAAAATTAAATCTTTTGCTCATAAAATTTGATGGTGAAATGAATTACTAAGCCTAAAGTTTAAAATGTTTTTTGGCAGGCACTGGAAATATCTTTGACTTTAATTTGTTCTAGAGTAGAATACAAGATACATATAAAATTATATTATATACTCAAAAAGTTAATACTGTAAATATTAAAGAAAAAAGAAGAATTTTAACTTCTTTCTGTTACACATTTAATTGTCACTCCAAGATGCACAAAATACTTAACCTTGTACTAAAAACCCAGTGTGCCAAACACACAATCAATCTGAACCAAAGAATCAAGCAGAAGGACAAAATCAAAATATTTGTGTAGAAGCTTTAGAACCTTATTAATACAGATTTGGTCCAGAAAGATTCTGACACAGTAAGCCCAAGATGTAAAAAACAGAGAGAAAATGGCCTACTAAATTTAATAGTAAAAAACAAGTTCTAACGTGTGTTTTTCTCAATAGAGGAGTATTTGTACAATTAGATTCCAAACACAGCAAGAATTTATCATGACAGACACAGATAATAAACAGTCCTTGTTTCCAAGTTTTAAATATCTTTCAGCTGCATGATCGCAATATAAAACATTTTAAGGAACATAACCCAAAAAAATGTAAGTATTATACAAACGTACATAGCAACATCCAGACATTATCATTTGCAGTAACACAATGAACACTAGTATAAAGAATTTATGCTTGTTTATTTATATTTATTATCCCTTCCAGGAAAGGAAAGATGACTTTTCTAATTGCTTCAGGATTTCAGGGGGTCTACTTACAAAAATAAGAGAATGGAATTTGATTATATTAAATTAACATTATTATTTGCATCATAACATGTATATGTTAATTATTTCATTTTTCTGAGTATCTCAGTGTCCAGTGCACTTCAGTACACCTTGCAAATGCTAAAAGTGTCTGAAAATTAGAACATAAGGGCTTGCCAAATTGTTCTTTTCTCAATGATTTTAATATAAAAAATAGATTGATTTTGATAAGAACAACATTCAGTCTGTGCAGACTTCAATAAAGCTGTAGGTGACTGAATCCATACTTTGAGGTAATACTGAGGTATCGCCAATGACATGTAAGTAAAAATTTTGTTCTATATTATTGAAATCAGTCAATCATTTCATATCTCTAAAGGTAATGACTGTTTCTACTTGGAAGAATCAATATTTTTATGACACTAGTAAAAAGGCAGGATAAGAAGTCATACTTTTTTTTTTACTAATTGGAAGGTAAAATCTTTATTAAGAATCAAGCTTTTAGAAGAATAGTTTCTCCATTTGAGTTTTTCACCCACATTGTAATCAAAAGCAGCTGAACCGTTAACTTTTTCCCTTTTACCAGTAAAAGCATTCATCTCTAAGATTGTTGCAAAAACACTAGGAAATACTATACCAAGGGTAACATGAAACTGTTTTTATTGGTTTTCTACATTAAGCAGCAATGCTTACTTGTACGTTATCCTGCTAATGAATTGAAGTTAAAAGAGTACGACTAGTTCTTTAAATACGTTCTGAAAGAATGTTACTACATGATATTTTTTTCTAAGGATAAAGTCATGCTATAAACCTTCTCTAAGATAATAAGGAAGCAAATCATAAACATACTCAAATTATGTGCTGTTTCTCCCAGGAAGCTGAAACAACAGCAAATTAATACACACTGTTCTAAATCTCACAAAGAACACAAAATAGTAACTATTATTTGCAAGGGGCAATTTAGATGAAAAGAGAAGGAATTATAAACCACATACAATAGTAAATCACTAATTTTTCATAAGCTATTTATCTTTTCCCTATCCTTCTCTCTATGAAATTAAATTCCTGTGTTTTTCCTAAAACACACCTGAACTTAGGAACTTACAGCGTGTTGATTTCTGAAAGACCAGATGACCAGTATGGTGACAAGATCTTGCACATATCTGAACTAAATCAGATCTCATATTTTAATGCAGGTTCATTTCACTGCAAAATCTATTTGCTTTATCCATTTTTTTTTCTTCTAAAATCTATATTGACAACAACTTAACATTTTATTTCCTTCCTGACTAAATTCATTTAGGAAATTTTCACATCTGAGTAAAGTGAACAAAACAGGTTTGGAAGGATTTTTTGCAAGTTTTGCCCACAATTAACATACAAATTTTCACGTTTTTTAAAAGTATGTGTATTTACTACCAATGGTTCCTTTAGGAGACTGGCCCAACACACCTATTACTTCCATACATAGACAAATCTGATGAAGAAATCGCATGTACAAAAGTCTGTCACTGTCTTCTCAGCTACACGAACTGAGATTAATTTAATAAAGATTAATTTAATATTAGTTATAATTTTATAACTAATTAATTAGTTATTTTATTATTTTATTATTTGTTTATATTATTCTATAACTAATATTCATTGGTTATAATTTCATAACTAATATTAAATCTCCTACACTCCCCTCCCCCCCCCAAAAAAAAGACACAGCTGTACTGTTTTTAGATCTATTTGCTTGAAACCTAGATATTTTCTTATATACCAAACATTGTGGGAGATAACTCACACTTCAAAGATCTTCAGTGTTTTTTAATGTGATCCCCAAAACAAATGACTGTCAAGGCCGGTACAGTAGGTTCAGCTTTTGCAATTCCTTAACTTTACTACCAAACAGCCTTAGAAAGAAGGAAAATAAAATGTATCACATATGACCCACCTAAGACTCACCTACAAGTATTTTCAAGAGAGACCAAAAACATTTTTCTGACTAGTGGAAAATTGCTTCCTTGCTTAAACCAGACCAAATTGCCACAGGATGCTCAAATACTCTAATGCTAAATGCAAAAGATTAAAAAGAGTGAAATCTACCTTTTTCTCAGCTGCTCTTCTTTTTCTGTTTTTCCTTTCATGGGCAAAAACAGGCAGCAGAAGTTTCTCCTATCTCTTGCATGGTTCTCTCACCTTAAATGTTAAAAAAAAAAATACAAGGAGTTGATGGAGCAAAAGGCTGAGAACAGTCAAGCACAACTGAAATATTTTCTAAGACTTCTCTTCCTGGAGATATCTAATGCTCTTTTCCAGATTCCACTGAACAAATTTCAGAGAGGCCCTCTTTTATTCCTTCAGAATTGATAGGTAAGAGATACAGTTCCTTCTAACTGGACACCCACCCAACATAAGCGATACTCATACTCTTATACAGTGTCATTTTTGCATGTTGCTAGTAGATACTCTTTCTATTTGTAAATAAGTGGAAAATTAGTCAAAATGTGAAATCACCAAAATGCTAGCTTCAGTCTACAAAGATGATGCAATTGCTTGAAATCAGCGTTGTCTTGTTTTGATTTTCACTTCTGCCAGAGATCCTGCATTAGGCTTTGGCTGAGTTTTTCAACTTTTCTGTGCTTTAATTTCCACGTCTGTATAATACAACTGCTTATGTATGTTTGTGAACTTTTTAAAAGTTAGTGATGATACTTTTTATAATCTTGCTAATTCTTATTACTTGGCTTAGAGGAAATGGGTAAAACACCCTCAACACACAAGTACTGGGCTTCCTGTTTAGGAAACATTCCTTCTCATTCCTTCCAAAACAACAATATCATATTGCACTATACTAACTTTGCCAGAATGGCTAGTAGCATTACTTTACTAACAAAAGCAAGTTTTCTGCAAATATTGTTCGAATTATGATGGCTATTATGTCCATGTTTAAAATATTCTGGGAGACACTGGAAAACACGATGTTTTTTTCCTTCCTGTAAATTGACACATCTGCTGATGCTATGGAAAATAAATTGGCAAGTTGCAATACTGTTCTTACCAGAAGATGATTTTTGTCATGCGCTTAATTGTTTACAGTTTAATCACACACCTACCCTTTCATTAAAAAACTCCTACACTCTTCCTTGCCCAACAGCAAGGCATACAGAGGAAGCAGTCGTGTTTTTCTACATGCAGTTGGCTAACAGTTGTTTTCAGTTAGATTGCAAGAGAAGTTACATCCCAGCACACAGACATGTTGTGCTGACCAAAAAATCAGAAAGCAGTTTTGTCTAAGCAAGTTGCCTTTCCTGGGGAAAGCTGGACCATCGAGCGTGCATGGGGCTCTTCCCCTTTGCTCATCCCCTGCTAAGGACTTACCACTCAGGAAGTGAGGAGCCATGTCACAGACGCATGGAAAAAGATGGAGAAGACTTCAGAGTCTAAAAAAAGGGAGAAATACAATATAGGAGCTCTGTAAGTAACATGTGAAGGGCAAACTGAACAAGGTATTGGCTAGCTACAAACCCCATGGCGCTTGAAAGTGAATGATAATAAATAAATAAAAAAAATAGAACAAACTTTTCCAACAGAGAATAATTGTGAATAAAGAGCTCACTGAAAAACTGCTGCTTCTGGTAGAAGAGAGATGAGAGAGTGAATTGACCAGGAGAGCCAGGCTGCACAAGTTCCTGCTACGACCACTACCCTTTTGTGATTATATACAAATGAAATCATTTCAATTCACTAAAGAAACCATAAAATATTCCCTAAATTAAAATATTAATTATGCACACATTACACCATCTCTTACATACACCATCTCCGTGTGTACATGGGCTGTATCTGTCTGTCAGTCTGGGTAAAATATATCCTTGCTGTAAATCTGCTGCCTGGTGGGGAACCTTACCAGAAAAAAAGAAAAAAAAAAAAAAAAGCTGCTTTGCCTATTACTAAAATTAAACTAAAATATTATTATTACCATGAATAACAAACCAGTTAAACGTTTTTCTCCATGTTCTTTAGGGAGAAATTAAACTTTCTTTTTCATAAAAATGGTAGAACACTTACTGGCTTGAGGAGGAGGTAAGGGAAACTATTTTCTTTGAAAATTTGGCATGGGAGTAAGTCAGCAATTCTGATGGAAAAAGTCTAACTTCCTTACATTATATGCAAGTCTATTTGGTACTGTAAAACATTGTATTACTTCAGCTTATGAAAAGTAAAGCACAGGGAGACAGACACATCTAAGGGATTTAAAAATTCCTTTGTATATCTATTCTTTATTGCAAATATTATCCTCAAAACCATGTGTTGTGGTTTAACCCAGCAGGCAGCTCAACGCCACACAGCCATTTGCTCTCTTCCCTCATCTCTCCCTCCTCCTCCCCCCCCCCCCCCCACCTCCCCCCAGTGGGATGGGAGAGAGAATCAGGAGGGAAAAAAATGTAAAATGTGTGCCTTGAGATAAAGACAGTTTAATAGGACAGAAAAGGAAGGAGAAATAATGATAATAGTTATGATAAAGGAATATACAAAGCAAGCGATGTACAGTGCAGCTGCTCACCACGCGCTGACAGATGTCTAACCAGCCCCTGAGCAGTGGCCTGCCAACTTCCTCCTTTCCCCCCCCAGTCAAATCCCCCAGTTTATTGTTCAGCACAGCACCACACGGTGTGGGACACCCCTTTGGCCAGCCTGGGCCAGCTGTCCTCGCTGTGTCCTCTCCCAGCTCCCGGTGCACCCCCAGCCTCCTCGCTGGCAGGGCAGCACGAGGAGATGAAATGTCCTGGGCTCTGTGTGAGCACTGCTCTGCAACAACTAAAACATCAGGATGCTATCATAGTTATTCTCATCCTGAAACCAAAACACAGCCCCATACCAGCTACGAGGAGGAAAATTAACTCTATCCCAGCCAAATCCAGGACAATGTCCACCCGCTATTTCATACCATAGAATCATACCATCTATGTCATGCTTGGGTGTCACGCTCTCTCATACAACCCAATTAATCAACACCACCTCTTCTGTCTTTTAATATACACACACACAGAGATATAATTTCCTTGGTCTGTGGGCCATCCCTCTAAAATTTCCATTGAGTTCTTTTGGTCCGCACCTTCAGGCCTAATCTGTCATAACAGTCCTTCAGGGCTGGAGAGGTGGTGTGTGATGTTGGATTGTTGCATGCTGAACCAGTTCTGGTTCCATCACTGCTGCACTTGTCTGGTTCTATCACTGCTGCACTTTGCTTGGTTCCATCAAAGTTCATTCATCATTAATCTGCGTGATTCATATTGCAATACCGTGGATGTGATATATAGCAAACACAGTGATAACATACAGTATTGTGCAGCAATTAGTGTCATACAATTTAAATCATGGGCTGTTCTCACCCAGCATCAAACCCCTTGAGGTGCACATCTGACTTCATTATTCTTCTGCATTACCCACCAAATGCACCCAAGTCCATGAGCAAAAGCAACCCCATAGATGGGTTTGCCTTTGCCTGAGGGAGGAATAACACAGACTGTCTTCCCAAACATGTTTTTATGTGCACTTCCAGGGAATTTATCCCCCTCTACCATACATAAATTTTTTTATTGGGCAGGGACAGATCAGTTGGCAGAATCCCTCATGTTGACTAACCACATGGCGTTTGCTAAAAGTGTATCCCAATGTTTGAATGTCCCAGCACCTATTGCTCTTGGTGTAGTCTTCAACAGCCCATTGCATTGTTCGATTTTCCCAGAAGTTGGTACATGATAGTGGATGTGATTCACCCGCTCAATGCCATGCTCTTTGGCCCAGGTGTCTATGAGGTTGTTTTGGAAGTGAGTCTCATTCTCTGAATCAATTCTTTCTGGGTTAAGACTTGATTTTCGTAGCCCAGAATAACATTCTGTGCAGTGGCATGGGGCATGGGATATGTTTCCAGCCACCCAGTGGTTGGTTCCACCATTGTAGCACATGGCACGTGCCCTGGTGGGTTCGTGGGGGTGTGATACCATCAATCCACCAGGCCTCCCCGTATTTGCATTTCAGCTGTCATCCTCAATACCAGAGAGGCTTTAACTCCTTGGTTTCTTTAACTGCAGCACCATGTTTCACATTTATGGATAACCTGTGCAATAGTGTTCACAGTCAGGTCCACTCCTCGATCACAAGTCCATCTGTATTTGTGTCTCTGTGTTGATGGCCTGAGGTGACATGGAGCCAATGCCCATAACAAATAATTCAGCCTTATGTTTCCAGTCCAGATCCATCTGAGCCACTTCAGTCTTAGCAGCCTGATCCACCTGCTGGTTGTTTTGATGTTCTTCAGTGCATGGATTCTTGCATGCATGAGCATCTACATTTCATACTTTTATAATCAGGTTCTCTACCTGGGTAGCAATATCTTGCCACAATGCATCAGCCCAGATGAGTTTGCTTCTGCGTTGCCAGCTGCTCTACTTCCATTGCTATATCCACCCCCACCAGGCATTTGCCAGCATGGCTAATTCCCTCAGGTACTGGATAGCTCTCTCCCTCGTGGTCCACTTGCTTGGGTGACATACATCTTCCTTGAAGGCATATCCTTCCTTCACACCTAACAGGAGGCCCCTCCAGAGGCTGAGGGCTTGTGCCTGTTTTCCAGTCACTTGTCAATGCCCCCTTCGTAAAGAAGGATCTCAGCTGCTTGGCTTCCCTGCCCTCTCATTCCATGCCACTGGCCCTGCATCAGAGCAGCCAGGTGACAACATGCTCACCTGGATGACAGCTGAGAACTTTTCACATATCTCATAGCTCACTCAGGGACAGGGATGGGGTTGTGACTGCCACATTTATGAGATATGCCTCTTCCTTCATCTGTTCTTGTGATGGCCATGCTTCAGAGTAGCCTGCCTTGTCCTCTTCTTCCTCCTTCCTCTTCATGGTAGGAGTTTCTTCCCTTACTAAATGAGCTTTGACATCCATAGTTTTGTCTTGCATGTAGGGGTGACTGATACCATCTCGGGTTGGTTCTCTGGCCCAGCAACAGGGCCTCTCTCAGGGGTTGGAGTAGCCACATTGTTTATCACAGGGCTTGGAGTGGCTCCAGGGCCTGTCTCAGGGGTTGGAGTAATGTTAATTGTGACTTGGTAGGCATGGGCCAGACCCCAGCACGTTGCAGTGATCTGTGTCTGTTTGGAATTGCCAGGGTGATGGCATACCTTTTTCAAACATTTTGCCAGTTTTTCAGGATTCTGCACTTGTTTGGGGGTGAAGTTCCAAAATACCAGAGGTGTCCACTGTCCTAGGTGCCTGCCCATATCTACCCCCCCACACTCCATGAGTGGTATTCTTGAATAGTTGTTTAACGTTAAGCAAAGCCTGAAACACATTCAGGAGACATAACAATAGGAACACGCTGGTTTGAACATCTGAAGGATATTCAAAATTCTCAAGGGTTATTGTGGCTAGCTTGGAGGAGAAGGGGGAGAAGAATGAGAAAGGGAAGGTGAAGGAGCAGGGGGAAAGCATCCCGCCTTGCCCAGTGCCCAGCCAAACCCTGAGCAGCACCCCCAACTCCACCCTCACCAAATCCCCCAGTTTACTGTTCAGCACGACACCACACGGTGTGGGACACCCCTTTGGCCAGCCTAGGCCAGCTGTCCTGGCTGTGTCCCCTCCCAGCTCCTGGTGCACCCCCAGCCTCCTCGCTGGCAGGGCAGCGCAAAGAGCTGAAACGTCCTGGGCTCTGTGCAAGCACTGCTCTGCAATGACTAAAACATCAGCATGTTATCAGAGTTATTCTCATCCTAAATCCAAAACACTGTTCCATACCTGCTACTAGGAGCAAAATTAACTCTATCCTAGCCAAAACCATGACACCATAGTATCTGAACACTGAGCAATGTGTCTAGCACTCGTAAGTGATGTCAGTAATGCCTATATGGGGTTCCTTCCTTCTTCCTTTCCTGAGAAAGCAGTGGTACAATTGCATCGTTTTTCACTTCCACCTTCCTCAAGCAAGCTTACACCAAAAATTTCACTCTCCTCGCTCTTAACCTTGATTTGCTCCCAGTGAAAACCACTGAGAGACAAACCTTGCTATAACAACATAGAACATAATCACACTACAGGTGTTGGTAGCAAAATGCAGCCCCCACTTGGATACAGAACCATAGTGTCCTTTTTCAAATCTTCAGAATTCAGATATTCATCAGATTTTCTTTTTTCTTTTTTTTTTTTTTTTTTTTTAGATATTGGAATCTGCAAATATTTGTGAGCTTCTCTCTCTCTCTCTCTCTCTTTTTTTTTTTTTTTTAAATAGATGTAATTTCTGATTGCAAAACTTGATAAAATCTCAGGAAAAGACCAGAATATAAAATGTTACTTTTTCTCTCAGATACACTTTAGAAGAAGGTAAGTATTACATATTTTTCCTGTTTTGTAGTCTCCTGTCCACTACAATTCTGGGAACAGTAGTTTTCCAGAATCCTTTCTGCCTTCTGTGACAGCTCAGGAAAACACCTAATGACTTTCTGTGGTAGAGCTATGAATTCATAATATTTTATCAAAGTGGTCTGAATTATAATTAAAAAAAAAAATCTTCCCTTTGATCTACATCTGATAAAATATTTTAACTGGCAAATTAGCAGAAGATTTGGTACAGGATGCTTTTGACTGTGATAACATTTTTAGGAAATTGTTGTCAATTTCTGTATTTCTGCAAAGTGTTGGGATTTTTATTTTATTAAGATCATACCACCAGGTACATCGAAGGTAGGTATTTCTACATCTTAAGGTTCTGTGTAGTTTGGAGGTACAAGAATAGTTTATACATTGGAATTAGAGTGAAATCAGCAGTGCAGCAAGCATTTGAAAATTTACTCTGTTTATCAGAGCAACAGGTGCAGCAGAATAAAACAAACAGTACAGAGCCTGACTGCTTAAGTACCTAATCTAGCTGGGGATCACTACACCATCTGCAAACAGAACTCAGGCACATTTTATTGGGTTTACATGGCAAGGTTTTTGTAGCAGGGGGGCTGCAGGGGTGGCCTCTGTGAGCAGAGCCCAGCAGCTGCCCCATGTCAGATCAGAGCCAGCTCCAAAAGGGACCTGCTGCTGGCCAGAGCCGAGCCAGGGAGCAGCGCTGGTTGGGCCTCTGGGAGAGAAGATTGAAGAAAGGGGGAAAAAAAACAACTGCTGCGCAACAGCAGCTGGGACAGAGGAGTGATAACCAGCTCTGGAGAGACCAAGGTCAGTGCAGAGGAGGGCAGGAGGTGCTCCAGGCAGGCAGGCAGCAGTTCCCCTGCGGCCTGTGGAGAGGCCCCTGGCGGAGCAGGCTGTCCCCCTGCAGCCCATGGGTCCCACACGGAGCAGATCTCCACGCTGCAGCCCGTGGAGGAGCCCCCGGTGGAGCAGGTGGATGTGGCCTGGAGGAGGCTGCGGCCCATGGAGAGCCCCCGCAGGAGCAGGCCCCGGGCCGGAGCTGCAGCCCGTGGAGAGGAGCCCCCGCAGGAGCAGGGGCTCTGAGGGGAGCTGCCGCCCGTGGGGGACCCGTGCTCCATGTGGGAGCAGGTCTTGAAGAGCTGCTGCCTGTGGGCAGCCCCCGCAGGCTCAGTTCGGGAAGGACGGCATCCCGTGGGAGGGACCCCGCCTGGAGCAGGGGCACAGAGGGACCGAGAAGGAGCGGTGGAGACGAAGCCTCAGGGACTGACCGCAGCCCCCATTCCCTGTTCCCCTGAGCTGCTCGGGACAAGGAGGTAAGTGAGGGTGGATGAGGGTAAAGTGTTTTTAGTATGGTTTTCGTTTCTCACTGTTCCATTCCACTAGTCATAGGGAATAAATTACATCAGTCTTCTTATGCTGAGTCTGTTTTGCCCGTGACAATAGTTGTTGAGTGATCTCCCTGTCTTTATCTCAACCCTTGAGCCCTTTCCATGGTATTTTCTCCCCAGTTATCCTTTGAGGAGGGGGAGTGAGAGCGGTTGTGGTGGAGTTCTGCTGCCCAGCAGGGTGAAAGCACCACAAAGTGGGATTACTTTGTACATACAATGCGCCCGTTTTTAAGTAGTAAAAACGCACTGCGAAGTAAATACCCCTTTCTCTGTTTAAGCCACACTGCACAATCAAAAACAGCACGGTTCCTGGCATTATGTTTCCTGCCTCGACACTGGTGGCAGTTGAAGTGCTGCTGGTAACAACTCAGCTCTCCTACACCGGCACCAGGGGCCGGACCAAACTCGGGGTTAACGCACAGGTAACTAACAAGCACCCCTCCTCCGCGGGCTGACACTTCGGCGCAGCCCTGCTGCCCGGGGACGGGGCTGTAAGTTACGGGACCCGGCACACGGGACCCGGCACACGGGACCACCACCGGGTCTCCCAGCGCTGGGCGGGGAGAGCCCAGCGGGGGCCGCGCCCCTCCCTCAGCCCCGGCTGCGCGGCGGCGGCGGGGCGCCCCCTCCGGTCGGGGCAGGCCCGGCGGGCCGCTGCCGGGGCGCTGTGGCGGCGATGCCGGCGGCGGAGGCGGGGTCCCGGCACCGCCTCCTCCGCCCCATCCCGGTGCCGCCGTCCCCTCGGCGCCCTCCCCGGCCGGCTCCGGCTGGGGCTCGGCGGCTGCCATTGGCTTAGCGGCCCCATCCGGGCACTCGGCGCAGCGCCGCCGCTCGGCCCCGATCGTCCCAATATGGCGGAGGTGAGCGGGGAAAGCGGGCCGGGGCGCCGGGGTTCGGCCGGCTCCCCGCCGCCCCCCGCCGCCGCAGCGCCCCCCGCGCCCGCATCGCCGCCGCCGTGAGGAGCCTGCGGGCCGGCCCGGCGGGGCGGCGGGGCTGGCGGGGCGGCGGGGCGGGCGGACGAGCCTCCGGCGCCGCCGGGGCAGCGGGAGCCTGCGCGACTAGGCCGCGCGGCGGGTGCCGGTGCGCAGCCCGCGGAACGGGGCCCCCCGGCGGGCCGGGACGGGGGAACGGGCGGCGGGGGGGGAGCGGGAGCCAGCCCCGGGCTGCCAGGCGGGGAGAGGCGGCGGCCGGTCCCGGCTGCCTCCCGTCGCCGCCGGCCTCTGTCACGTCCCGCCCCGGCCGGGGTGGGAGGGAAGGAGCGGGAGCGGCGGGGCCGGTGCGGGGCCTGCGGCGGGGTGAGTGGGATGGAGGGGAGCGGGGGGAGCCCCGGCGGCGGAGGGGAGGGACGGGCGGCCGCGAGATGGGGAACGGTACCTGCGGCGGGACCCCGCGCCTCACCCCTCTCTCTCCTCTCCCCACAGGCTTCCTTTGGGAGTTCGAGCCCAGGTTCGTCCTCGCCAGCTTCTGCCCGGCACCCTGCCTGCCTGCCTGCCGCACGCCGCGCTCTCCCTCCTGATCCTCCCCGCAGTTGTCTTCTCTTGCCTCGTAGCTTTTCTAGCGCGGCGCCTTCACGTAACTAATCGCCTGCATGATTTCCAAAGAAAGGGATGCGCGCCGAGAGTTCATCCCCTAACTCCCGGTGCAGTTAGTAATTGGCAGCTGGGAGCCCCAAATGAACACAAAGTTTTACAGTGCTTTTAAGTCAGCATCTCAGGAAAGCCATGTAGTCTGGGTAGAGAGAGAGAGACTGTTCCTCTTCTTGCTGATAACTACAGGCCTGTGTGAATATTTGACTTGATATTACCAGAAAGCACTTAAAAGCATAATTATATCCAACTGTTAAGGTTCTTTGGAATACCTTCCCTTTACACAAGCAAGCTTATTTAACTTCATCAGGGCTACTCATGAATAAGTATATTGGGGAGTGCCTTTGCTTCCATCCTACTTCTATTCTGCATTAGCTACTTTTCTTCATTTTAACTGCTCTTACTGAATTTGGCAAGCTTGTGTTACTTGAGTATGGGCAGGATATTGAGTGTTCAAAGACGCTGAGGGGGGGCTTTTTTTTGCCTAAAGTATATGAGTTGTGTAGACCTTCCAATTCAGTTATTCAAATGTAAAATTAGTTACAGCAGTGATTAGAAACAACACTCTTGAGCATATGAGTATATATGCATGTGTATATATATAGACATATGTATATATACTAGATTAAGATGTTTCTCAGTTCTTGAAAAGCTATGGGATCAGGATGTAATAGCTCACAGTGGGAAAATTCAACACATAATGTAGTTACCGTAATTGGAGTAGTAGTATCAGCTATGCTGGGAGATCCATGAGACCACAATACGAATAGCATGTGAATAAAAAGCATTTTTGGCCTGAATGTTTCCTTATTGTATGGTATTATGAACTTGCACAGTATTGTCTTAAGCACTCTAAATGGACAAAGTTTACTTTAATTACCTGCGTGTAAGGAACAAACACTTATCGTAATTGCTGAAAATTAATTAGATTCTCTAAGACTCAGCAGTGTTAGTATATATGAGTGTCTCTTTGAACGCTAGAATCAGTGCAGTGAGGGCTACTGCTTTATTTTTTTTTGAAGAAAAGGATTGAAAATTTGTAGGTATTTTCTTGATGCTCAAAAGAAGTTCTTCTGAGGAAATAATTCCTAATAAACCTTTTCTTTGCTTCTCATCAGCCAAGGATTGCAACAGAGCACTAGTATGTAATAACTAGAAGGCGAAACCAGAAGTGAAAGAAATATCCTAATCTGCTTACTTTTTCCATCCTGAAAGCCATAAGCAAGTCCACATTAAAGTATAAAACAACCCTGTATTTCTGTAGTTTTCTTTGACTTTGCAGTGCAGAATTATTTACATCTGAAAAACTTGTCAAATCTAATGGTAAGGTTTCTTAGAGTTGACAAAATGCACTTAAAATAATAACAGTACTTTTGGGTGACTTACCTCCTTGAGTAATGAAAAAGTCTCTGTCGGACCACCACAGAGCTGTCACAATGGCTGGTTAACTAAATGTGATCCATTAGAAGCATTTTGTTATTTCCCGTATATTTTCCTATTTCTTGAGACTCTGCAGAGTTTGTTCTTTCTTTCTAGATCAAGCGCCAAGACTTGAGCTAAACTAAGCGTGAGGCTAAACTAAGCTGAAGTGAGTCTCACTGTGTATTTTGCTGTTAGTAGAAAGGTGGTTCATAAGCTAAGGTAGCCATTTACCAGTGAAAAACTAGGCTAGTTACCATATAAATCATTATAAATAGAATCAGAGACTATAAATCACATCCTCTGGATTTGCAAGGTACAACTGGCATGCCTGCAGCACCTGATATCTTGTGATATACATGCTTTATGCTTCAACAGTGTTTTCAAGGGTGATTTGAATGGTCTTTTATCCAGCAGAATACTCATTTGGGATTGTACTTCTGAAACTGTTTCAGTAGTTCAGATAGTTCTTTCAAGTTCTGCAAGAGACAAAACTATACCTATTACTTAGAAGTATGAAAAAGGAAGGCCAGCTAAAACAGCTGAATTTGTCAGGTAGCTAGGTGTTTGTTCCAGTTATTCCATTGAAAGTTTTGACCCTGTATGTAAAAGAATACATGCAACCTTTTTTTTTTTGTGTTGTAACTTCATGTGTTGATGTAGAAAAAATAACTCAGATTAGGGTTTTTTTTATAGTTGGCTCTTTATCATCTGAGGATCATGACTTTGACCCTTCTGCTGAAATGCTGGTACATGATTATGATGATGAACGTACTCTTGAAGAAGAGGAAATGATGGAAGAAAGCAAAAATTTCAGCTCTGAAATTGAAGATTTAGAAAAGGTAAGAGTGACTAACCCTCTTCTAAGTGTCCAGATGTGTTGTACCCTTTTTACTGTAAAGAACACTCAACCTGTTCTTTAGTTTGCATTGTATAATGCAATTTCCTAAAAAACGCCTTTGCAGCTTGTTTAAAAAGAGGAAAAGAAAATCAGGTTTAGTTAGGAGATAGCACTGCGTTCTCACAAAAAGACTGAATTTGGCTTTTCAAAGGAATTAGTGATAGGTTAAGTTCAGACTCTTCTTCATTTAAGAACGCGTTTACTTTGGAGGAGAAACCACTGAAGCTGGCTTTAAAAGTCCTATTATCAAATACCACTTCTTATCACTCCTGAGTTTTAGAAGTTGGACGTAAGTAGAAATTATACATTGTGAGTGCTCTTAAGTGACAACTAGCTGTATTTCATTCTGTTGGTTATTTTTTGCTTTTCCAATCTGGAAACAAACATTTGTGTTTTAGGCGTGATGGATCACATTCATTTGCTATGTAAATTGTAGTTTTCTGTCTCTGTTTTATCAGTTTGGCAGTCGGTGGGTGTACAGAATGACCAACATGCTCCTTGGCTTTTCATATTGTGTATTTTACACTGTTTAATTACATGCTTTTCCTGTTTACACCTCTTGTTCATCCATGTCAGTGCATCACCCATTTTAAATGTCTGTTGAATGCTGAACACCCACAAATTGACGCTGCTTGAATTACCATTCAGTGACCCACTTATATTGCTCAACATAACTGCAGATTTTGGTCGAGTTTCAGGAAAGTGTAATTTCTGGCATCAGATATGAAGCTGTATCTGTGTAGCCCGTATAAAAAACATTAAATACTGAATTGACAGTGAATTCAATGAACTCCTGATTTTTTGTCCTTCTACATGTACAATTACTTTTTTGCTGATTATGAACTTGTAGTTACAATAACAAAGGAGCTTGCCAAGTCTAGTGGTTAAAATGGAGTTATTACTCCACAAAATGATCTTATTGCCTCTATAATAGAAGGAAATAGAACTGAGAGCCACTCATCTTAAACACTTTATTACTTTAGGTCCCGATCCTGGAAAGACTTGGACATGTGTTTACGTTTACCCATTGTGAAAAGTCTTTGCAGGACTAACACCTTAGCTGACTAAAGAAAACAAGTAATTTAATCAGTGTATGAGTTCAACAAGAAATTTTTAAAGGTAATATAACTTTTAAAGGTATAAATATTGGAAAATATTTCTTATTCTTTGATGGCTTGAATCAGGTAAATTAATCTCCATGGTTTGTTGTTTTATTAATTGTCTTAGGTTGCAAATATGGTATTTAGTAGAATCATTTGATCAAAAACTGTATGAAAAAATTATAAATCCAGCCTTTCTCTCGATTTTTTTTTTTTTTTCATTCTAAATCGTTAGCTGTCTTTCTCATATTAGCTGCTCAGCAGTCACTACCAAATATGTTGTGCTGAAATTGGAAATGAGGAATAAAGAGTTACTATTTTGGTTTACTTTTGTGGGTTTTTGAACTTACACATGCAGCTGTAACTATGTAGGACTAAAATCTTCAAGTTTTTCTGCAGTTCTCTCTTGTAGGGGGGTTGTATTCCTAGTGTATCTTCTCTTGAAGAAATACAGGCAAATCATCAGATAAGGATCAATGTTTAATAATCAATTACTATTTAGTTTCATCTAGTAAAGATTTTTCTTGAATAGCATGATTGGACTTCACTATATGCCAATAGAGGTGGTGATGAATTATTTCAATCCTGTGCCTGAAAATATTTAAAATATTGATTCAAGTTTTCTGCTTTCAATTAAGTATTTCTTTGTTTGTTCTTACTTTTGTTTTTCAAAATACGTCTTACCATTTAGGCCTGAACTGTTCACAAGTATTTGGCAATATGTTAAAGTGTTTGTAAATCCTCTTGTATTAGGAAGGAAACATGCCATTGGAAGATTTACTGGCATTCTATGGCTATGAACCCACAATTCCAGTTATAGCAGGTTCCAGTGCGGATAGCTCTCCAAGTGAACTTGCAGATGAACTTCCAGATATGACTCTAGATAAAGTAAGTTGGAGAGCCATCTTTACCGGTATTACAATTTAAAAGCAGAAATCCAAATGACCTCAAATTATGTTTGACTACCTCTTTATGTTACACAATGTGTATCTTTGTCAATTTCAATATGCAATTGATAATTACTGTATTATTTTGAATTCATTAATTTTCAAGGGCATCGAAGATCTGATTCTAGTTACACTTATTGCACATAAAAATGCATGGCAGTTTCAATGGCAATTTCTAACAACAAATGAGAAATTATTAAGTTTTTCTAAAACACATCCAAAGAACTGTAGGGTTTTGTTTGTTTGTTTTTAAAGAGAAGTGGGATTTTTCCCAAAAGCTCTATATTTTATTTTAATATATGCAACATCCGGAAATAATAATTCTGGGTTCCAGCATACATGTTGCATATCAAAATTTATGTGGATAACTTGAAAATGCTCTCCTGGATGTTTGGAATGTTCCTTTCAGATATGTATCATTTGGGAAGGTCTCAACTTCAGGGAGTGAGACTGTATTTACCTACAATGACTATATGCATTGCATTGCTGATGTAAAAACTTGAGCTTATGTGATTTGCAGGCTAACATTGAATTCTGAGATTTTAAGCTGATTTTTGGTTGTAAGGAGTAGTCAGACAGTAATTTGGATTATAAAGTCTATAGGTAGTAAGTATATGCTTTTTTTTTAATGCTTTCTGAAAGTATGATGTAATGGTAAACTCTACGGAAAGTGGAGTATAATGATGGCTCTGCACATCTGATTCTCATTAGGATTCATGATTGTGTCGAGGCTACAAATATGTAGTCAGCTTGTTGTCTAATACCGTTCTTCTCCTCCCTAACCTCCATTCAGAGGGGTTCACACGTCTGCTAGTTGAGGAAGTGAGCTTTTTCTTTCTTTTTTTTCTTTCTTTCCATCTTCTTCCTTTTCTCTTGTTTAACCCATGGAAAATTCAATTTTTTGTGTATTTTGGTAAGATACTGGGTTGTCTATTTTCTGTAACTGTCTTTTCAGCAAAAGCATACCAAAGTTCCTGGCAATTTTTTTTCAGAGTTTAGAGGGTAGCAGGTTCTTAAAGTTTCAATGTATCTGTGATGTAAAACACGGAAATTGTCTCAAAACTAGAATTTTGTCATTAGTGTGTTTCAGTGGAAGCAGTTGGAGGAATGTCTGAGATTGATGGTTGCAGAGGTTTTTTCTTGTACCTTTACTTTAATAGAGGACAAAAGGGAAATGAGCCCCTATGTCAACTCTGAAATAAACAGTTATATTTGTTCTTGGATTTAGGAAGAGCAAAGCAACTTTTTAATGAAGGGAATACAATCTACTAAATGATTTCCTTCTGAATATGAGAGGGCACTTCTTTACTGTGAGGGTGACAGAGCACTGGAACAGGTTGCTCAGAGAGGCTGTGGAGTCTCCTCTGGAGATAGGGAAAACCCGCCTGGATGTGATCCTGTGCAGTGTGTGCTAGGTGATCCTGCCTGAGCAGGGGCTTGGACCAGATGATCTCCAGAGGTCTCTTTGAGCCTCAACCGTCCTGTGATACTTAGGGTAAAATAATTCATTTTAATTAAATTATCAAAATGTGATGAATCTGAATCCTTACTGGTCTGTACTTAATAGATATTCTGAGTTTTTTTATTGTTGTTTTTAATATTATTTTGTTATTAATTTCATGATACAGGAGGAAATAGCTAAAGACCTCTTGTCGGGTGATGATGAAGAAACACAGTCGTCTGCTGATGACTTGACACCATCGGTTACTTCACATGAGGCTACAGACTTCTTTCCTCGGCCATTAAGATGTAGGAAAACTAATTTTGTAACAGTATTCTAAACAGTCCTGGCATTATATACAGCTTCCTAGCTTAACTGTCAAATTTGCAGACTGCTTACTTTACTGGGAGCTAAGAAATAGTGCTTTGGGGGATGTTGGACATGAATGTTGTCTTAGGTCATTATTACTAATTACCTGAAAGAACTATACTTGGTACCATGCTCGAAGAAATAAAATAAAATCGATTAATTTCGCTACAAATACAATAACTTTTTGTAATTACTATTTAGTGCTGTGTTGAGGAACACTTTTATGATTTTCAGTATTTTAGTGAATGACATGAATATTCTTTTAAGTTAGTGTTTTTCTACTAAAACTTTGCTGCCATTTTTAAGCCAGTGAGTCCTCCATTCAGCCTGAGGATGTGAACAGAGCTGTGATTTCTTTGTGATTTTTTCTTTCACACATACAGCACTTTTCTATAGGACTTCATGGGGTGAGCCAAAGGATTTTTATCATGGCTTTAATTTGGCAAGTGTCTTAAGCTATTTCTGGGGGAGTTCAGCCTTCTAGAGATGAAGGATGGTAAAGGTGCTGCCTCAGTCACCTGCAGTTGTAGTTCTTCACATGTTTCTAAGGTGTAGTCTAAGACATTCATATTGAAAGAGATATTCTAAACCTTATATCCTAAATCCCTATTCTAAAACCTTAAAAATTACAGTGCACTCTTTAAATTAAGCGAACACCAAATTTGGTGGCACTTAAATGTTACTCATGAACCGTTAACAAATATGACACTGAAAATGAGGCAGCTTTATGGAAAAACCCTCATCTTGCTTAGGATTAAGAAACAGTCATCTTTGTTTTCAGCTACCATGTTTTTTCTATTAGAATGTTCCTCTTTCTCTATTAGAACTTTTGGTTGGTCATTTTAAATCAAATATTTACTAATTATTGACACCATTTTACTGTGTCTGTCCTGTTGGCAGTCTTATCTTTTTTTGTGTTCCCTTTTCATTTCTCTAATACTAAGGTAAAGTTAAGTTAAACATTGGATTAATTGGAAATAAATAATTGCAAGTGATTATCTAGGTATAACGTTATTTCATAAATTCACGTTAGCTTCTTGTCTGCTTCTTCTAGCAGCAAAAGAGAGAGACTAGTGATTCTAATAATGACAGAAGAGGACCCTCTGTCAATATATTCTTGGATTTGTGGTGTTGACAGTTCTAGTAAGGTGTGACAAAGTTAAAAATGCAACCCTATTTTTGAGCATGTTGTAGTTTGGGAATACAAAATAGCTTTAATCTTATTATAATGGTAGATCCCGTTCTACCAGGGATTATACATCTATAAAAATAGAATTACTTCAGAATACAGTAGCAGACTGTTCCAGATTCTAAAATATGTGTTATTCTGTGAAGTACTCTATTTGAATTACATAGAGCGCTCTGCTGTCTGCCTTCCCAAGGAGAGGAGAAAAAAAAAAGAGTAAAAAAGAGCAATCAGTGAGCTGTCTTTTGCTTATTCTGTTTTGTATACTGCTGCTGTATCTTCATGTTGAAGCAGCCTTGTTTAAAATAATGTTTTGAATACCCATTAAAACTTCTGATTAAGGTCTTTGCTAGGTAAAAAAGACTTGCCTTATACATTACTTTTGTTTTGATTAACTGGGGCTAAGTTTTAGCCCTGGAAGTTTATTATTTTCTCATACCTTTTCAGTAAGTTACAAGCTTTAATTGAAAAAAAAAAAAAGATGAAAAAAAAAGATTTTATTTCCTTTATCTGTTAGCAAATTGTTTCAGTTGCAGGGAGGATGAATGTTTCAGTTCTGTAGCATACAAGTGCCAGTGCTTTCTGACTTAATGTTATAGTTTGCTATAGAAGGGTAGATCAACAGGATCATGATCAGTGTCTTCCTGAATAAAAGCAGGTGTTCCTTTCAAAAGCAAAAGATAACGAATTTCTTGTAGTTGTGTTTAAACTGAAAATGCTTCCCAGCTAAAACAAAACTTTTTTGTGTCTGAAGCAAACACTACGTGTGATGGAGATAAAGAATCAGATGGTGAAGATGTAGAAGCAGACAATGGTAATTCATCTGAAGATTTGAGAAAGGTAATTACTATTTCTTAAAACAAACAAACAGAAGGTTAACATATTTTTAATAGTACAGTTTTGATTTTATGATTTTCAGTACGTATTTAAAATAATACCTTAGTTCTGAAATTCCCTGCTGAATGCCAAGTAAATGGCATTTTTTAATGCTTCCGTGTGAAAAAAAATATTGATCATATTTTTCTCCTTTTTTTTTTTTTTTTTTTTTACATCTTCAGGAAATAATGGTTGGTTCACAGTATCAGGCTGAAATTCCACCTTACCTTGGCAGGTACAGTGATGAAGAAAAGGGTAAGTTCTTCTGCCTATTTTACTTTTTATCTTATGCTTTTATGTAGCAACTGATGGAAAAATATTAATTAAATCTTTTATTGTAAAGTCAACGACATAGTTAAAATCTCAAGGGCTTTAAAAATACTAAAAATGTGAAGTGATGCAACCACATAATTACTGCTCAGAAATGTGATTCTACAACTTCGAGAAGACATTCTCAAGAAGACATATGAGTGTGGATTACAACGTTAATTCAGAAGTAGCTAGTGATCTTAGGAGGAAGCAAACACTGGGTCAAGAAGGAAATACTTTTCTCAGAGAATCATAACTGGGCCATGAGTTTGTAACTTAGTTTACAATGAAGATATTCAAAACAGTATTTTTCTTTAATTGCTTTTTTTTTGGCAAGCAAAACTGTGTGGGCTACAAAATGGATATAGAAACCATAATAAACTATTTTCAATTTCCATGGTATGAGAAGGAGATATAGGTCCTGATACATTTTGTCTTTTACAAAACATGTTTTAAGTACTATGTTATTCCTGTGTAAATTTGGATTAAAAACTGCAGTTGTGCTTGAATGGAAAAAATAATCTAAGTGTTTTATTTGGTGTCTTTAAAGGTTTTCACTATGAGAAAAGTGTAACACAGTTGGCTTTGATATTAAAAAAAAAAAAAGAAATTTTCTCATGGCTAGAACAGCTGTGAAATTAAAGAACAGTTTGGGAGATACCTTAAATTTTTTTTCTGTAAGTTTTCAAAATTCTGTCAGTTACTTGCTTTAAAAATGACACATTTTGTGGGAATATTATTCTAATGAAGCATATCAAGTCTTTTCACCATTGCCAATGATTGTTTGTAATAGAGAAGAAGGCTGTTAACTACAGAGCTGGAAGCATTAGTGAGTGCTGCCTAAGAGCCCTAGGGCAGCTTGCTGTTTTCAAAGATTCAGGCACGATGCTTACCAGTTGCAAGAAATGGAGGAATAAAACCAAGATTTTTCTGGATAGCCCTTTTACTATTTATACTTCTTGACTTTTTATCAACCAAGAACTAGAGAATAACCAGAGGATGACCAGGAGGGAGTTAATCTAACAACTAACAACTTAATCTAACAACTTTCAATGGAATGAGCTGATGCTAGAGAGAACTGGTGAGAGTCATGTCTGCTGGCCTTGCCAGCAATGTGGTAGCTGTCAGGACTGGAGAGCCCATGGAGCTCCTCCTGAGAATGTCAGGCATGGACTCCAGCAAGAAGTGCTGGATTGTCTTGATTAATGAAAGAGGAAAAAAATAAAGGAGGTAGAACCTGAGTGTCAGCAGCACTCAGAGGTGTAAGGTGGAGGTACTCTGAAACACTGCATGTACTGGAATAAACAGGCTTCAGAGTTCTGGAATTACACTGCAGCAATTCCAGAATCATCCCCCTCTACATAAAGGTGATCCTGCAATAGCCTCTTCTGTACTAGCTGAAGAGGTGGTGATGGCAGACAGGCTTACATTTCTGCTGTGTAGTCCCAGCTGCTGGAACTGTCATAGATGGCAGTTCAGTTCTTCTATACACCTTACGCTTGTAACATATCCGTTCGAAATCTTTCTATACTCTTATGCCATAGCAGCACTTCCTGAGAAGATGTAACATTATTCCTCACCTTTGCTTAGTACTGTTTCCTGCAGTTTTATGAGAGGTTTGAGGAAACTCTTTGCCTCTCCACTGTAACATCCATTACGCTTGTGTGTGAAAAACTCTAAATTTTGCATTACGAAGAGATTACATGAAACATTATGTGCAATGTTAATCACACCTATTGGTCAGAGTTAAATTCTAGGTTATAGATCTTATAATGTTTGCACAGACTGGCAAAGGTTCAAGCCATCTTTTATAGGACTGATATGTTGTCTGTCAAGCTACTTAAGAGGTACATACATGATTTCAGTCTACTATGAAGGATTATCCATCCTTATTGTTTATAAAACATGCAGTGTACAAGTTTACAAAATTTGGTTGTTAATGAACGCAAAAAGAAATAACATTAAGACCTAAATTCTATTCAGTTAAGTAAGTTTTGGCAATTTATGGTTGAAAATGATCAGTTAGTCACCTCCTCTTCTTATTTTTTTCTTCCCAGATGTATAATATTTGAAATATTAAAGTATTTTTCTACAATGTTATAGTAAACTATAGGTTATTTGTTGAAAACAGTTTGCAGTGGTTTGGCAGTGATGGCTAGCTAAATTCCATAACGCTGCTTTCTCACTCCCCCTCCTGAAAAGATAAGGGGCAGAAAATACCATGGAAAGGGCTCAAGGGTTGAGATAAAGACAGGGAGATCACTCAACAGTTATCATCATGGGCAAAACAGCCTCAGCAGAGGGAGATTGATATAATTTGCCTATCACTAGCAGACTTAAAACAGGGAGAAACTAAACGCAAACCATAAACACCTTCCCCCCATCCACCCTTTCGTACCTCCTCGCCCTGAGCAGCGCAGGGGAAGAGGGAATGGGGGCTGTGGTCAGTCCCTGAGGCTTCGTCTCCGCCGCTCCCTCACGGTCCCTCTGTGCCCCTGCTCCACGCGGGGCCCTCCCACGGGATGCCGTCCTTCCCGAACTGAGCCTGCGGGGGCTGCCCACAGGCAGCAGCTCTTCAAGACCTGCTCCCACATGGAGCACAGGTCCCCCACGGGTGGGCGGCAGCTCCCCGCAGAGCCCCTGCTCCTGCGTGGGCTCCTCTCCACAGGCTGCAGCTCCGGCCCGGGGCCTGCTCCTGCGGGGGCTCTCCATGGGCCGCAGCCTCCTCCAGGCCACATCCACCTGCTCCACCGGGGGCTCCTCCATAGGGGGCTGCAGCGTGGAGATCTGCTCCCTGTGGGACCCATGGGCTGCAGAGGGACAGCCTGCTCCACCAGGGGCCTCTCCACAGGCCGCAGGGGAACTGCTGCTGCGTGCCTGGAGCACCTCCTGCCCTCCTCTGCACTGACCTTGGTCTCTCCAGGGCTGGTTATCACTCCTCTGTCCCAGCTGCTGTTGTGCAGCAGTTGTTTTTTTCCCCCTTTCTTCAATCTTCTCTCCCAGAGGCCCAACCAGCGCTGCTCCCTGGCCTGGCTCTGGCCAGCAGCAGGTCCCTTTTGGAGCTGGCTCTGATCTGACATGGGGCAGCTGCTGGGCTCTGCTCACAGAGGCCACCCCTGCAGCCCCCCTGCTACAAAAACCTTGCCATATAAACCTGAAACACATCTGAATAAAACAGAGTGGTTTGCTAGTTTGTTCGTATGAAGATGATGTGTATATATGCATAATTTGATTGAATCATCTAGCAGTGTACAAACCATTCCTATGGAAACACTCTGTCGGAAGAGTTCAGTCCCTTATCTCTCCCTCATGGAACCTGAATCTCTTCACCACACCATACTGCAGAGTCTGTCTTTTAACTGAGGCATTTGTGCAAAAAGTGAGCTGCAATTTGTAAGTGGCATGATGGCATTTGATTTAATTTCTTCTGTGTTCCTGTTCTCTGTCTTTGTAAAGTAGCTTTTATGTTACAGTCTTTAAAATGTCACACCTGGTGTTAACGGATTTCTGTTTTAACAGCCTATGAAAACGAAGACCATTTACTTTGGAAACCTGATGTGATCTCAGAAAATAAAGTTAAAGAATACCTTTTTGAAACCTTCTTAAGAACAGGAAATGAAAAAATGATTGGCAGAATTCCTGAAGGACTACATACACGGGACAATGAACAAGTATGTTTTATATCCTGTTCCATTTGTGACACATTGCTTTGTAATTAAGGTGTTCTCTTTCTTTGCTTGTATTATAAAGGCAGCAATACTCAATTTCATTGTTTCTTTTTTTTTTTAGTTTAGATGTTATTGGGGTCAGGATCTTATTTGTAATCTTAAGCATGTGCTTATTTAGGCAAATTAATGTATTAGAATGTTGGCAGTGTTTTTATCTTCTAATTGCCATACTCTTGACAAATCCAGGTGTTTTTTAAATAACTGCATATTTTACATTTGCTTGTTTAAACCCTGCCTCAACGTTTTGACAGTTTTAGTTTTGACTGATTTTTTACATATTTTTATCACAAATAAAGACAAATTCTCTTTTTTGGACATGAGGCATGCTCACTGAAAGGCTAGTTTCATAAACTTAGATTATATATTTACAAACTTTAACTCTTTTTATAGAGAAGATTCTTTATAAAGTTTGCAAATATACAGTCTTTGCATACATTTGCAAATACGCGATCTAAATCTTCTTTTATTTTATAGGCTCTGTATGAACTTCTCAAGAGTAGCCATAACGTTAAAGAAGCAATTGAGAGATACTGTTCAAATGGAAAGGCATCTCAGGGTAAGAATTAGTATGTGATTTTTTAGAAATGCATTGGAAAAAAAATCATAAAGTTGTTTAGAAAAACCTCGAGTAAGAATCAGATTGACAAGCATTTCCCTTTCCGTCATGTCTTTAGCACAAATTAAGTATAATCTGTTGGAAATTTCTGCTAGAGAAGTTTGCAGATTTATGCAAGTTTACAGGATCAGCTTTTACACCTTTTCTTCCCTTCTGTCCTCCACTGCAGCTGTAAGAATGGCACAGACTGAGGGATGGGAAAGAAGCTGTGATTTTGCTCTTGTAAGGCAGTTCTCACCCTTGTTGCAGTATCTTTTCGTGTTCATGGTCAGCAATCATAGAATGTCTTGGGTTGAATGGGACCTTAAAGATCACCCAGTTCCACGCCCACTGCCAGGAATGCCACCACTAGACCAGGTTGCCCAGGTTGTCCAACCTGGTCTTGAACACCTCCGGTGACGGGGCCCACACAACAATAATTTGATGGCATTTATACCAGAATGAGGAAAACATAGCTGGCTACATAAATGAGCCCCGCTCTCTTCTTCACTGCATCAACATTGTGTTATGTCAACCCTAATCTGATTCCACCGTATTGTTCTGTAGGCCTTTGGTAGAATTTGGAAAGCTTTGTTTGAATTAAGTGGAAGATGGACTTCTGCCTTGCTTGCCCCTAGTTTTATTACTCCCTTACATGAAAATCAAAGTTTATCGTGAGCTGGCAATGTATTCTTGCAGTCCTGTTCAGCTCTGGGTTCCACAGCACAAGAAGGGCATGGGCGTATTAGAGAGAGTCTAGAGGAGGGCCACAAAGGTGCTCAGAGGGCTGGAGCAGCTCTCCTATGAAGAGAGGCTGAGGGAGTTGGGGTTGTTCAGCCTGGAGAAGAAAAGGCTCCGGGGAGACCTTACAGCAGCCTTCCAGTACTTAAAGGGGGCCTGCAGGAAAGCTGGGGAGGGACTCTGTCAGTGAGTGGAGTGATAGGACAAGAAGTAATGGGTTTAAACTAAAAAAGGGTAGGTTTAGATGAGATAAAAGGAAGAGATTATTTGCTGCGAGCATGGTGAGGCACTGGCACAGGCTGCCCAGAGAAGCTGTGGATGCCCCGTCCCTGGAGGTGCTCAAGGCTAGGCTGGATGGGGCTTTGGGCAACCTGGTCTGGTGGGAGGTGTCCATGCCCACGGAAGGGGATTCGAACTGTGTGATCTTTAAGGTCCCTTCCAACCTAAACCATTCTGTGATTTAGCAAAAAAAGTTCTGGGGTCTTAACATTGTTGTGGTTTAGCCCGGCTGGCAGCCAAACACCACACAGCCGTTCGCTCACCCTCCCCCCTCCCTCTCCGGGATGGGGGAGAGAAACGGGAAAGTGAAGCCTGTGAGTTGAGATAACGACAGTTTATTAAGACAGGGAAAATAATAACAATAATAATAATAATAATAATAATAATAGTAATAATGTGTACAAAGTGATGCACAATGCAATTGCTCACCACCCGCTGACCGATGCCCAGCCTATCCCCGAGCAGCCGGCCCCCCACCCCGGCTAGCCACCCCTATATATTGTTCAGCATGACGTCAGATGGTATGGAATACCCCTTTGGCCAGTTTGGGTCAGCTGTCCTGGGTCTGTCCCCTCCCAGCTCCTGCTGCACCCCCAGCCTGCTCGCCAGCAGGACAGAGCGAGAAGCTGAAAAGTCCTTGGCTTGGTGTAAGCATTGCTCTACAACAATTAAAACATCAGCATGTTATCAGCGCTCTTCTCATCCTAATCCAAAACATAGCACCCTGCCAGCTACTAGGAGGAAAATTAACTCTGTCCTACCTGAAACCAGGACAAACATACATACTGCATAAAGCAGAAATGGGCTATGAGTGCTGCTGTAAGTTGATACTCAGTTGATATTGATCAGTGACCTATGCAAGAAGTATGTCAGAAAATTAATCTGATACTTTCATGATGTTTTAAGTCTTTTTTGTGACAAATTTCATAGGAAATAATCAGTTTTTGAATATCCTTTGCCCTCAAGGATAAAAGATTTTAGAAATCAAACTCTACTATGAGTCTTTATAAATAAGAGTGTTAGATTTGGGGTAGAGTATCTATACAGTAGAGGAAAGAACTAGGTCTGAATAACCTATTGTTCTTAAAGAGTGTGTTTGCATATTCATGCATTAGCAACACAATTATTTTATTCTCTGTAAAAGTTTCTTGAGCACAAATAATATGCTGTTTTTGTTATTGGCTAGAAGAGATGACAGCATGGACAGAAGAAGAATGCAGAAACTTTGAACATGCACTTCTGATTTATGGAAAAGACTTCCATCTCATACAGAAAAACAAGGTGAGTGTTTTACAGTTAAATGGAAGAACTGGTAGATGATACGATGCTGGAAATCTCTCAGAGCAGTACATTTGTCCAAAGTCATGTAGAAGTGTGAGATAACAACCAACATACTACAACCAGTTTGGCGTTTTTGTGCTAAGTTTACCTCAGATGTCATTGAAAAAGCTAAATGAGTTGATGTACTGTCTCTGAAATTGACTTACACTGACATCACTTCTATTTATGCATTTATATTATGTTTTAGTTAAAATGCTTGTCTCTCCTCTAAGTATAAAACTTGCATACTGTGGCTGTGGGAAGGGAAAACACATCTTAACTTTCTTTTTATCACAAGAAAGGTGTAATTGTACAAAAGCAGGCTTAGCTCTTTGTGTTTTCAGAAGATACTGTACTCATCCATCAGGATTGTGTTTCCTGGCTAATTGAAGGAATTCTAATCTTGATCTGGATTGCTTCTGATTAACTCATTTGTGGTTGAAGAATAAGGATTGGATATTTTTTGATCAAAAATATATATCAATATGGACACTTCCAAACTTTCTGTGTACTTCGTTTATGTTTTGATACCATCTTGAGTTTTTTTTTCTTTATGAGACTGATGTGTTTGTCATATTTCAGGTAAACTTTACAGTGTTCTGGTTGCTATTGAACAATTATTGTCAATTAGTCCTGCTCTATAACTGGCTTAACCTGCCTTATGATAAATATTTGGGTAGTTCAAATTATAGATGGACCTTACCAATAAACAGTAGTTCACCAGAGATTCGAAGAAGTAATTTTTAAATTTATTTTTAGTATTTTTTTCAACATGCAACAAAGCACATGATTTGAAGTATATGTCACTATGGACTGGAATTTGTCTAAGAAAACCACTAGTTTTTATTCAAATAGGTAGAATGTCAGAAAGTTTGGGAAAAGTTCTGGGACCCAGCATAAACTGATGTCACTTGTGTATTGAAAGTATCAGCTAGTCAAGAGTTAGTGCACGGAGAACTTTTATGAAATATATTTCCTTATCACTCTACTACAAAGCATTGGCTGGGACTTCAGATACTAGCTGGTGCGTATAGACATCTGTTCATCTCCTTCCCTTCTTGCTATGTTGGTGCCTAAAATAGCGAGGCTTATTACTGCACCCAGGGCAGTTTGGATTTGCCTCTGATGCTTTTGTAAGTTTGATCAAGCTCAATTACAGTTTACTACCATACTATATCAGGATATGTTTGTATATCCTAGCGTATAGTAAAACTTAAACTGGAACTGTGAGCTGATGATGATTTGAAATGTTTCTGCATCCAAAAATTGATATATTTTATAAGAATATAGGCAGAAGTAATATTTTTTTTCTCCAAGAATCTGACTTGTCATCCACTTTGGAGAAAAGGAACGGTTAACATAGATTAAAATGAATCTTAGGAGTCCTTAATACCTTCTCAACAAGACAACAATTTTGTTTTGTTTAAACATACTGCTGCGCATATCTGTTTTCAAGCCTCAACAGTTCCTGACTTTACTAAAAGAAATCAGTACCGAGTGTCTTTTCTAGTTCACTACTGTTGGGTTATTGATCTGATGAGTTTTTTTCCATTGTAAGAGCCTGTCTTACAATTTAAAAATTGTTACATAGTTTATGAACTGAAATGTTTCAGATATAGATACAGTTTCAATCTATTAAAAAGAACATACAACATGTAATACAGTAGAACAGACATAACAGTTACATGAAACTTTAGATCTCTTTAAAATCTGTTAATTGAATTGGTTTGTTCCAGATCCTGGAGTAGTAAATCTAACAGTATTGCAGGGATATGGGAACCGCAGAGATGACAAAACATCTGTGCATTAATCTTGTCAGTCCTTCTTGCCTTTTTTTAGGTAAGAACCAGAACAGTTGCTGAGTGTGTGGCTTTCTATTACATGTGGAAGAAGTCAGAACGTTATGATTATTTTGCTCAGCAAACAAGATTTGGAAAGAAGAGATATAACCATCATCCAGGAGTTACGTAAGTACAATGCTAGAATATGTTTACTGTTGCAAATCCTAAATGTAGAAGATTTTTTTCTCCCATCATTGCAGTGTAATGCTGCTGTGGCTATGGCAACTAAAATTAAATTTTGTCATCATTCTATGCTCTGATTTCATGTTAAGTAACCCATTGTGGTTATAATATTCTTTTAGGGACTACATGGATCGTTTGGTAGATGAAGCAGAAGCCCTTGGTGGAGCAGTACACGCTTCAACCTTAACATCTAATAGTCGAACAGAAACCATTCCTGATCAACAGCTAAGCATTCTGAACTCTATCACTGCCAATGAGTTGACAGGTAAATCAAAGAAAACGAAACTTTTAACTGTTGTGGCTACATAAACTACTATTTCATTTACATTTGTGTTCATCTGTTTTTCCAGCATTGACAAATAGTGTAACTACAGTCTGCCATGCTTCAGATGTGAACTGCCTGGATGATGCCTTTCCTCCTATGGACAGCTTACCCCGAGCACCAGTTAATCATGTGCCTGTTGGAACAGAAGAGTTGCTTAACTTGCCAAGCAATGGTGAAAGTGATTGTTTTAATTTATTTGAGACTGGCTTTTATCATTCAGAGCTAAACCCAATGAACATGTGCAGTGAGGATACAGAAAGACCCGCAAAGAGATTGAAAATGGGAATTGCTGTCCCAGAATCCTTCATGAATGATGTCTCTGTAAATAACCTTGGTGTGGACTTTGAGAACCATACGCACCATATTACCAGTGCCAAAATGGCTGTTTCAGTGGCTGACTTCAGTAGTCTATCTTCAAATGAGACAAACGGTTTTATCAACACCCACACTCTTCACCAACATACTGCCCTTCACTCAGAATGACTGTGGAAAATGAAACAAACAGTGGGTACTTTATGCAGTAGTAGTAAACTTGATGGGAGCTATCAGGTTTGCCTAGTCTTTCACTGGAAGTTTGAACATTATGACATCAGTGATGTCTTTGTATGTATAGAACTATATCTTGATTTATCAAGAGTAATTTCTTTTTTCAGTCCATAAATGTGGAAATGTCATAGGATGTTTGGCAGAGTTTGGGACTAAGAGAACTCTGTGGTGCAGCTTTAAGCTCTGCTTCAATTTTTTTTTTAAAGCCTGTAGACAGAGGCCACCATTTCAAAACCAGCACAGAAGTTCTGAACTGATTGGAGTGGCTTTTTAGTCTAAGTTACTTTTGCTGTAACAATTGCAGTGGAATAACAATGTTTACAGGTACCTATCCTGATCCCTGCCCAATGTAGCATTTTTTTTCTTATAAAGGCAGGGATGGGCTTCTTTAATTTAAACTGCACAAACATACAAGGATGTTTTTTAAATGGAACCTTCTCTCATGTGATACTAAACTAGAGCACTTCAGTTTACAAAACAGCAAGTTCATCTTGGTGGAAGCTAGCACAAGGGACTTAACACAAGTAAAGTATGAAGACCTACACTTGGATGCTGTTGCAAAGTTATAGGCCATGGCTATCTTACAAGAAGTAATTACTGCCAGAGGTGTCTGTGTACTTTAAACTGACTGTCTTAAACAGATGCATTTTAGGCTGTCGTATTCTGATGGGGTTTGTCCACAACTTGAAGAGTAACATAATTGTGTAACTTAACTTTCCTAAGGCAGCTGTTGTTGCATAAACCTACAGTCTGCGCAGTTTAGGATTTACCACTAAGCAGTCTGTGTTTTGGAAGACATCTTAAATTGTTTGGAGCACTGCAGTTCAAAGTGTTACAGTTTTGAGGGACTGTCTAGTTTATACAGAAGTAGTAGAACCTTGAAGTGTGTATTTAAAAGCTTTTCTTTAGTGTGGATTGCATTTATTTGTTTTGTCAAAGTCATTGGCTGAAAAATGGCATTTTGCTAGCTTGGTCATATAGGAAAGGACAAGTAAAAATGTTTCCCATAAAAGTAACTATTTTACTTCAGTGAATTTTTGTTCTGTACAGTGGGTCCAGTTCAGCCATCCAGAAAGTTTGTCTTGCAAACGCTTGTTCTAATTCTTGTGGGAGAGTCAAATCAAACATAGTATTGGTGTGTAGCATGTTGTAGCATACAACTTGCAGGTTTTTTAATAGGATTTTTTTTTAATAGGAATCCAAACCTTATTTCAGTAAGATTACTGCTTTCCCTCCATACTTTTCTTTGCACTGTTCATATTATAAACTTAATTGCCACTAACTTGTTTTCATTATTCAAGTGATTTCATTATTCAAGTGATTTGCGTTGTTGATATATGTAATAGTTGCTTCAAGGTCATTCTGAATAATTAGAAAGTAGTGACTAATATTTGAAAGGGAAGAGGGTATTTATTATGCATACTGTGAACTGCATTGTCATCCTGACTTTTGGATGCAGAGTATGGAGTTTATGGCATTGTAATGAAGATTGCTTTGAATTGTTTACACAACAGCACATTTACCATATTAAATGCAGATCAGTTTAGCACAGTGGACAAAAGTAGAGATAATTTGTAATCAGTTCTTAATTTATACATCCGGAATGTGTAATTTTGGTAAGTACACAGTAAATAACGGGTAGCCTTGGCCCTGTGTTGTACTCTGACATTTTTTAGCCAAGTTGTCAGCTTCTTGTTGCTGTGTTTTGTGCTGAACTTTGTATCTTGTTTCTTTTGTTTATGAATCAACACATTTTTATGTAATTTTGTAAAATACTGGCCATAATCCTTCATTGTTATACATTCAATTTTATCTATGGGTTTACAGTGAGTGGCTGGTGTGTATAAAAATCGTTATACAAAGATGACTGAATGCTTATACCAGTTGCACTTAAATGAACATGCCCATTCTCATTAGCTGATGCAGTAATATATTCAGTTTATCTATGCATTGCTGAGATCTTAATGTAGACAGAGACTTGTCTAAGGTTTGGATTGTCAGCAAGTTGAATGGACACTTTAGTTATTTAATAAAGACTTTTGACCAAAATTCAGAAAATGATATGAGAGAAAAATGAATTCCGGCTAGTCTAGTAGATTTTTAAATGTTGATCTTATTTAGCCTGTTGGCTAGCTAGCTGGTATCGTTTACTTTTAATTCCTTGTTAAAATGAGGCAATAATTTGCAAGATTTTGTAAATATGTAAATTCTTCATATCTTTTTAGATATCTATTTCAATATTTTCTGACTACTTCTGTGTATAGGAACATTTTTGTGCATGCTTGATGTGACATTCATAAATTTGTACCACTATGACTTTATCCATGTAAAATAGCTATTTATTGAATTTTTCTTTTAAAAGCTGGACTTACATATTTTTCTCTCAGTTTAAACATTTAAATGGAGAACTTGTTACTGTTTATTAAAAGAATTGCGTTTTGAAAGTCAGCACGAAGATAACTGAATTGCAAGCATATGAAGAAATTACCTTGCCTTGGTTCTTAGATGGTGAAGCACAATTCTTATAAAAAACTGTGATGAATTCTTTGTTCTTTGCCACGCTTTTTCTTCATAAAAACAAACCAAAAATCCATAATGGGCAATTGCAGTGTTAGTAAATGTATCCTTTTTATGTACAGGGAATCTGAAGAGGATAGCTGATTCATTTAGAAGTGTAACTGGTGCTGTGATTATAGCAATACTTTTACTTTTGTTAGTCATACATCATCTTCTCATGCTAGATTTTTAAGTGTTTAGTTTTCCTCTTGTCATGGTCAAACTGCTGAATTTACTTGAAGGATGTACAATACTGTTTGAAGAATACTAAATTGTGTACAATTAGGTCAATGAATTGTACAATTGTTTCCTGTTTTTAATTTTTAAAACTGAGGGTCAAAAATGAATGAAAAAATCAGATCCAGTAGAACATAGTGATATTACCTAACTTAACCAAAGTCTCTAGTGAATATTTTAACTTTGAATGTAAACTAATGGATAAACTGACCAATAGGGACATTATTTGCCCAGCATTACAAGCACATTGTCTACAGATGGGAAAACTAAATACAGTAATTTATAAAATAATGATCAGGTTACTATTTTTTTCTTTTATTCCTATTTTTAATTGAAAAAAGGAAAATACTATCAACTGTAAAATAAGTACATATGGTTATAGTCCTCTTAATAAAACAGAGATTCCAGTTATTCTCAGTTCAGAGTAAGTACCCTGTGCATAACAATAAATTTAGTGACAATCGGAACATGTTTTAGTATCAGATGTTCAAGAGGAAGTCGCTATTGCATTGGTTTTAATATTTGTACATAAACACTGATTTTTTTGAGCATTATTTTGTATTTGTTGTATTTTAATATCTGGTGTACAGTTCCAGAAATAAATGTCTGGAAACCCTTCTTTACTTGTAAAGCTTTTCATGCATCTGCACCATGCTTGTTACTTCATTTTCAGAATTATTTAGCACTAACTGACCATGTTTTAACATTCTGGGTTACACTAAAGTACATGCTCCTGCTCTACCTCATGTAATGCGAAGCGTGACAAATGTAACATGCAGATATACAAGTAAAATAATAAGCAATGGTTTTCCTCAAACATTAGGGCTTAAGCACAGCAAAATCTTAGATAGGACTTGAACATGGCTTCCAAGTAACAGCACAACAGCATAACCCGTTATTCAAACTACATAGTAAGCTGTGGGGAATATGTCTCTGTTCCTTCATTCCTTGCCCAAATCCATAAAGCCACAGCATAGATCCACACATCAGGCTCAATCACAGGTGTGGATAGGAAAAAATCGACTCTGCTTAGTCTTAGTACTTAAATTGTACTATTTAAAATGTTATTTATAATTTTCTTTTCCCTCATGAAAAAGGATTACTGATCTTGAACCCTGAAAAGCACTGCATTACTTCTGAGACCTCACGTAACAATTCCATCAGAGACCAGAATTTGTGCTGTGCTTTCCTAGGTCCAGGGTGCTTGTTTCTGAAATGACTGGCACAATAAAGATTCATGTAAAGAAAAGATGATGGTGATTAAATTAGCTAGGAGCACAAGCTGATATAAATCTAACCAGCAAGAAGTAATTTGCCAAGTAATTCAATGAGCTTTCCTTCCCCTTCTCATGGAGCTAAGATGAAGAGATGTAAAAATAAATCTTACAGTACTATAGTGGATAGGGGAAGAGCAATGGACATCATCTACCTGGACTTGTGCAAAGCATTTGACACCGTCCACCATGACATCCTTGTCTCTAAATGGGAGAGATGTGGATTTGACAGATGGACCATTCCTGGGTGGGTAAGGAATTGGCTGGGTGGGAGCACTCAAAGAGTTGAGGTCAATGAACTCAATGTTCAGGTGGAGATCAGTAACGAGCGGTGTTCCTCAGGGGTCAGTACTGGGACCAGAGCTGTTTAACATCTTTGTAGGTGACATGGACAGTGGGATCGAGTGCACCGTCACCAAGTTTGCCGATGACACCAAGCTGTGCGGTGCAGTCAACATGCTGGAGGGCAGGGATGCCATCCTGAGGGACCTGGGCAGGCCTGAGAGGTGGGCCTGTGCGAACCTCATGAGGTTCAACAAGGCTGAGTGCAAGGTCCTGCAGCTGGGTCAGGGCAATCCCAAGCACAATTACAGGCTGGGAGGAGAATGGATTGAGAGCAGCCCTGAGGAGAAGGACCTGGGGGTGTTGGTTGATGAGGAGCTCAACATGTGCCAGCAATGTGCACTTGCAGCCCAGAAAGCCAACCGTGTCCTGGGCTGCATCAAAAGCAGTGTCGCCAGCAGGGCTGGGGAGGTGATTGTCCCCCTCTGCTCTGCTCTTGTGAGAAGAGCATGTCCTGTGAGGAGAGGCTGAGGGAACTGGGGTTGTTCAGTCTGGAGAAGAGAAGGCTCAGAGGTGGCCTCATTGCCCTCTGCAACTTCCTGAAGAGGGGAAGCGGAGAGGGAGGTGCTGGTCTCTGCTCCCTGGGAACCGATGGCAGGACATGAGGGAACAGCACAAAGCTGCACCAGGAGAGGTGCAGACTGGATATTGTGAAAAATTTCTTTACCATGAGGGTGGTCAAACACAGGCTTCCTAGAGAGGTGGCTGATGCCCCACGCCTGTCCGTGTTCAGGACGTGTTTGGACAATACCCTCACCAATATTCTTTCACTTTGGGTTAGCCCTGAAGCAGTCAGGCAGTTGGACTTGATGCTCTTTGAAGATCCCTTCCAACTGAACTGTTCTGTTCTGTTCCATTCTATAAATAAATTATTATTATTAACAAACAAACAACAGATTACGTTGAGAACTACGGGGGTATTATCAGAGTGCGCATTACATCTGAAGTAGTGTCATAACATATCCTGCTCTTTGCCTCTACGGGTGTCTATTTGGTAGGAGTGGACACAGAGAATTGGAATGACTGTCACCTTTCTTTAACGATGAAACGGATCCTAAGAAGACAAGGAAACACTCGATAGACCTGAAGCCATTCCACAGACTGTACCACGTCACTGAACTGTTATTTTAACCCTTCCATTTTCTTCTCTCCTGCTCCATCCCCATGTTGTTTTACGCCTTGCTATTGAGTACCACCTGGCTGCACCTCTTCCCCCTGCTGGCTTTTGGTTTTCTACAGACTGGACCCACCTGGCTCAGAGGGGTAATGTTTCCTGGTCTGTAATTCGTCGAGACTGATTGAGAGGGCTTTAAACTAGGATCAGCGTGGGAGGAGGACACCATCAGGAACACTGAGATTAAGCTGAGGGATGGCACAGCACCATCTGAGGGTGGCAAAGCTAAGGGGGTGCTGCAGATTCAGGAACACGTCTGAAATTCTTGTACACCAACACACGTTTGTTCCAACACGAGGAGCAAACGGGATGAATGGGAAGCCTTGGTCCTTCCCCCAACCTGTCATCATTGGCAGTACTGAGACAGGACTGGCATGCAGGCCCTTCGGTGGTTCAGGAGAGACGGGCAGGGCAGGTGGATGTGGAGGTACTGTACCTAAGGGAGAGATGAGGCTGTACAGCCCTTGCTGTTAGGGATGACACGGTAGAGCCTCTGGGTGAGGATTAAGGGGATGGACAGCAGAGCAGATGTTGTCCAGAGTATCTACTGCAGCACCAGTTTTAGACGTTTGTACAATGCCTTCACTGACATTCTCTAACTTTTGGTTAGCCCTGAAGTGGTGAGGCAGCTGGACGAGATGGTCTTTAAAGATCCCTTCCAACTGAACTGTTGTATTCTGTTCTGTAGCCACCAGCAGACAGACACCAATCGCTGCTGCCGGTTGCAGGCCAGGTCCTGCTTTCCTTCATGTACCATCAGTCACCGACGCAGGCTGTCAGGTTTCAGTGTTTGAGCAGGATGAAACCAGTGCTACCTGTCTTGTTATGAGACAAGCAGCCTGCACTTCAGCACTGCAGTCCTCCACTACCAGGTACATTCAGACCCAGGAGACAGCCACTGCAGTAAAGAAATGCTTTCCTAACAACATAGCTGTAAAATAAGTTCCACAGTTGTCAGACAGGAGTTTATTTTCAAACCTGGTCATTTAAAAATCACTAGCAAGCGTGTAGCGAGACAGCTGAAGTAATCTGTGCCCTTGCATAAACAGCACCTCAGCCTGGAGACATGAACAGCACCTGCCTTTCCTGGCAGGCTCAGACTGGTGCTCCCCCCCAACCATAAACCCTGACCTCTTCAGCCATGCAACACCGCAGGCACCCTGACAAACAGTCCCCTGTTCACAGACCAAGAGATGCCCAGTAACTTCCTCCGAGAGAGCTGGGGGAAAAGGCCCAGCCCAGGAGAGAAGGGATCTTCACAGTGATGGGGGATGAGTTGTTCTCTTCCGTAGGCTGGAGACCACCCCCTGCTCTAACCTGTTACCACACAGTGCAGACGCGGTAAGGTCAGTCCCTAGGAGCTCTTCCCAGCAGCTTCATCAGCCTCGCATGACCCGTGCTGAGCGATACGCTGCTGTCCTGTAGCTCTGTTCCTTATGTCTTCCTCAAACTCCCAGGCTTTTCTGACTGAGGGCTTCTAGATGAATACGAAAGGCAAGCTTCAGGCTTGGAAGGAGAACAAGTAAAACACACTGGAAAGCTATGAATTCTGAAAAAGAGACTAGATGCTTCTGCAGCTAAGCAAGGCACCTTGGCTGCCCCAACCACTACCAGACTTGACAGACATCACTTCCCAGCTCCTCATTTCTCATGCACTTATGCCAACCACAGATTCACCAGGAGGCTTGCTTGGACCTTTGCAGTAAGTACCTGGATGATTTTTTCTCGTTTCAAGAAAGCTGTTTAGCCAGATCCAAAGACTGACGAGCTGTCTCCTGTTTACTTTGTGAAAGCAGTTTGCAGACAGCACCAAGAATTAACGTGGGAATGACTGGTTCTACTTATGCCAGTAACTCATCAAAAAAATACACAGCACACTCAGTTGGCATCGCTTCCTACAGCTACTCCACAACTCAAAGTTCTCTGTTTGAGAACAGGACCTATGAAAGCTCCTGCCACATGCCACAAAACCGACAGTACCACAGACACTGGAGTTGAACGGTACCTTGATATAACAGACTAGTTTGCCTCCTGCTTTAAAAGTGAGCAGCTGAAGTTGTACTTTTTGTGACAGCGCACCCTGCAGGCACATCCTAAGTACATGCTGACCCTGCTCCTTCCAAAAGGCTTCATAAAAGATGTGCTCAACTGCCTACACTGAAATTCTTTCTGTAAGGAAAGAGATACCAACGGGAGTGGTATCCAAGAAAACCAGAATAAGAACCAGTAATCACCACAAACTACTGAGCATTGCCTGAGAAACACTTCATGAGAGGAATACTTTTTACAAACTGTGTCCATTGTAAGCACGAGCAATGAAGTGGCAAAATACTGAGTCCCAGTTACAGAAAACTGTGTAAACTAGAAGATTAAATGGCACGTACAGAACTTAAATTTTTATTTTATGAGCTGTATGGACAGCTGAAAAGCACTAAGCAATAATACCCATGATAGGAGGTAGCTGAAAACCCAGTGATGTAAACAGTTAAACCTTAACCACTGCATCACATGTGGCGTAATCTCAGGGAAATATAAGCCCACAACTTTATTTCTAAAGGCTGAAGTTACAGCTCTTCATTGTGTAAAAATGCTCATGAAGCTTGACGTACACACAAAAAGTATTGTAATGGTACAGACTTCTTCAGTCCTGAATCTATTAATTCAGTTGATGACAGTGTAGTAATTAGAAAAAAGTTCTTCTCCTTGCTTGATGTCTCTGAGAGCGACAAGCACTACACACCTCAGGGGGCTGTAAAAAATGAAAAGCAAAACGTGTAAGCAAACAACTAAGATGTCAGGAAGCCTGTGAAAAGAGCACTGAAATAGCGAGAGTAAACAGATTCAGAACTGGTATCATTACCAAAAAAAGTGCAGCTCATGTGGTATGCAAATAGTGTTTCCATTCACACAGTGACTCAGAAATTAAATGGACTAATCACGACAGAGGAAAAGACACTAATAAAGACAGGATAAGAAGCTACAGCCCTTTCTGAAACAGTCCCATCTTTACTCACTGTGCTTTCACACTTCAAGCACAGCACCCAGGTTTTCTTAAAGTTCAGTCTTACCTCTTCTTTAACTAGCATTTCTTTAGTTATCTGAAGTTTACAAGTGCATCTTTAACTTTGCCTCTATAAAGCCTAAGGTCAATCAGAAAAGCCACTTTTCCAACATGTACCGTAACTCTCTCCAATCAAGATTCAGTTTTAGAATAGCTCCAGAAATAGATTCAAAGTCTAGATGGTTTTCTCTAAAATCCTTATGCATCCTCTAGATTAAGAGAATTATTTGTTTCCTGGGGTAGCAACTGGACCAGAAACTCAAATTCTTTGGTGTATTATATTCAGGACGTACTTCAGGACATACAACTTACTTCTTCACATTTCCAGTCAGCTCCATATAAATACTGTCAGTTTCCACACACCTCCAGTGAGAAACCTAAAGAAGCTTCCCAAATGTTTTAAGTTCTAAAAGAGGTGGAAATTCAGTTCATAACAAGCATGCTTTAATTGTTTAACCAAAAATCATATGCCTTTATGCTCCATGTCATCAGAGGCATGCTTATCTCATGTCCAAATATGTGGGAAAGGAACAAAAAGACACCATCCTGGAAGCCATTTAAAATGGACCTATTCAAAGAGATAAATTGTCCTTACAGGTACACACTTCTATGTAACTCATCTTCATATGGAATAATATTCTCCTCGACCATGTTTGCCCTTTTCACAAATACAGCAGGCTTTGTGTCACACAAATCTTTGAGCTCTTTGAGTCACTGCTAACCTCTGTATGTCATGGCTGTAGACGATGTTTGGCAGGTACTGTTTCAGCTCTACTGGAAAGCATCTTGGCACATCAAATTCCTGATAACACACGTTGGCTGCTTTTTCTACAAATAAGAAAAAAAATCCTATGATGCTGAGAAATTCTCAGGTAGGGGTTAGAGATGTGTAAAAAATGTACTGCTGCAGAAGTAGCAGATGCTTCATCAAGCCTGAAAACCATGCCTCTGCTGAGAGCTACTACACTCCCCTGAAGTCCTATTGTGAATTTACACAAGCAGCTATAAACAACGTAACCAGCTGTTGGAGGTGAATTTATCCTTATTACATTAAAAAAGATGACCTGATTATCAGCATGGATATGAAGGGGCACAACTTGCAGTGCACCAGAGACAGCTTACAGCATTGCTAATATCTAGGACAACATTTACTTGTACAGTTAACAAGTAAATGTTGTCAATTGGTGTCAATTTCCACGTTAGCAAAATATGTCACAAAAACAGACAGGGAGAAAATCACCATCTGTCCAGCAGAAACACTGGAATTTTCTTTACATGGGTTCTGGACCTGGAATGAGCGGTTTGATGGGACAGAGTTTTGTCCACATGCCCGTCAATACGTGTTTCATTACTCTACCTTTCTGGATGCTACTTGGAAGCAGGATAGTATCGGTGTAATGCAGGCTATGAAAGCCACTTACAGGCTACCTATGGTAGCCATTAAACTTTCTGTATCTCACAACCATCTGCGTAAGTCCCACTTTTTCCCCCAAACCATAGGACCAACACACACTGTGAGGCAAAAGAAATAAATTGTTCTCATCATGTCCCACAGTTGTCATACTAACAACTTCCTGCATTTTGTGCACTTTTATTTCTTAAGTTTAAAGAAGTATTATAGTCCATAATGAAGAGTGACAGAATCTTTTGGTACATGCCACTTCGCACGTGGTTTTCTCAAGAAGTCTGCTGGAACTGTACTGGGAATCTCAGTCTGTACTGCCTCAATCCAGAACTCCTTTGCCAGGTATCTATTCCCAAATACTTGCACTCTGGGATGTGTGCCTTCTGTACCACATACCAGCAAGGAGACATCTGGGGGAGTTGGTGAGAAAAGCTTAAGGATGTTCTGAGAGTTGCTGCGATGAGAGATGTTAACACTCGGTTTTCACAAAGAGCCTCAGAAACTCCTTGCTTTATCTTGCTTTAAACAGTTTTGCCCTTCATCCCCCATCAATATTTGATTCTCCTTGTCACTTGCAAAATAATTTATATCCACACAGACAAACTCAACCTTTGAAAATTTACCTGGCAACTTACCATACGAGCAGTTGTTAACATACTGTCCCACTGCCAGTGGGTTTTGTGGAGCAGCCGTGAGCCAGCTCACATCACTCATCTGGAACGGGCCGAGCTGATCCCTCCTGCTGCAAGACCTGAAATGACCCACAGTGTTAACATATATCACTGCTCCTTCACTTACCAAGTGGTACGTACTTCCATCTGGAGAAATAGCCAGGACAACATTTGGAAGGAGCAATACCTTGACGACTGCTTAAAAAGTACATTTAAAACTCCTATCAGGAAGTGGTTGTCTCTGACACTCCAAGAGAACCAGCATGAAAACGCCATGTACAATTCCAGAAATCTGCATCAAACTTTACGATCACAGAAGAGCCTTGTTCACCTCTAAAGATGTGAAGGCTCATTACAGCATCATCATCAAACTCATTTCCAGAATTCAAACCTGGTATTAGTTGGCCCTTATTTTAGATCCTTTTTGCTTGTTAGTCATTTTATTTTCAAACGCAGAAACTGCTCCACAAAAGTTCCTACAACTTGTATTTTAAGGTAAGCTAGAACAGTCCACTTCATGTCAGCTCTGTGCTTACTGCTAAGGGCTGCAGCTCCCTTCTTAAGTGCTGCCCATCTGCAGACTAGAGACAGAGCTGACAGATTCGCCCTTCTGCTATTAGCAGGTCCATATGGAGGTTTTTTTTCTTCCCCGTTCACAAAGCAGATTTGATTAAAGAGTTCTGAAGCACGTTAAAAAATATGCTATGTCCTGTTCCTACTAAAACTATTTTCTTTACAAGAAACAGTCCCTGTACACAACTTTCATCAAAATGCTTCTCACTGGTGTTACAGAGACACAAGTACATAGTAGATCATGTCCAGCAGCTCTTACCCTTGTGCTGTTTTACAGCATGACATACACAGAAGTGGATGATATTTCAAACAAAAATAAAATTAGGGTAAGACAAGAGAGACCTGACAATATTAGTACTAGCTTCTGAAATACCAGCTGAGTATCATTCCCCTATTTCTTACGATTGCTTACCTGTACACTGCTTTTGATAGTCCTTTATCATTCCCATCAATAAGGACACCATCTATGCACCTAAAAATAAAAGGATTGCCAAGGGACTGGAAAAAGATGGGCTCGTGCTTTCTGTATACTGTACCTGTTGCAAGATAGATATGATTATTTCAGAAGAAAATATGTTAACTTTGAGAATAGGCTTACAACATCATCCAGCCTCCTCTACACAGAACCTGAAGTGACAGAAGGAGTAGGCAAGATCTCTTCTCTCAGCTCACGACCTTGACTCTTGTAAATGTCTGCAAGCTTTTAGATGCATCTTTGTGGGATACAAAAAATCTACGTCAGCTGAGATATTCCAAAGAGAAGCCATGGAAGTAAATTGTTAAAAAGAATGTGAGAGGTAGATGAAACACTGAAACATCACAACCAACTGGTCTGAGAGAGAAAAAGTGATCAGAAAGGAAAAAGTGACGATTGAATTTTTAGAGGAAAAGGTGATGTCTACTCAGGAAAGCACCCGTGAAGATACCCAGCTGCTTTGTTACTACTGTGCCAGAAGTCTGAAAAGCACACATACAAGCAAAAAACATGAAATCCCCCCCCTCCATCACCCTGATCAGAGGTTTTGCTTGATACAAGAGAGGGGAAAATTCCATGCTGCCACGCCAAGGACAAATCATTTTAGCACAACATTCCCCAGATCTATGCCCTACACTTCAAACATAGACAAGTGAGAGCTGACTGGCTTGTCATTTTTCCTGACATTGCAGTTGTGCATCCCTCACATCCACTACATCTTCAGCAACCCCCTGCAGAAAACCTCCAGTGACATCTTGTGGGCTAACAGGCGAGGAACCCCTCTGGCAGGCTGAATTCACTGCCAAACAACAGCCAGGAGAGCACTGAATGACCTGGTCTCGCCGCTGGTCCCTTCCCCAGCCAGCAGCCCTCTGGTTTCCCTGTCACCTATGAAAAAGGCATTTCAACAGCTCATCCTCATTTTGCTGGATGAGCTGCTACACAAGACCCTCAGTGAGTCTACGTGTTTAACACATGCCTGAAATCCAAAGTGAGCTGCAAGGTTGCAGGCTTGTTCCTCATGATTTTCATGGGACATTTACTCAGTTTACAGGTCAATGGCAATAGCCAGACAGCCCTACTTTGGCATGGCAAAATAACCTGCATGGCCCACTTCTTGGACTGGACCCACTCTGGTACCACTGGCAGAAGCTGCAGAGATCACCTGCAGGGGATGCTTCTGTTGACGGATGAAACAGAAACAAATCCCAGCTCTTCAACAGAGCTGCCCTAGCTTGACCATACCTATACAATTATGAATCTTTTAAAAAACGTAACGAAATACAGTTCCAAGAAATGAGGAAGAGGAAGCATCTTTCCAAACATGCTTTATGGAGAAGAGTTCCACTAAATAAGGGGTTTAGTTTCATTCTCCAATATATATTTTTGTGCTTTGAAGAAGAAAGTGTGTGGATCCCCTCATCTGTGTGGACAGCTCAAATCCCCCTTTCTTCAGACATGCGTCCAAAACAGAAACCCCAAAGAACTACACTGTGCTGTTCACTTGCTTCAAGTTGCTCCCACACGTCTGTGTTTACAGAATCTGAAACAACTTCTCTAGCAGGTGAAAAATCAGGCCTTCAGACTAAGAGGCCGTTTGATTTTTGGCTAAAATCCCCTCCTCCCCCCCCAACACCGCTTTGCTCATTTGCGCAATAACTCGGGTTGGTTTATACGCAGAAACACTCTCGTTCACCACAGCCTGTGAGGTGACGATATGTCACGACACAAACAAAACCCTCAGCGCAGCACTCTGTCGTCCTGCCCGAGCCCGGTGGGGAGGCGGCGCGCCGTTACCGGGGTACATGGCCACCACCGCCCCTCGCCGCGCGCCGCCCCTGCTGACGAAGACCCCGGTGCCGGCGGCGGGCAGGGAGCTCCTGCCGCGGGCGAGGCCGAAGCCCAGCGCCTGGAAAAGGACCTCCTGGGGACCGAGGGCCCGCTGGCTCCGGTCACCCTCCTCTGACCGCCTCGGCTCCGCGGATGCCGGCTCCTCGTATTTACGCCTGATTTCCGGGCGCACGGCCAGGACAGGCGTCTGCCTGCCGAGGTCGTTCGCGAACAACGCCGCGAACACTTTCAGCAGCGTTTCTAAGACGTCTTCGTCGGGGATAATTTTGTCCTGGGAGCTCTCAGGGACGTACCGGAGGGTCCTGGAGAGGAAGAGGAGCATTTGAACACGACGCCGGCGTGTTAACCCCCTTCCCCCCCCCCCGCCGCCGCCTCACCTGCGCTGGCGGCGGAGGTTGAGGGCCAGCCAGGGCACGAAGCGGTACCGGTAGGCAGCCCAGCGCCTCCGCAGCCCGCGCAGCATGGCGCCGCGCAGCCCCGCGACATGGCCGCCGCCGTGCGTCGCAGCCAATCCGCGCCCGGGCAGCGCGCCGCTATTTGCATACGGAGATGCTATTGGTGGGTACGGGGCCGGGGGCCGAAGAGGGAGGTGGACGGGGGAGGTGGCGGCAGCATGGCTGCGGGGTGTGTGTGTGAGGGGGCGGTGTCTGCAGCCGCCCAGGCAGCGTTAAATGCAGCAGTGGTCACGCTGCCCGTCGCTTTGAAGGCCAAACGTCCGTGGCTGGTGCCTCCGAAGGCTTGGGAAGACCGACAGATAACGGCTTCTCCTTGCTCGGCTTGGGGGTGAAATAGGAGAATGCAAACACACAGTGGTGTGAAAGCCAAGCTGTGTGTGTGGAAAGCACAGCTCGGTCACTCTTGTGGTCTGCACAAGTGTGGTCCCCAAGCTCTTTGGTGCCTCACAAAACACAGAGGATGTCCCCCAAAAGCACTATAAAGTTACTCCCCTGTAACCGGGGGTGCTCCCAGCAGCTCACTTCCCTTGTATTCTCTCACGCAGCAGCTACCTGTCCCACTGGAGCGCTGGCTGAGGCTCCCCTCTCTCTTTTGGTACCTTCTTTCATAAAACTTTGTCTCTGCATGCTGATATTGACCTCCCATTTTACTCAACATCTGCTGCTGAAATAAAAAGTTACTGGGAAGACAAGACGGAACATGACAGCACAGATCTTGCTTTCTTAGGAAACAGGTTGTAAAAATAACCGTAATGAAATAGCATTTGGGAATTGCTTTTGGTCGAGCAAAGAAAGCAAATTGTCAAGGCTTATTGTACTCCTAACTGCGCACCTGAGCTCTTGACAACAGTTTGGGATTCTGTGAGCCAGGCCCACCAGTGCTATGACATGAACAGAATTCCCTTCCCACCTCAGAGCCTTGCAAATGCATATAAACCGCCTCTCGATTTGTTCCGTATTTGCTTTAACTCTATTGTAAATTTCTTCAAAGCGCAGGAACTGAACGGTGCAAACTGAAATAACCTAAGGAAATGACAACAGCACAGTGTGTCAGGGTAAGCCTTAGTCTTTGGCTCCATCAAAGCGCTTTCCTGCCCTCTTCTGGACTTTCTGGGTAATGACACTGAAGAAACATTCACAACTGAAATTCTGAATTCAAACAGCAGCGTGCCGTAATTGGAAAATAACATACAGGTTTGCCACAGTACATTGCTGCTCTTAAAAAGACGACTGTCACATTCATGACTCAGCTCAGCAAGGAACACTAAGCCATGAGAAAAATTAATCAGGGGATGGATATAAAAGAATGCAAGGGGATGTCCTGCAAGGTAGGCACAGGAAGGACAGAACAGCCACTTTGATAGACACACAATCCTCCTCACATTCCCATGTGCTCTGAAAGCGATTGTTAACTTTCAGTGAGATCTTGCAAAGCTGAAACACTGTCAAACCTCAACCTATGACCATCACGTAGAACTTTAGTTAGAAATAGAAATTTAGTATTGTTCCCACCAAAGGGAATCAAAATGAGGATAACTTACTATTTGCCTGTGGAAGAACTGAATGTGTCTTCATTTGAAAAGGTACTTCCTAAAACAGGTGTCTTGACTTTTACTCCCCAATGCTGGTGACAGGTACTCTTTGCCATCCCTTGTTCTTAAACAGGAACATTTATACTCAATTTATCTAAGTTCTGTCATGTATTTGCCTTCTTGACTTTACAGTGTGTTTTCCATCTTTTAAAAATCATAATTTAACTGCTGATTGCTGCTGCCAAGTTTTGTTGTTAAACTTATGCTTTAACCTCTATTTTCAGAGAGCCACGTAAGTAATGAAGGAAATAAAGAGGTTGATCCTTTAACATGTGGAATTTAGTAGTGACAAATCAACACTTTAAAATCAATCATTTTTTAAATAAAAATATTCCCCCTTCATCCCCCCCCCCCCCAAAAAAAAAAAAAGGCAATCACCAGAAACACATGCCCCTAGCTTTACAATACATATTCAGGCTGTTTGGAGGGAAAAAAAAAAGAGTTTGTTTGCTACTTAAATCAGAAGCAGCAGAAACACTTCACTGAAAATCATAAAAGAGTGGATTAACTTCCAAGGTATATAGTAACTCTTAAACTAAAAATGGGGAGGGTTTAGATTAGATATAAGGAAGGAATTCATCATGATAAGGGTTGTGAGGCACTGGAACACATTGGTAAACTGAACGTATTGATAATAAGCAAAGGACAATATTTGTTCAAAAACTTTTATTTACTATAAAGACAAAAACACCAAAATAGGTACAAATTATACTATATAAAATTGGTTCAATGGGGTAAAAACTTTTAATTAAAATATCTTGATATATTTAAAATAACAAAGGATATAATGAAGCCAAATTTCTTAACCCAGAGATTTCTGTAAAATTTGCTTGCACAGTAAGGTGCTAATAGAAGTTAGCCCTTAAGCCCTGGAAATCTTAGGAATCAGTCACATAGCAAATATAATTTCATTGTGAAAGTGAACTTTGGTAGAAGAAACTCTATAGGACACCTGAGGTAGTAGAAACTGGAATAAACAGCAGTAGACGTTATTTACAACTTAAGTACCAAATAACATTAAGAACACAAAAAATAATTACACAATACAATTTTCAGTCCAGCTTTGATCCAAAGAATAAGAATATTACATCACATCTGCATTTTAAAAACACCACAGTTACCAGCAAGCTGAGGGAAACGCAAACAAACTCAAACAAAATGCATTTGGACATCTAGAGGCAGTTTGAGTTTGAAATGTGGTAGGCATGGTGATCTACAAAGTAATACTGATTAGCTGAGGTTCATCAGTTTATACAGTTTACATTTCTGCCAGAAACAGTATTAATCTGACAACTGATCTTCCAGTACATGAATTGGCAAGAGTGCATCCTTTAAAGCTTGCACATAAGAAAGACATGGAAACAATCTTATTAGAATGAGAAATTCTAAAGTGGTCAAAAAAAAAGTCAAGTACAAAACAGTTAGAGCTACCAAACTTCACATTTCGGTATTATCTTTTTAACTCTTCAAAGTCCACCAATCTGCCAAGACAAAGGAATGTAAAATTTCCAAAAGAAACACATTCACAACTAATGACACTGCTTTTTTTTATTAGTATGAGCACTATCATTACTGTAAACTTATCTTTAAGATGTTTTACCTCCAATTTGTATTGTACATTTTTAAACGTACTATAGCTTATTTAGTTTGTCCTGAGTCTTTGAAAATAACCAATTCTATTTCAGTCCCACAATTCAACTGGCTTCTGAAGAGTTAAAACACAAACAGTATTTTTATCAAATGGATTAAACACAATCAGTATATGATTTAAAAATATCCCCATTAAAAAAAGCAAAAGAAAAGCTGCCATTTTCCTTCAGAATTACATGCATCAGAATCTAAAAACCTGCCTTTAGAATCATTTTAAAAACATGTTTTAAAAACACACCTGCTAAAAACAAAAGTTTTGCACTATATATAGGTGAAGCTTTACTTCACATTTTATCTTGCTTTTCAAGTCCAAGTTTGTTTCTTGTTAAAATAAATACCTTTCTTATGGTAAATTTTTTTAAACACTTAGAAATTAACTTATCACTAACAGCTACAGTAAATAGATGATGTATGGCAGAAGGAAAACAGCAGGTAAAACTTATCATCAGTAACGTATGCGACCTCAGTTTTGCTACAGAAAGAATGAGATTTACTCATAGTTGGCACCTGCTCCCACAGAAGTACAGGACAAAGTCTCCCATAAACTTCAATGTGAACGGGGTTTGAGGCCTTTGACTTGAAGTTTCTCTACTTAATTTGCCAGAACAGATTGTACAAAAAGCTATATGAAAAGAAGGCTCAACAACTTTTTGCGTGATTCAGACTCTGAATTGTTTTACGCAGAACATTTTTTTTATAGTAAACTATACTATGAGAGCCTGAAACACTGACTTGTTGAAGGTGGCATTTTATTTCATTCCATATTTCCAGCAAATCTGTTTTTAAAACTTGTGTCAGCAAGATATTCAGTGACACAGTTTGCATCTTTTTCTAAAGACTATTTTAAAAGATCACCTTTCCCTGAAAGTTAAAAATACAATGAAAGCACAAAACTTTAATTTCAAAAGAAATTACACAGCCAGCAGTAAATGCACAGTGAACCTCAACTGCCTGCTCTTACTTTAAGGAAGGCAATTTTTTCTTTTTTTTTTTAAAGTATCCATCAACATTTGGATTTCTTACACAGAGAACTTTGTATAATCAAAAGGGACAGATACATAACTTCCTTTTAACCAGTGCCAAAAACTGACTGTAATTGCAGAATCCTCTGCTTACATGTATGTGATGTAAGATGGAACAGTGATTGCTATATTAAAATAGATCCTGAGCCCCTCAGCCGCTAATATTGCTGAAAAAGTGCTCCAAATAAAGTAAAAATGACTTATCTGCTAAATAATCATGCAGACTTAAAGCAAAATGCTTTTGTGTTGACACAGAGCCAGATGTTTGAAAAGGCACAGTTTACAAATCTCTGCACGTATTGTGAAATGTTGAATACTAAGCTTAGGTAAAGATCTTGATTTGTCAATCACATACTTAAGTAGGGTCCTCCACTGGCCTTAAGTCCTTGATGTATCTGTCATTAAGGCCATCAGAATAACACAAGCTGCTGTGCTTAACTGCACTGAAAGACAGTTATTACATATTCAGTAGCATCTTCTTCAGTATATCAGCCTTACACATAATTAACTACCACGTAGTACGGAAGACTGGGTGTTTCAGCAGCTCTCTCGATGGGGGTCTGTCCTGAGGTTGAAGTTCTAAACATCGAAGAGTCACATCCCTCAAACCAGGAGATAGATGTGAAGGGATTGATGGAGCAGTAGTTGCACTAGCAATCTGAACAAAGAGAAAAAATTTTTAGAAGTCAGTGACTCTTAAGCCCCCTCTTCTACCCCAAAAACCTTCAACAAGCTGATCATTTTCAGCTGTCAAGTTATACCGCATACTTTTATCCACTTAGCACATTTCCCACTGCAGTTTGAGGATTAATTCTTCAGTGACCAGCTGCAGGACATGCCATAAGAAAGAGGTTTTATGTCAAACTTGTGGGTATTCTTTAGTCTACTACTTGCCATTGGTGTTAACTGCCATGATGGAAGAAAGCATGGACACAACTTGACATACCGTTATGCAACATTGCTCAGTTAAATCTAGGTTTGCTCTCTTGCTTTGTCTTTACTGTGTTTCTGCTACCACCCCACAAGACAATCTTTTTTCAGATGGAAGAAGATTACTCCCCAAATTCATTTTCACCTTCGCTAGGCAAGATGATTGAGAACACTAGGGTGACACCACCAGATTCACACAGACATCAAATCATTAAGACAATTACATTTCTTATTTGAATACTACTGTGCTAATTTTATTTAGTGTGGAAAGTGTGGAAACACTTTCTTCAGTCATGCTAGTCAAGACGATTATCACTTTCTTTACCCGTGACAGTATTTTCTTCATTCATGCCTACAGTTCATCTAGATTTTTAGAATTAAATGTATCTAATTAATTTTAGTAAGAAGCACGAATGCTGAAATTAATGACCTAGAAAAGGGAGGGACAATATTTATATACAGCATGACATAATGATAGATAATCTTTTGGTGAAATCTGGTCGTGGAACATCAGGTTTTACCAAAGGATATTCCCCACTATGAAATATGAATACACAAATGTTTTACAGTAGAAACACTTTTCTTTTGCTCCCATACTTTACAGATCTGTAAGTAAGAGTTCAAATCCTTGACTAGAGAAAGATGATTTGATCATCTCTATTCCTAATTTCTTTTTTGGCCTGATACATTATGTATCTCAGAACAGAGCTTTTTCTGCATATTAAGAAGGGCCATTGCAACAACTCCTACAACCTGTATGCTTTTCTAAAATTCACACTGCTATATATATGAAACTGGTTGGCGTCTTTTGTAGCATATTTGTAGCAACAAATACCTCACCTTAAATATTAGAGCAAGGTGATTGGAGTGTTTCTCTGCATTCCAGGGAGGTTTAGCACAAGCCATTTCTATAACAACACATCCAACACTCCACACATCGCAGCTCCTACCATACTGCTGACCTCTCAGAACCTGAACAGATAGACAAAACAAAGCTCAGATTATCCACTTCAAAGTTTCTTAACTCTAAGTTAAATTCTGTCAAAAAAATAATCAAGTGCATTCTGATCAACATTTCTAGTTAACAGAGTGATCAGTGATGTAAATGCCACTAGAAAACCATAGAGGAGAGCTAGTGAAGTGCCTGATTAAGGGACGAATCAAATAATCTTGCACTCTTTTGACCAAATGGTCACTTGGGCTTTTGTAACAATACTCATGATATATCTTGCAAAAAAACTACATATATCAACTTTGACAACAAGAAAGAAATGTCATTATTCCTGTGTTGGTATCACTCCTATTCTTTAGAGCAACTAAATTTAAAATACATTAGAAGCATTTATAGCAGTCTTCTGTTATTTAGCTGTATGATTTAGCTTACAGAGTTCAAACAATTTTTCAAGTAATTTCCAAAACTGCTTTCTTACCTCCGGTGCCATAAATGCAATAGTTCCCAACAACTGTCCCTGAAACTCCCCAGCACCAGTTCCTTTTGATGCCAACCTGGCTGCAGCTCCAAAATCAGCAATTCTTAATCTATGACCTGTGCTGTCAATTAGCAAATTGGCACCTGTCAACAGCATAATAAAAATACTGCTAGTTGGGTTTCTATTAAAGGCAAATGGATGAACAGACAATTTTCCTCCCTCCATTTCAAAACTATATGTTCACATTCCACCCCCACTATCAAGGAAATCTAAAAAGTCAAGGACAAGTCTAATAACGTCACTTTTTTGTTATGCCCAAATGATATTGCACATAGGTTTAGGCCGTCTGAGAGATTTAGAGAAGGAATCAAACTTTCTAAGTAGGGCAAACACAGGATTCTGGAACAATGCCTGGAGCTCAAACAATGAAAGAAAAACCCTGGAGGTTTTCATTGTCTGCAGCTCCCTATGAAATTTAAACTTATTTCATCCTTTGGTAGCTTTGAGATGTTTTAAAAAGAATTACATAGCAAATGAAAGTTTTCCTATTTTAAGGAGAAATATTAAGACAAGTATTTGCCATTATTAGGTTGATACTTATCTGGATCTCTCTCTTGTTTGTGGACAGATATAGTGATATTAAAGGCAGAAGTTTAATAAGGCTTGAACTTCCCAGTGAAGTCCGAATTTTGTTTTTGTCAAACAGCACAACTGTGTTTACATTCGATCAGGATAAAAGAAGAAATCACAATATTGCCATACATTAGAAACCTGACCTCCTTGTTTTGTCTTGTTCAGATTTTATTATCACTCCACAGTAAATATTTACATGAATTTAACTAATTAACATTTAAAGCTACATGGTGACTTTATATTTCAATTTAGCAATCCAGAAAACAAATTTTTCTATATCTCTGGCATAGGTAGGAAATATCCCCAAGCATGCTATGAATGTTTTGATTAATTTCTGTAGAACAAAGGTTCCTAAGTTGATCAGATGTACTCAGCAGACACCACTCTAGAGATGGTATCCAAGAGAAACACCAGCTCTCAAGCCACAATAGATGCTGCTTTCCAAACATTAAGTTTTAGGAGACCTTTTAAATAATTCTTACCTTTCACATCTCTGTGGATTATCTGATTCTCGTGGAGGTAAGAAAGGCCACGTAACAGTTGTTCTGTGTAATTAATAATAACTGATTCTTTGAAAGCTCCATATTTACTTAACAAATGAGCAACTGATCCCCCTAGAAAATAAAAACAGAATTTATCAACACTCATATTTCACATAATGGAATGTAGCATTGCCTCCTAAAATTGCAGTTCTCTAGGTAAACAGAAATATAGTTGATTACTTGATTACTTCCTGCCAGGAACTGTACATATTATAATGACATAGATGTTTATGCTTCCTAGAAACATCAACCTTCCTTACAAAAAAAATACAAATACTTTAACGTACCAAGTACTGGTATATAGATCTTCAAGGATCTGGATTTTACACTATGCTTATCAAAGTACAGTAATATATCTTGGGCTCAAGTGATGTAAAGACATCTCCTGACATTTTATTACTTAAGTAATATTATTTCAGAAAAATAAAGAAAAAAGATTTTCTGCACTACTGGTTGTAAAAACACCTACTTTGCTTTGCTTGTTAGCACCCTGGTATTACCAAGTAGTTTCTGCCAGAGACCATAAAGTGCGATACTTTCTTGCATAGGAAACATGCAATAGAATGTCTAAACCACCAAATCTAGTCTTGATAACTAGACCACAACAACATAAAATCCCATTCATAAAATAAAGCTCCTTCCTAAAGAAAAACACTTTCTTGTCTCTGCCGTATGAAATAATGAAAAAAATATTACTAAATTACGAATTAATAGATTTTGAACTACCTTTTTTTTTTCCTTGAAGCATCCTACTTACTATATATTATTAGAAAGTTACTTTAAATTCTCAAATGCCTTTGTGTGTCTTCTGACAGTTTTTAAGAAAATGCTTGGGACAGAAACAAGTGACGGGTATTGCAAAATTTCTAACAAAGTTATTTTAAATAATTATTTAAACCTATTTACATTATTAAATTATTTAAACAGAGCTACATAGAAAACTCTGGAAAAATATAAAGCTGAAGGTGTCTGTCTCAAAGTTTGGCACCTTCTTTAGATGCAGAATATGAGTAAAGTACTAAAATTTCTGTTCAGGGCTTTCAACTGCATTAATTGTAGAACAAATCAGACATGGAAAATTTCAAGCCAAAAAAGAATCGCAGTAAGAAAACCGCTATGACTGCTTGAACTGTTTTGTAAGGAAGTAAATCTTTATTCTTTAATCAGCACAAATCTTTAAATCAGCAACGAAAATAAGTTCGCAAACTTAAGCAACACAGGTAATATTTTGCTATATATTTTTGCAGAAACTACAGTTCCAAGACAACTGATACTTTCATTTTCTTCCACATGCAGTTGTTTACCTGCCATCCATTCAATAAAGAGGTTATAATTGCTCTTCTCACATGTAGCACCCAACATGCGAATAATATTAGGATGGTTCAGATGACTCATCATACGTATCTCCTCCCTCAGCGCTTCAACTACCTCTTCTTGCTCAGATGATGTGTTCCTGACATACGTCACCTGTTTTGAAATATGATATTCATATTAACTTTACATAATTATCTGTTCTGTAACTGTGCCCCCTCCCCAAACCCTTTCAGTACAGCAACAAGAATGGATGGCTTTCCATCTCTGTTCACCATCCAAAAACTTCAATTGTTCTTTTAATCTCAAGTCCCTTCAGCTGAGAATTCATCTCCATGCAAGACAGTCATAGAAAAGTAAGAGTGATCTTGTAAGAGTGATCTTCTGGGGGAAACACTAACAGAATCTCTGGAGTAGAGAACCTTTCCTTTTCACTTTGCTGTGCTTAAACTAGGAAAATAGGGCATCACTTTGGAACCAAGAAATCTGTGCTCCATTCCTAACTGTCACTGATGTGTAAACTTGATAAAAGCAAAAATGCATTTGAAAAACTACAAAAAAGGACTATATAAAAATATATTTCAAAATGTATATTAGAAAGTACAGTATTTTTTATTTTATTAAAAAGTGAAAGAAACTGAAAATATTATGTTAATAACATGAATATAAAGATTTTGTATTATGTGTTATGTGAGTACATATGACATGGAACAAAAGAACTAGGGAACAGTCTGAGAGCAGAAGGTTTTTATACAAAATATTCCCCCCAAAATATTGAAGAACAAGCAGAATACATTGAAGGAAGCGAAATATTTACCTGTTTTACAGCCATTAATGTCCCTGTTCCTACATCTTGAGCTTGGTAGCAGGAAGAGAAAGCTCCAAGACCAATTTGCTGACCTTTAAGCCATTCTGCATCTTCTCTGTAATGGTGTTTTGCTTTGGTATGTCCAGGCAGGGTTTCTGGTGTCTAAAAGTTAAATTCGGAATCAATTACTTGTTTAGCATGCATCTAAAATGTAGATGTTCTGAAAAGCTATGAAATTTCCATGTTTATACGCCTCTCTTTGCCCATACATTTATTTATATTGCATGTTAGACATGTTTCAGATGAGATCAGAACACTCATTTTCCATAATCCACACATTCCTACAATATCTAATAACAGAGTGCTTCCTCTATGTTAGTGACCAAAGGTGAAAGGCAAGATATAAAGACACGAATAGGAGCAGGGCTTTTTTCTATTTCTGAACTAATTTCTAGTCAGGTTTTTACTTAATCGTCTACTCTAAAGAACCAAAATCATGTTTTCTACTTAATTTACTACTGGCAATTTGTGTTTCACATGTTGTTACCTCATGCAAATGATCGCAAAAAACAATGTAAGATTTCTTCCCAGCAACACTACCAATTCCGCCACCTTTCCTAGGCATGTAGCCTCAAAAGCTTTCAGCACCTCTCTTACTCCATCAAGTCAATACACTCAACCATTTTGGTGAACTTTCATAAAATACTCCTTTCTCTCTCTATTGTTATTTCTTGTGCTTCTGTTCACTTGCAATCATTGTTTTTCTGGCTTCTAAATATCTCGCAGCTTCTGTCTCAACACGTGCTGACAGCATAATCTCTTCCTACTCCTCTTTTTCTTACAGAAACTAATTTAGTATTACATGATAGCCTTCACAGTAAATCAGCACTAAGACCCAGTTCAGTTCTTCTCCTTCCTGAAAACTCCTCAGTTTTACACTTCCTTATTTGCTTTTTTAAAGGTTGGCACATTGAATGTCTCTCTTCCAAACACCTTCTCTAAATTTGTTAATAACCACAGAAGGTTTCTATTTGCACATGCAATGTGCATACCGCGGGTGTATGTTTATATTCCAACTTCTAGAAGATACTGAGTCTGTGTTTCTGTAACTCTTCAAACATACCAACACTGCTTTAAATTCCATGAATCTCAATTTATGCTAAATTTCCATGTGTATACTTACATCCTGCTGGATAATTATGATATCTTCACCATTTTCAACCTGTAGTTGGGGAATTATTGGCAGGGCATCTTGAGACGCTGACATTGCCATAGCAATAGCTAAAGCCTCCTCTTCTTCAGCTTCCATCTTTTCCTTGCATTTTTGATTATGATTTACATCATCTTTGTAAGTATCATCATTTTCCGCCCGCTCAGGAGAAAGAACTGCAACTTCGGACTTGAACGTAACTGTGCCATCACTTGTTGGCATGGAAGCCTCAAGTAGGTCCTCAATACTGGAGTTGAGCTCTGCATTAACATCCAACCGACACTTCTCATCTACCGGTGTGAACACCGTCTCTTCACTTGGAATAACTGCGCTGCTATTACTACTATTGCTGTCACACTGTGAAATATCGTTCAGGTCAAGCGTCATACCATTTTTTGACGTTTCCCCCTGCTTGTTCATATCACATGGAGTGGGTCGTGATGGCTTTGGCCTGTGTATGTGACTGGATGGCAATGGCCTGGCTTGGGTGAAGACTGGAGAAAGTTTCTCTGCTTCTTTATTTTCAGAACAGTTTCTCTGAAACTGGAGAGAGAGTTTCCGCTGTGTTTGAGGAGAAGGTGAGGGGATTTTGCAGGGAATGAATCCCTGAGGTCTGAGTTTAGAGACATCTGTTACAGTGCCAGCTGGTACAGATGGGTTTGAAGGAGAGAGAAGCGTTGGGAATAGTGACTGGGAATGATTGGATGAGGAAGAAGAGTTCAAACACTGACTGTGGGGTTTTCCTTTTGTTTGAACAGCTGGCTTTGGTTGCTCAGTGGTTACTGATGAAACAGGAAGTCCCACAGCAAGGCCAGCCAGTGTCTCAGAAATGTCCTCTGGACTGGCACTCATTTTTTTGTCACTTAAACCTTTCCCACTTTTCCCTGATAACTGGACAGTATTGTTAGGTGTATTATTTTCTGTAGCTTCTGGAGAGTTATCTGGTACAGGTAGCTGCAAAAAGTCTTCATGTCGACAATCCCCAGACTGCATTTCTTCCATCCCTAGCTGGATAGCTTCTGCAATTTCCATTTCATCTGCTATTGCCATCAAACGTCGACGCATCCTTGCATAATGAGTTGAGCTTGTCACACTCAACATTTCTAAAAGCTTTACAAAAACATGAGGCACTCTTGCCACCATTCTTGCGGCACTCAAAAATACTCTCCGCGACAGTTTACCAACCATTGAGTGGGAATTGTCAATTGACTGCAAGGCGAAATTTAAGAGGGAGAGAAGTTTCTTATACCTGACAAAAAAAAAGATAGTGTTTTATACAATGATTTGCTCTAGTTAACTTGCGCTAAGAAAGCCATTTCAAGACAAAGTATTTAGCTATCAGTTCTGCAGTAGCAAAAAGACTTACTGCTGCACTGATGCTTCAGAATTATTTAACAGATCAGAAATTTAAAAATGGCAATCATTTGCTCTCAAGTTGGTTCACTGTTTCCTGTAGTATACACTATTTGTCTACAGGAATTAAACCTGCCATTTTTTGAGAGATCACCAACAATATGCTCAACTACAAAGAGTAATAGTCAAATAGTGTAATGTAAGCAAATACCTGTCTACTACAGTATCGGCCTGTAAAACATCTCCACAGACAATGTGAGGATAAAATTCACCAGGAAATTCCAACAGAAGTCTGTCTATAAGACAAAGTCGTCCCAGTAGCGCTTGCCAGTTGCTAGATTCAGTTTGGGTTCCAAGAATACAATTTAAGACATAATCAACACCACCAATACCAATGGACCCTAAAAAAAAAAGTAGTTAAAAATAAGGATTAGATACATACCTTCACTGTTTAAATTCCATAGGGATCAGAACTGTGTCACACAGAAATACACCTGTGCGCATCTCTAACCCCATCTCTCTATGGGGTACTAACCCCATCTCTAAACTCCAAAGACCAATGCTGTTGCTGATTTTGGATAAATTTTGTATTTAATTTAAAACACTTCAGTATGTTTGCTTGTAATTATAATTCATTTATATATGAAGAGCTATTATTACCAGACTTAAGTATTTCTCTCCCAACCGCCAGCTCTCCTGCTTGGCCTTTACACATCTCCAGTAGTGTTGAGACTGAAAGTTGACTCGTTCGACTACAAGAAATTAAAAACAAAATTATCTCTTTTAGCTGATGATTTCAAGGGAAAACATTAAAACATTTTAATAACCATTAGCTTGGAACTCTGCTTGGAAATCAACTTCACATCATTTTATTCCAATTGCCTTGTATAATGCTCTATCTTGTAAGCTACCACTAGCCGTGAGATTTTTACAAGGGCATTTCCAGAAACTTAGTATCTATCACTAACAAATAAATAAAACAAATAGCAGTCAGCTTCCCCATCTCTCAGTACATCCCCATTTCTCAAATTCTTAGAGAGATGCTTTTAGGCAATAATCTCTTATTAAAGAAATCATTCAACAGTGCGTTAGAATTGTCTCTTGTAAAAACAGGACAAATTCAGAAATCCAACAACAGCTTTATTTCACTTTTTCTTTTATTTTAGATGCTCTATTGCTAGACTATTGCTGGTGGGGGTAGGGAACATCTCCAGCTGGTTTTAGAAGCAATGCTGCTTATTAGGAACTAAACCGAAAGAGACAAATCATGCTGATGGTCTTCTGCATCTAGTACAAAACACAGCTGAAGAAATGCTTGGTCTGGCAGAGCAGACAGGGTGGCTTGGGACAGGAGGACAAAGCCTGCTCAAGCCAGAACTGCCAGAAGACATTCATTCAAGAATAGCCATCTTCTATCATTATGCTACGAAGTAAGAACTAACAGTATTATATTAACACTTAAGGAAATAGATCTACAACAGACTTTGCTTTAGTAGGAAACATGCAAATATATTAAACACAAAACCTGGTAATTGGTTCTTGCTATAGAGTTTTAAAGGGGAGTCAGGATAATTACACTAAAGCAATCCAACCAGTTGAAAAGGATGCTGAAAGGCTGAAGACTGCACCTGACATTTTCTTTCATTTTATGGGAAAAAGTCTTTATGAAAGCAAAGCATCGTATAAGATCTGTAAATACTGGAAAAATATTATCAGATGTGTTCAAAACCTATGTCTTTCAAGACTGAAGTTGGCTGTAGCAACTACTCTTTAACAAAAACATACCATGGTATGTTTATACTTATGATCCATATATAGTTTACCATCACCTGTAAATGGTCTTCTAGTTTCACATAAAATATCAATAAATTAAGCTTCAAGGCATTTCAGTAACAATAGGTATGACGTTCATGGGACACCATACCTGTTGGCATCTGCACATTTAACTAATATTGTCTCTACAACTGGCTTGAGAAGGCGCTGTAGTTTAGTCCTTTCTGCCAAAGTATGACAAGGAGTATATACCAGCATGGCTCTTAAGGTTTTCTAAGAGAAAGGAGAAAAAACAATACATATGAAATTAGTTATACATTTTGTTTGCTTTTTAAATTAAAGTTGCAAATAGTTTTATATAAATTAAAAATACCAGTGAAATTTTGAAAAGATAAATAGCTTAATATGTACTAGCTGTTAGAATTAGTCATGTATCCTTTGAGATTGGCAAGAAGTCAGCGATATAGTCACTGTTAATACTAAGCACTGTAGCAAGCATTTCCTTATTTTTATCCAGTAGAGTCATGCCAATTCATTCTTTCTGTGGATTTTATTCATCCTGCTTTCAGATACTTAATAGTCGAGTCATCAGTGATGCTTAACAATATTTACAATTCCTGACTTCATACACCCACTCCTTCTCTCTCCCCTTTCAGAAGTGAAGTAACTTTGAAATTACCCGAATACAAACAGTAAACAACTACTTACTAAAGCAGCAACATACACTTTGTAGACAGGGTCAGCACAGACCATGGACAGCACACTGCAGCAGGATTCCACCACAACATCTCCTGAGATACTGGTCTGAGACGACCCGCTAGCTGCTCCCAGAGCTCCAGCACTTGTGTTGTTTCCATTGCTACTTCCAGAATTTCCAGTGCTTTCACCATTAGCCAGTAGTAGAGCACCACTAACATCATGTGAAAGACGTCTAAGTGCCATCTCTCTTATATTCCAGTTTCGAGAAAACAAGCAGCCAACTAACTCCATCCCAAACACCTGCCAAGGAAGAAGCAACTTTGCATGAGTCAAATTGAATAACACTACAACTTAAGAGCAGCAATCAGAAAAGAGAAAAATGTTTCTGTTGAAATACCATCTAAATAAGTCTAATAGCAAGAATGTGTCAGAGGGTATACAGTATTTCTTAAAAAAATTCTATGATAGAAATGAACTCTCATAAATGATGTGTCATCAGTTCTCCAGAAACTCTGCTAGGACAAGTTGGGAGATGATGGTGTGGCCAATTTCATTCACTGTGTTTCAATCACTCACTATGCAGTCTCTTCATATACCTTGGTATAAACAACCCTAAAGCCAAGTTCTAGCTATACTAAGCAAAAGTTGCAACAGAAATAAAGGTGAAACAAGTTCCACCATTCTTCTTTAAAGAGTGTGATCCTTGCTCAGTTGAACCCACCTCTAGGTTGGAGAGTATTTATCTTATATGGCTCCAGCAACCCATTGTAAGTAACAGTAATTGACAACTTTGTATTTATGTGATCCTTGCACAGTCAAGATGAGAATTAGGAATATTACATCTTATTACATGGACCTTTAATAATAGGCCTGAGATTAAGTCTGAAACTAAAAAAGGAAAAAAGTGAAAACATGACTGGGAAACCTTTCTTTCTTTGTGCAAATTGAATATAATTATTTCCAATAACAGCCAATCATAAAACTGATGGGATTCAGAGTAAGTTTTTGAATTGTTACAAGTGCTCTAGAATTAGACACTCATACAATAGAATCCTACTGTAGCTCTACCTCAAATAGCCCACTTTAAGCAAAGAGAGAAGACTCTGTGCAAACAACATGTGATTTATGTTCACAAGTGCCAGATCCTGCATCTGGCTTGGAACAATCCCAAACACGAATACAGACTAGGTGACATCTGATAGAGAGCAGCCCTGCACAGAGGAACTTGGGGGTACCAGTGGATGATAAGCTTAACACGATCTGGCGAAGACCACCTCCAGCCCAGAAAGCCAACTGTATCCTGGGCTGCATCAAAAGAAGAGTGACTAGCAGGGTGAGGGAGGTGATTCTCGCCTCCTGTTCTGCTCTTGTGAGACCCCACCTGGAGTCCTGGCATTCAGTTCTGATGCCCCCAGCGTTAAGGTGGACATGGACCTGTTACAGAAGGTCCAGAGGAGGGCCACAAAGATGATCATGGGGCTGGAGCTCCTCTCCTGCAAAGACAGGCTGAGAGAGCTGGGGTCATTTAGCCTAGAGAAGACATGGCTCTGGGGAGAGCTTTATTGCAGCCGTTCAATACCTAAAGTGGGCCTACGGGAGACATGGGGAGAGACTCTTTATCAGGGAGTGTAGTAACAGAACAAGGGGTAATGGTTTTAAACTAAAAAACTTAGATTTAGATTGGATATTAGGAAGAAATTCTTCACTATGTGGCCCAGGCTGCCCAGAGAAGCTGTGGATGCTCCATCCCTGGAAGTGCTCAAGGCCAGGCTGGATGGGGCTTTGAGCAACTTGGTCTGGTGGGAGGTGTCCCTGCCCATGGCAGGGGTGTGGGTGGAACTGAGTGACCTTTAAAGTTCCTTCCAACTCAAACCAACGATCCCTATGATCTTTGTGTTAATGTTCTCTTATACCTGGCCAATTCACTAGATACCACCACAACCACCATAGTAACCTTTTTCAGAATCAATAGTATTAAGAAACTCACTTTTTCCTCTTTTCTCCACATTTTCATCCACAGATAGCATCAACAATGCAAAATTTAAATGTGAAACAAAGTTGGAGGTATGAAACAAAACGCTACTCCTCTTATTCCAAGCTCTTTCAAAAAATCCTTTAGTAATTAAGAATAGCAGAACAAGTGAATACACAAGCATGTTTCATGCTTTCCAGAAGACACAATGATCATAGCTTCTTCTGAAGGAAATGCAAGTAGTTTTGCATTAGTGCTGTGCAAACATAATATTCACTAAGAGCAGCAAATCTGTTCAAAATGTTTTTGTAAAAGAAGCTTCAGATATAAAAAGAAAAATTACCTGAATCCATGGCTCAGCTAAATCTTTATAAGCAGAAGGAATCTGCTGGACCCCATAATGAGTAAGGTTAAAATTGCTCTCTTGGGTTCTTCTCTGTGATCCAACTGTAGATTGCTGTTGAGTTTGTTGCTGAACCACACGGAGAACAGATGACTCCACAGGGCTGGGCAATTCATGACTACAGATTACCAACAAGCAGCACAGATTAATGAATGAAACATTAACCAAAGTAAACACTTTACCATATTTAAGAACATAAACAGAGATCCAGAAACAGACAGTTATATTCAGACTGACCACTTACCTATAGAAATCATGAGATCTCCATTTAGATCTGCAAAGAGGACATATAAGTGGCTCTCTGTTTCTTCTACATTCTTCTGCCCCTGGAAAAAAGCAACAGGATAATATATATTCCAGTATTACTGTGTATATAACTGGAAGATGGCATTAGTATGTTCAAGATTTACTGAAGAATGTCAGTTTCAGGATGCACACTTCTGAACTGAGCCATCTCCAGCAGCCTAATAAATATGTAGTTAAACTTTTCTGCTTCAAGAAGTGCTTCATTTGAGTACTGTAATATTACAAGTAATAAACTGAAATATGGGTCTCAAACATAAGCAATATTTTTTAAAAAAGTATAAACATACATAGGGCTGAATTTTATTTGTTAAAACAAACTATTTGTATACTTCATTTAATGTAGTATGCAAGAATACTCTGTAATTCATTACATAATTCAAGCTGACAGTGGATGACTTTCATGCATTCTAATGGCAAGTCACAGAGGAGTAAAAGTCTGTTCCTAACCTTACTCTGATTGGACATACTCTTTAAGTTAAAAGAGATTCAAATTTCTATCATTGCAGTTAACTTCTTCTCAAAACACAAAATTACAAGCTTGATTGTGAATAACTGATATAACACAGCCTATCAGTAGTACCTAGAATGGTACCAAAGTCTCACAGAGTTGCAATTACCATGTAAGGGCATTTTTTTGTTTGTTAACTTTTATCTTTTAAAACAAACAAACAAAATAATGAAACTCACTATGTTATAATACTTTTGCATATTTAGAGTCACCACAGTTTAATGAGACAAAGATGACAACATACATATTGACATGCAGTGGTGATGTAATTTGTTCCTGCATCCATCTTCACACACAGTTAGGCTTTCTTCATCCAGCATGCCTAACAAACAAATGGGGCACATCTGTTCTTCTTCATCCTTCATACTACAAAATAAAAGGTAATTGTGACTATTAAAACAGCATATCAGAATTCAGAACAGGCTTTAACCATAAAAAAAATTAGTTCCAGTTTGGAACAATCACTTCTAAATGACTATGTGCTATTCAGGAATAATTTTCCTTAAAACTTGGTCTGCATAAGCAAGCAACCAAATTTTTAGAAGCACTGAGGATAGACAACATTTTGTTGAAATGAAAGTCACAAAACGCATGACATCTTTTCAAACTAGGTCAGATACCAATTAGAGACTGAAAGGCCCAGCCTAGGGCACTTAGATTCACACCCCCCCTCCACTCTCCCCCAAGGCTTCTTTAACAAACCAAGCTTTGCTTTTTTACTTATTGTTTAGTCTTGAAAAGCTAGGAGCTTTTCAGATTTTGAAAGCTACATACTTTTTTTTTCCCCATCGTACTCCTTTCAGAGTACTGAGTCATGAGTGAGTCTTTAGAGCATTACAGAAAACTGTAAATACTATTTGATGAATGTAAGTAAACTCAAGAATTAACAAAAGATAACAGACACTCAAGTTTTCTGTCATTGACAGAAACAGATGTAATGGATTCACTAATAAAGTGAATATACCTACATATCTCATGTAGATTTAAAAAAAACCACCATTTGCCTATTTTGCACGTTGCTTCCATTTTATCAACCCCATACCTTAAGTTTTAAATTCATGTAACTGGTGATTTCAACAGGAAAAAAAATAAAAATTAAACAGCATTTAAAGAAAAACTGATATAATCTTCTGCAATATTCCTTAAATGTGCAAAATTTATTATTCATATTAAAATCTTAAGTTATAGTTGGCACGTCTAGAAGTTTTAAGGAATCTTGTATTTGTTCAGCAACAGTAGTTTTTAAAATAAAAATATTTTGCATATACATTTGTTTCTCTACATATATATTCATTACTATTTCCTTTCAAACTGTCGATATGATTTTTCCACTGTAAAACTTATTTTTGAAGAATTAGTAATAAACCAAAAATAACTGCAAATCACAGTAAATATCAGAACTGAGTAAACTTTTATCTCAAATGAATCTGATGCTCAGTGTTCTCCAATACTTATATAATGCAAACACAGACTTGCACAAAATAGTAACCTCTCCCATTGAGCCAGTAATGCTTGAAAATAGCCATGAGGTGTACTGGCAAACAACGGAAATATCTTTTATCCTGCCAAAAATGATAAGCACTACAATGAAGTTCACAATCCAGTGAAGCCATCCTGATGAAAAAAATAATTCTAGACAAGATATCTAATTAAAAGAACTGGCCACATAAATACATAATCTACTCTGAAATCACTTATCTTTTTTTTTTAAGCATAGTTTATTTATAGTGACAATTTGAAAAAAAACAGACAATGGAAAGACAATGGGAAATTAAGGTCACAATCTGTACATCAAAATTATAAACCTGTCTGAATATAGTCATCTAGCCATATGATTATAATCAAAAAATAATACACCAAGGTAGTCCTTATATTAGAGTTTCACTTTACAGAAAAAGTCTCAGTTCTGGTTGCCTTCTGTGGTTTGGCCTCTCTAGAGGATGCCTAGTTCACTCAGCCCACTAATTCATGCACAAATCATTTGTTTAAGAAACAAGATCTTTAATATCAGGAAAAGAACGTGCAAGAGCACGAGTAGTAGAGGTTAGTAGAAAAAAAAGAAAGCTATCAAATAATCAAATATCACTTAAAACTGAAAAAAGACATCTTTTAATATGGTATAAACTAGAAAAATCGCATTAGTTCAATAACTCCCTTCGAAATATTTTAATCATTCATTTTACATGAAAAAGGCTTTTAAAAATTTATCTAAACATATGCTCACATATTTTAGTATATGTTTATAAGCACGCAGTGTGTTTACCCAGAAAATTTTCAGTGTATTCTCATATGTACAAGCATATTTCCAAAGTAGTACAAATTTACTAGGACATGAGAAAAAATGAAACCCTGTTTCTTCATTTGTCAACATATACAGCAGTTGTGCAATTGAACAAATGCACATAAATAACTGTTTCTAAAGTTAATATATGCTTCAGTCTTGCATATAATCACATTTCTAAAACTTGTTTCCCAAATTAATAAATACTAAAAATTATTTTCCCAATTCTAGTTAACATTTTTCAGATGGAAGGTATAAAGCAAATATGCCCACTTCTTACCACAATGACTAACACACGTTTGAGTCTTGATTGTTTGCAAATATAGAGATTTAACGTGGTTTGAAATGAAAGCAGCTTTAAACAAAAAGAATGTAGGTGATTCTAAACCTCCAAAATTATATAAAAACTACATAATAAAGCTTTTAATTCCTTTAGAAAAATACTAACCTGTGTTCTGAACTAGATGTAGAAGTACTAGATGATGACAATGTATGAGAATTTGACATGCGTGAGACAAACTTCTGGATGGTGTTACGAGATGGAGCTTTGATCCTCGAGCTACGCCTACTGTGATATTTCTGGAACAAACTCTCAACCTAACATCAGAAAAAGATAGCAACAGTAGCATTTATGCTATGAATAGCTTGTATTTAAAGACAACATTGCTGAAGCTTAACTATTACTAGAAGAAATCTGTTGACCTTCTTAATATATTAGCAGCAGAACTACCAGGAATTTCAGAAGTTTTACTAATAAACAGATCACAAGAAACACAATTTACATCAAAAACCTATTTATTAAGAAAAACTAATCGTTTTAAATATACACGCAACCTTCTGAAGACTCATGTTTTATTTAACTTTCAGCTAATCAGAGATGCAAATAAATAGGTTTGACTAGAAAATCCAAGATTTGAATCATTCACCACACTGCAACTCTCTACTAATTCTTTTAGTTACACCTTTTATTTGCAGGTTTTTTTCTACCTACATATCTCTTAAGATTAAATGAAAAACAATTAAAAACTAATTCTCATTGCTTTGAAATACAGCAGTTTTCAGCATTTTTAAAATAGTGCCCTGAAGGCTTTTACCTGACAGATTTTAGATTGCCATTAGATCTTTATGAGATTGATTACCTCAAAGTTCTTCAGTGTCTTTCTCCATAGCATTGGGTCTGAGGGTTCAAGCTGGAACACTCGCAGCATAACAAACAATAGATGAATACAAAATGTTCCACGACCACAGCTACAAGTCTGCAAAGAAAAATATATGCTAGGGCTCTACTGACTAGTTAATTACATGGATCAGTTTTCCACACTGAGGTGCATTAAAGAGATATATACTAGGCCCTCCTATTTTTCAAAAAAAGCAAAATAGTATTTTATATATGTGTATAAATATCTTCTTACATGGCCCTACATAAAGTGAATTCCCAAAACATTATTCAGGAATATGTATAAAAAAAAATCAGACAATTATAATACCAGTTTTCTCCTTTCATTTTTAAAAGTCAACTGAAAGCTATAGCTATTCTCTATACTAAAAGAAATTTATGCATTTAATCTTAAAAAATATCTCTACCATAACAGCAAACTTAAATGAGATGCTTCTGTTTACACAAAAGCCGTATGTTCTCCAATACAGAATCAAGGCAGTACTATCAAAGTCTCTGAAAATGATATAATTATGGGTATTAATGGTATTATCACTCCATTAGAGTAATTGTGACATTGCTTGTCATTTATACATACTCCATTAAAAAAAAAAAAAAGGAAAGGAAGTATTTCAGGGTGAGAAACTAGGAAAGCTGCCAAATTTTAGCCAAAAATGCTTAATAAGACATGCTTAGGAGCCACTTGTAGGAATAAGAAATTTACAAAGAAAAAGACTCTAGTTAAAAAAGTCATAAGAGAAGCTCTGGACAAAAATAGTACTTGCTATAAATACCTGACATATCTGACAAAAATACAAGCTAAGCACAGACTGCATCTTTTAAGCAATTAGGTATCTTTGCAGAACCATTAGCATAGGTTGGTGACTGAATCCATTTTGGTTTTGTACACAATTTTCCAAGATTAAATATGAATTAATAAAAGCTATAGATAACACAAACATGTTCATTACCTGAGGCCCAATAAAGACTCTGTATTTATTATCAGGGCTGTCTCCTCCGATTAAGAAAGAGTTTGGTCCTATCTGCTGCAGCAGGTACAGCCTGGCTCTCATAACTTTGTTGACACGACGATTTGTTTCCTCAGGGCTGTATGGAGAGAAGCCATCTGGAGATGGGGCTCTTCGAGGTGGTGTTATACGTCCACTCTGAAACTACAGAAGTGGTTCTATCATTTCCAGTTCCATCAGTTCAGCTATGTATTTTGTTCAGAATGACATACAGTACGCATCCCCCAGACCTGAAACTACAATCTGCTTAGACTTCATGAATTTAAAGGGATTCATTTTCGCTTCTATGATCAGAAATAGAAGACAGAAGAAAAACTGCAATTTTGTAACTAAAGTAGTCTGACATTATGAGGGAAAGAGTCTTAAGTTGCTTAAATTTTCAAATCTTCATTGATAAACTTACCATATTACTACTGAATTAGGACGCATAATTCAACCAGATCATCATTTGTTCATGACTCAATAGATCAAGTTATGAAATATTAAATTAAATTTGTAATGTTAATACAAGTGAAGAAATCCTATGCCTAGAGTTTACAAAAGGAAATAAGAATTGACTTTAAGAAATTCCAAAGAAAAAGAAAAAGGATACAGCTCCCTCTCCTTTACACAATTAGAGCAACTATTGGCTCAGGTTGTTATTTCTGATGATGAGAAACAACAACAACAAGAAAGTGGCCCTTTTTTATTAAAATTGTTTTCATTTAAATTTTTCACATTTCTAATGTTATGAAATACTTTAATGACTATCCAATTTCAAATCTTCTGCTTTGATTTGCATCTACTTGGAATTTTAAGTTATGATGCAGGAGGTTGTAACTGACTTACTGTCCATCAGTTAAGTAAAGGATATTCTAAACTTCAGGGTTTCTCAAGTGAAAGGTAGATATAAAACAAAAAACGAACAATTATGAACAATTTTTAAAAAGCTGAACAATTTTATTATTATTATTATTTTTAACATTTTCATTTCTCTCATCAGGAGGAAAGGAGTTCTACAATGCTGTGCTGTGTGATATTCATCCCTAGTTCAGTGGAACAGCAGTATATATTTTAGTGATTTTGGAAACCTTGTTTAGAACAATGGGACAGTGAAGGCCATTAGATTTTATTCTTACTGTAATTGCACTGCGAAATTGTGGATGAGTCAAATGAGGATGAGTACGTTTGCAGTAACAAATCTGTTACACACTATTGCTCAAACTGTTATATTCCCAAACTTGTCTGATGAACCTAGTTCTTAACGTTCAAAATATTCCATTCCATTCCTGATCTTCTCAAACGTAATGGTACAGATTTTACCTTCTAAAAATGCATGTACTAAAACTTCCTGAATCTGTACATAAAGATCAGTCCTGAAACAGAGGATCACAAATAGCATACCACTAACTGTTCTGGTTACGGGTTATGTAGCCAGAACCAGGTATGTAATTCTCTAATGTTACTCTAATCATCAATCCTGTCCTCAAGAGAGTATATCGGCTTGGAGAACTGACATGCAAAACTACAGTAAAACCAAACTCCTGGCATCTCCTTGTGCAAATCAAGGTAGGAGAACATTCATATCTATTCTTCCTCATTTATTTCCTAAAAAAAATAATATAAAAATTGATAGCAAGACTGAATTAAAAGGAAGAAACACCTAAGAGCATAGAATAAAATTCCACGCAAGAAAAATGTAACATGAGATATGCTCTGCATATCTCACTCTCAAGTGAGACACTCTGTGTCGTAACACCTCTACATCAGCATCTTGCTTTACCCAGTGAGAATTACATATTTATTGCCTCTCTATTTAAGCAAAAGATTGTAGAATATATCCAGATCAGTAATTACATCACAGCTTGCAACTTACAGGTACTGGAGATACCCTTTTTCTTCTAACACCTGGTGATTCAGATTTAACAGTCCTAGAAGATGATGAAGAAGAGCTACTAGGAGAAGGACTACGCCTTCCTTTCTGCGTAGGTGAAGAAGCAGTGCTTTGTCCTTCAGCTTGAGGTTCTAGTGATAGCTTGTTCATTTCAGATCCATCTCCCTTCACAGGAATAGGTTTCACCACCTTGCGGGAATTAAACCATGAACATTAGAATTATAAATTAATCATTTTATATTAAAGCAATACAAATCCATCAAAACTTGCTTTGCTAGCGTTATATAACTAAGCCATTATTCAGACATATGAATTTTGCACATTTCCTAAGCTTCATTATTAACATCTCATAGGCATTATATCTTATTAGTCTAAGAAAAGAAAGAACATTTTTACTGTCCTTTTGTGCCACTTCTGTTAATTGTTGCAGCAACCGATTTATTCTTGAAGTGCTTTTCTGTCATTCATGGTATATCAAAGGACAACAGTTTCCCCATAGGGACAGTAAGATCGAAAGGAATATTTTCCTCCAGACACTGACTGCCTATATGAGAGTTATCTACCAACTACTCTAAGTATCAGTTGAGAAATATCAGGGTTACTATTTTTACAGAACAATATGACCACTTGTTGCAAAATAAGATTACTTTAAACCTGGAACCAAGTACATGAAAATTAAGGTGTGCTGTGCCCCTTGAGAACCCTGCAATACAACTGGAACAGCTACATCACATCTGATAAGTGAGCTAATCATTGTGCTCAGTGCCACACTACCTGCACAGGTATGTGCTCAACCAGAGTGAGCATTTACACTCCTAATACAGGTTGCGTTGACACCAAATTTCGGCACTGAGATATGGAATATTTCAACATAGCTTTCAGATGTCTGGCCCTAAGACCTACATAATCTATGGGAAAATATAATTAAATAATAATAACTGAATTAAAATTTTAATTATATACTTAAAAGCAGAGTGTAATTGAAAGCAATCCCACCAATCAAGAGTTTTAATTCTACGTTTCTCTGTGACTCAGAGGCTTGACTCAAAGCTGAAGGGAACTCCAGACAATGTTTCAGATTAGAAGAGCAGACCTCTCTCGTGAAGTTGCAGAGGTCTCTTTTCTTTTGTCTGACAATCTTTTTTTTTTTTTCCCAAAACCAAAAAGGTCAGGGGGAAAGGGTTCTCCCTGCTTAGGGAATATAAGAAAAAACATCTAGACCAATTTCCTTTCCTCCTGTATTGGACTGCAACCACAAGGTAGCGATGCTATTTTTTAAACAGGATTTAACTGATCTAACCATAGCAATGCTGTTGTCCAGAAATGCATTGAGTTTCAGCAGGCTGGAGGGAAAATATGACAATGAGGAGTTTGGACATATAGACAAGTCACAGTTACCAGTTGCTATTGCTTGACAGACATTGAATATTAAAATACTAGTAAATAAGAATCTGGAGCATAGAAAGTTACAGTAAAAACCCAGACACCTCAAAGAAAGTGAGGTGACCAGAGAAACAATTTCAAGCTATGCAATAACCAAGATACGTTCAAAAAATTAGGAACTGTTTTGTGTCAGAGGTTTTGAGGTATTGCTTTTTTTGTGCACTGTTACATATTTTCAGCAGTCTTTTTTATTACAGAAACTGACCAATAGACCATTTTTCTTTTATTTCAGTACACTTGTGTACTATGTCAGATGATCTTAGCTTTAAATTAGTGCTCCCATCAAGTGACACTGGGAGTCACATTGACGAGTGCAACCACACTTGCATGCAACTAATTGCTATTGATTAACTAGCATTATACTTAACATTGGTGTAAGAATTGTTTAATAAGTTTGGGGGTTGATCTGTCTGCAATTTCTTAAAAATAAAATTACTTAAGAAAGAACCTGAGGGAAGAGCATGGGGGCTGCAGTGGGAAAGCTCACGCTGGGTGTTAGGGAAAGGTTCTTCACCCAGATGGTGGTAGGGCTCTGGGACAGGCTCTCCAGGGCAGTGGTCACTGAGCCTGCTGGAGGTCAAGGAGGGTTTGGACAATGCTCTCAGACATCTGATTTTATTTTCAGGTGGTGCTGTGTGGAGCCAGGAGTTGGACACAATGATCTTTGTAGGTGCCTTCCGGCTCAGAATACTCTATGATTCTAAAATTATTTCTGAGCCATTTATACAAAAAAAAAAAAATGAAAAAGGCTAATGAGGTTCTCTGGCATCCAAAGTTTATCAGAGTTAAGATTTATGTGAAGGAGGTACTCAGATTTGCTTTTCTCTGTTTCTAGTATGCTTGCAGGCAGGTGTTTTTTTTTTTTGTTTGCTGTTTGTTTCATTTTTCCTATCTAACAAAAATTCCATATGCTTACATTACAACATGCTGAAAACCTCAATTTAACTTTCTCAAACTGGAAATAAAGCCATAAAACCTTTAAGAATGAAGGCAGTACAGAATACTAGAGTGCAGTTTTGCACTCAGTTTTTTACCTAATGAAAAACAGTTACTTCTGTTGTTGACATTAGAGGGCAGTATTGCCACAGCAGTACTCCATACTACAAAACCAGCAGAGCAGCTATACATTTGTTTCTGAAAGTGTACATTTAAGAAAGTGAACCACAGTTTCCTGTTAAACAGACTGAAAAAATGAACAAGAGGATCACAGTTAAGAGCCTGCAAACTGTTAAGATAAATAGGTTTCTAAAAGAAAATCTTAAGGAACTTTTATTTGTAACAGTTGTTACAGATAACGCCCTTCAATGTTACTTACCACAGGGCCTCTCCTGCTTCTTCTTTCCAGCCATTCATGTTTCCAAGCTGGCATACATGTTGCCTTGAGTTTCTCCCTGATCATGCGCTCTTCTGGGCGGTCATCCATTTTCTGCAGCCCCCTCAAGGTTTCTTTATTCTCCATGTCACGACTAGAGCAAAGAAAAAAAAAATATACAGTTATTTTTAGTTAAGTATAATACTATAGCATTCTTAATCTTTGTACCAACCTATTCTCCCTCTCATTACAATGAAGCTACTAAAAAAACATTAATTCCAACTGATTGCAGCAACTCTCTCAAGAATTGCTGCAACTAATTTGCTATTCTTCACTCTGTAGCATACATTTTTTGAGGAGTATTTCTTTAAGATGTATTTATTGCTTGTATTGGACAACCACTAAAAATGGAATAATTGGAATGTCAATTATTGGAATAAAAATGGAATTGGCAAATATTAAACCAATACAAAAATTACCCTATATGTTAGGCCATTCTCCAAAAGTTTCAGAAGTGTTGTTCATGCATGCATTGGCAGTTCAAAGCTTGCCATCTCTATTTCAAAAACAATTTGCAAAATGAGTATAAATGAAAAACTCACATCTTCATTCGATGCAAAAGCATGCAACTATGTAGTGCCTCTTCCCATACATGAACTCCTCAAAAAAAAAGAGGGCTTGTAAACTAATACAGAGTATGTTTAAACCAGGCACAGAAGTCACGAAAGTAATGCAAGTGTCCTTGAGAGTTGCTTTGAGTGACTGATGACTCAAAAGCACTCCTAGTCAGCTACAGTTATAGCAAAATTCACAGCAAGTTCACATCTGTAAAATGAAAGTGTAATCCATCTGGCTTGTACTTTTTTGACCTACAGCAATGTAGCTGCCTGTGATTGCTGGCAACAACAGGAAATAAAGAAAAAAAACCTTCTCAGACACTGAAAAAGAAATATGAGCAGTCTGGAAGATTTCCTGATTCTGTTGAGCTATCTGCTAAATCACCAAGAAAACCACATTCTTAAGCAGTAGCACATGATCCCTGCCCACCTTCTTGATGTTGGCTGTCTTTAAAAATAAGCAAGCCTAATTAAGCCAACTCTCATGATGAAGTTTTATTTCAGAAAAATAAAGTCACAACTCTTAAGTGGAAGGTGATAACTGCTAGATAATAACTTAGTTACAACAAGAAGCAACTACATATTTACAGCTGCAGCTTTCATGCCTGCAGTCTTCAACATCTAAAATGTTTAGCTATGCAGTCACAACTGCATTTATGTACTGGATGACTGCATGACAGCGTGACCTACAACTTTCCCTACCACATTCCCTGGAACAAAAAGATGTTAAAATTACAACATCTTTCTTCACCAGCACTACATTACTGAAGTTCATTTATTACAAATCTGGACTTGGAATAATGAGAGGATTTCACAGATCAGAAAGAGAATGCATGATGTTTTTTCTTCTCTTATTGTAGAGACAAAGGAAACAAAGTATTCTGAGACAGGAAATAACTCTTCCTGTTCAGTGCTGAAATGTAATAAGCAGATGGATACTGTAAACAAAATACATTTTCTTTCAAGCAACATTTAAACCTATCATTAATAACCTATTTTAGATACTCAGAACCGTGTTTAATCATTAAAGACTCAAAAAAAAGTTTAAAAATAGAAAAACAATTGACCAAAGAATTTTTTTTCAAATGTTAAGTGGTAAGCCTTAACTTCAAAACTAAAGCAAGTGACATAGAAATTATTTTTGTTCTGGCACTGAAATTATACTGTTACTTTCTAGAAAGAGACACAAGAACTAGTGATTCTTCATTCACAGAAAAGACATTACAGCAACAGGAAGAGTTCAAACATGCCAGAAGCTTAAAATAGGGGGAAGGGGGAGAGGCAGACCTGTTGTCTATTCGTATACAGGTTTGATTATTATTTTTTTTTTTTTGTCTGGGGAAAAAAATAAAGTCCCAAGACAAAAATCTTCATCGGCATAAGAAAAACAAAGCTCCAAAAAATACAGGTGCAAATTAAAAATATAGGTTAGTTTGTTTTTTGTATTAGATATTCCATGACACAAACCATTTCAATTGCATGAATACAAGATATTCAGTGGCTTTGTATACAAGAGAGAAAACACTATCCTAGCAGTGAAAGAATGACACAGTATGTCATTTCTTATATAAGCCTGATTAGAGTTTTCAACAGATATTAAGAAGTCTTTTAGAGGCCCTTGGACTCAAATTCATGAACAATGTAATACAACAGCAAAGGCTTCACAATTTGTACTTGTTCTCTAAAAACTAGAAGCAACTATCTTCCTCTCATGTGACAGTTAAACCAATCTGCTCTTGCCTGCACAAAGAACTCTTGTGCTTTTCTTACATGCAGGTGGAAAGACCAAGTCTGAAAGCTTTTGCTTAGCAAAACCAATCTATTTTTTTTTGCAGATTTTAAGTAACGTGTGAGTTCTCATAGAACAGTTTCCAAAACGTTCCAGAAAGCTTCATATTTTAACTCAAACTTGGCTAAAATTATAATTTGTTATGTATTCTTATGCTGTTGAGTCTGTGCATTGACAGGAAAAATATTTTTTCCACTAAGTCTCCTGTATACTGCCAGACACCATCATTTTGTGTCCTGAACCTACAGAGGTTTTGTTTCTTTATTTTATTCATTTATTTTTAATCTAAAACAACAAAAAAATTATTCTAGTCAAACTTAGGTTTGCCCATGTGACTGGGCTGTCAGTCCCTGTATTGCTGTAACTTAGTACTAAATAAAAACAGTAAAAAACCCACAGGGCACACCACAGAGGACTTGACCCTGCAAGATACAGGGCATCTGATCTTGATACAGCAAAAGCTATTCTTGAGTCAAGGTAATGATGTAAGTGACTGTCAGGTGGTACTCGATTTGAACAGCAATTCAAAGCTAAAGAGCAGGTCACAAATCTCGGTTAATGAGATGGGCTTGGGCTAGGGAGCCTGACATTTCTTGACATACCACCTCCTGCTTCATCAGGAATCAAAGACTTTGCTCTTAAATCTTTCAGCTTTTCATGGATCAACCAAAAAGAATACAAGGCTTTTTCTAGGAAAAAGACAACAGTAACTTTTGAAGTCATTGCCCTGTCAAACCAAAAAGACAGCATTAAGCATCCTTTAAATTCTTGTAGCAGTTTTACAGCTACACAGCTGATAAATACTGTTTTTTAATGAATTTCAGTGGTATGCATCTTAATAACTGCATTTTTCACTGTGAATTAATTGCTTCATGAACTACAAAGCTAAGATTAATGCATTGTATGGGAACATACATGTCTAACGAAATCTTGTGAAATACACAAGACAAAACTTTGTCCTTTGCTTCTGTCCTAATTTTGAAGTCTTGCAAACAGTAATTGAACTAGTTAGACCATTAACAACTGGATTTCTATGGATCAACCATTCAATATTTTAGTACAAGGTATGCAATACACACATTAATCAGCGAACTATTGTGAAAGATACAAACAAACTTTACTTCTGAACAGCTCACTGAATTTAATACTAATTCTTTGCAAGTATTTTTCTTACAAATGTCATATAACAGTAGTAAACAAGCTGAATGGTAGCTCCAGTACATTTTCCTGAGCTTCTCAATGCTTAGAAACTGTTAGTTAAATGTCTTGGCTTCTCTGCTATCTTATTTGGGTGAACAGCTTTATCCAAAAAACACATTGGACCAGATTTTCTTGTTAGCAGTAGGAAAACAGGAAAGAGGTCTGAAAGTTCTGAAATAGGAAAGAATCAATTCACCAGTAAAAGGGAAGCTCTGTCTGCCATATCCACAAATACCTAATTGTAGGGAGGAAAATTAACTGCTGAGTAACTCTTTTTCAAATACTTGTCTGAAACACGTTTGTAAAGGTGACTTGCATACCAGCAGCAGTCAAATGATAACCACAGCTATAGTAAAATATTGATGAAGAAAAGTGGTCACACAGGAGCTCTATCAGGGAACAACTGATGCATTTAACAGCAGGTTGTGAGGAGGAGAGCCTGGAGTTAGATGGGAAAAGCAGTGAATGAGAAGGAAAGAGTATGGGAGGAATCCTATATTCTTAGTGCAAATTCGCTCAACTAAGGTGGTCAGCTACAAGTGTTTTAGATAACTTCTGGCCACTAACATTTGCAGTAGTGCTTAGAGTTTCTTTTGCAATTAAATATTTGTACTGTTATCAAGATCATTAAAATCAGATCAGGATGGGCAGGCAAGACACAGTCTGACCTCCTGCCAGTCTTCTGCTCCTTTTCTTCCTGAACAACTACTGCAGGCATCCATCGCCTAACCATCTGTGTCCATCCTAACAAAGCAAAAGATGAAGTATGACACCTTCCTTTACAATGAAAAACTAGGAAACTCTCTCGACCTAACTCTAAATGGCAACAACTGCCACAAAAAGACAGTACTAAACACGCTACTTCACAGAGACTAATGAATCTGGCTTCCTAAAATAGTTACAGGGATTTCCGCCAAAAGTTATGTAAGTGTGAAATTAAGTTCCATTCTTCTATTAGAGTAGCTGACAAATACAAAAGGGGAAACAATAAATAGTATTCCCTTTTTCCTAGCTCCCTTGGCTTCTCCAATAGCTCTTCATCATCTTCCCTTGAGAACAACACAGACCGTTACATTTGGCCAACACACTGTCCCCTGAAGCTCACAAGGAGAATGTATTGAGTGGTGCTCTGCATTTATGGTTTGCCTTTCCCTCACACCAACAAGACTGTCACTTTGATGAATCACTGCAAAATGTTTTGTGTTAGAAACACCTTTCTATTTACCTCAAGCATATTAACATGCATCTTCTACATACATTTTGAAGCATACTTACTAATTATATATACATTTACATGCTAGAAAAAACACAGAAAAAGAATAAATGGGGCCTGTGAAGTAACGAAACAGACAAAACTAAATACCAGGAAGGCTTCTGTGGAACCTCCACTGATCTCTGGATTCCAGACAACAGTGTGAGAACCCATTGTGGAAAACACCGTTAGGTGACAGCCATTGCATTTTCATGGCAAATTAGTTTTAATAGCTAGAGCCTATGCTATTTCTTCCATGATTTTTCTGTAAAAGGGAAAAAAATCCATAGAATATGAAAATATAGCAGAAAAGAATTATTTGATTGTAAACCCAAAGCTGCTGAGCCTCCACTAGTTTAGTAATATTCATTACTTACTCAGTTTGGTTAAATCCCTCGTCTTCTCTCCCTATAAAGTCATTTGCCCTCAAAGGCCACTACAGCCAAGTATATCTGACTGACATGTCAAAAGGTACATTTGTCAAAGAAAACATTTCACCAGTAACAGGACACAGAAGAAATGTACAAACTGAGCCATCAACTCCAGCAGAACCTCATAAGCCCTGGTGATGAAGGACCACTCAAAGACTCGGACCTTCAGAAGACAGATGTCTAAAGTTATGAAGGTATACCATCTGCCTGCATTTTCTAACCCCTAAGAAGTCAAATCTACTTATCTCAAGTATTAAAAAAAAGTTAGCTGGATTGCTTGCTCTGAAGCCACCTAGTCATAGGGACTATTCGGTACCACTGAAAATAAGCTCTCCTACGAAGCAGGACTAGAAATGCTGGCCTCTATCTGCAACGGATGCTTACCAGAAAAGCAGTGACATGCAATTCTGTTCTGCTGGCTTCCTAGGAAAGCAGTCAGACATCTGAAGTGAATATGACAGAAGCTCCTAGGTCTCTCTAATCCCTCCTGCTGTTACTTAATCTTTCAATACTAACTCAAATGCACCAAGGTATCCATGTGCTATTTTCAAGACATAAAAACAGCAGTTCCTTTACAGGATCTATCAAACACTTTGCTTTCATACCAGAAGGTTTGCAGAGGGAGATTGGTATTTTATCTCTATACAGTTAAAAGATTATTCCATTATTGAGTAGAATTTCTGGAAGAACAGTCTCATGAGAAATACACAACTGTTTATATTGATGGAGACCCAAGGCCACTAACAGTTATGCAGCTTAATTCTTTTCTCATAACAATGTATTTGAACTTATCTAAGTGTGATAACAGAGCTTACACAAGGATTCAATAAGTTTATTACTATACGACAAACTCCAGATACCCAGAGAGAAGGATCCAGTTCATGCCCAGTTCATGTTGGGGCAACGGAAGAAAATGTGAGTGTCCTGTGCCCATCCCTGTGTGACACACTACTGGGCACTACTCCAAGAACTGCAGTAATGTCATTAAAAACAAAGATTGCAATATGAATGCCCACTGACAGTCAACTATGCAATTAATTCATCTACACAAAGTCACAGGATTGCATGCGTAGAGTATCAGAAAGGGACTTTTCCATAGGTTAGTCCATCTGAGCCCTCTGCTCTCTCGCGCTGAAGTACAAGACCAAGTACTTGCTTGGTCATGCATCACCTAACTCAACTCCTCTTTCAACAATCAAATTCTTCACTGGTGTTACCCAGTTTAATCTCTTAAGCACCAAACTGAACTTCAGCTTCAGTTTAAGTCTGTCATACCCCAAAACAAGAGTATTAGGTGAAATGTAATTGGCCTAGATTCAGAAGAGGTCAGGTCAAAATACGTGTGATCCTTGCTGATGTAGAAATCTAAAATCATTAGCAGAAAAATGGGATAAAAGGTGTGATAAAACCCAAAACAGAAGCCATAAAGCAAAGTTCCCAATGCAGACGGTTTATTGCGTACCCATATATTAAGTGTATAAGAACATTCAAGCTGTTTTGAGTTCATGTCTGTCCAGCTTCAAAGCTGAAATTGCCTACTGCATGTTGGATGACTGTCTCCACCCATAAAGCATGGGATAAACTTTCTTAGACAATTTGACTCCCCTTGCCTCAACAGATAAGAACATCAGACATTTAAAACAAAAGTTATACTCTGAATCAGCTAAAGATCATAGGGATGAGAAGACAAAACCATGCACAATACAATCCCACTTCAAAACGGATGGGGTAAATAAGAAAGTGTACAAAGAAGTAACTTGGACAGGACTAGCTACACAGATTTTCCAAAGCTACAACCTATTAAATAATTTCTGGAGGACTTAAAAGAAAAAAAATTTGGACCATTCTGGCACTGCTCAAAACTGTAGAATTATCAGCAGATATTAGCTGTTCCAAGATTGCTCCTAGAATGAGAATTTTAAAGTACACTCAGCAAAAGATCATAGAAGTAAGCCACATAAGATGGCAAATAAAAAAATATGACATTACAAACATATTATTTCTAGCAAACAAACATAACAGTCTAAAATTTTTAAGTTTAAATAACTGGTTAGACTGCAAATGGTATGCAAGGCAAATGGATAACCAAACTTATTCTTTTCGAAACAAATAATAAATCTGTAAGTGACTTAGAGCTAAGTTCAAAAAGTTATAAAACCCACCAATCCACAGCCCTACAGAAGGAGCCCAGAGACACAGAAAGGCTTTTAACAAGTTCGCTCTGGTTGTTTCTGAAGAATGATTTGAATGCCATGCATCCAGGGTAAAAATCAGATTTCTCCCCAGGGTTATGTTTCATGGCATTGTAACAAATTGTCATCTACTAGTTGGACAAAAGCAGCATTTAAGGATGCACGAAGCAGGACCCTAGTATGCTAATCATTTCAATTTATTTTCTTATGTATCTTGCCTGTGTCTGGTTTTGTTATTTGGTATTCAACTTTTGGAATCTTATACTCTAATTTGTTAAGTATATGTACAAGCTATATAAAATGAGAAGAAAAAAATGAGTTACACTGGAATTAGTATCATTGATTTGATTCTTTATGATACAGAGATTCAATAAGCTGTATTAAAGAAGCACTAAACCATGCTAAAGAGAGGTCTGTCTCACTCACTGACACTGATCACCAGACACTATTCAAATGTCCTTGTCCTGCAAATACTCATGCATACGCTGAACTTTGCTCCAATAGCCAAACAGGACTAGACAGTTTTGCATATATTTCTGACTCTGGCATAAAAATCTTTCCTAGGGTGCAGAAATAAAGTAAAAAAAAAAAAAACAAAAAAAAACCTTGCCAATCTATTTTGAGTAACTGCTGGGTGAAGAAACCTATACAGACATACTAAACCCCTTCACACACTCATGGTAGATCCATCATGGATGGGTTATTTCTGATCAGCAGAAAGTCAGAGGTTATCTCTGCTTGTGCCTTCCAGACAGACTGAGGATCTTCAGTTCCTAAGCTCTGGCACATATAGTGCTCTTGCATGCCATACAAAATTCTGTGTGCTGTATGGGAAGAGCACTACCTCTCTGTGCAACTGGGAGCGAATACCTGGGGATGTCCATCAACTAGTCTAGACGCAGGCCAAGCATACAGTAACTACACCCACTCTTAACAATGGCTGCTGCTATTAAATGTTTATTTTTGTAAGATAATAACAAGCTAGCATGACAAAACAAATGGCAGGAAAAGGCATTCAAAAATTCTGCAAGCATATGGCTAAAAATGGTTATGGTCTCAGCATCTCCTATCTCAGTTTCTTTAAAATCCACAGAATATAAAGATTCATGCACTTATCTTATCTGATGAGGAGAATATTTAGTAAGGTAACTCAAGCAATTGCAATACAAAAGAGTAATAAACAAATACACCTGTGACAACAAGGCAAGGAAGCTGACTATGGGACAGCAAGCATATGGACTACTCCTTAAAAAAACATATATATATATATATATATATATATATATATATATATACTTTTTTTGTTATTATCCTCAGTCTATTCCTGAGAGAGGAACTTCGCTACATTCTTATGCCATTTTTAACAATGTTCTCAAGTTTTTTAACTTATAGCATGCACACTTTAGAAATATAATTCTCGATACTAAATTGCATATTGTCAGAGAAAAAGCAGTGAATTCACACCTCTTTCTTGTGTGTCTGGATAAAGGAAAAGGGATATCTTCAGCATTTGCTTAAAACTTGACACAAAAACTGCAAACACATTCATATAGTAAGTAGTGTGAATGCATACCAGTAAAGAAACATCACTTTACAACAGCTCCATTTTGTCACCAGTAATTTGAGAAAGGATACAGTGATCCATGAGGGAAACAGAATTTGATTAAAAAGTCCTCGCATCCAGGTTTCAGGAGAGCCATCCTCTCCCAGGATGCCAGACAATACATTCTCCTGCAAGCAAGCACCTAGGAAAAAAAAGTTTCAAAAAATGATGGGCACCCTGCCATAAAAGATACAAATAGCATTACGTAAATCTAGAAAGATGTGTGAGCACAGGCATATATTACTTACCAAAGCACACTCATAGAAGAATAGTCAAATTCCCTTAAGACATACTGTGCATCAGTAACTAGAAATAGTATTAAACATTTATACAGTTTTTGAGTGAAGATGCAACAAGTAAGAGCTATTCAGTCAGCTGGATATCCTTTTTTTTTCCTCCCTGTGAAACAATACTAATAAATACAGCAAGCAAAATTTCTTTTTATCTAGCAGAACATATGTGGTCCTACTAAGTCCAGATTCATGACAAAGCATCAGTACTTGATATAAAAGTGCAATGCCTTGCTTTGAAGACGACATTGGTCTGATTTGTATAAATAGAGATGCCCCCGTTACCTTCAGACTTGGGTTAAGACAGTGACTTCCAATGTACAGCTGCCAGCCTCCATCAGGTTTCATGGGCCATCAAGAACTCTGTCAACCCTTTGCTTCCTGAACCCTCTCCTGAGTACGTGCAGTTCTTCATGCTGGCTCCTGCATCCCACTTGGACTACACCCATGACTCTCTAGATCAACAGCTTCAGTAACCAGTACAGGGAAAGTTGCACGGGGGAAAAATAATAAAGCAAACCCGCATGTATTGCAAAAAGTCAGATAATGTTTTGGATTCAAATCAAGGAAATGATCAGAATTTGGGGGGTGGTGATTTCACTTCTGCCTTCCAGCAGTCTATCGGCTTCTCACTCCTCGAATTTCTTTTTGAAATTAACAGCAACTTCTGACCTAAGGGTAGCACTTTTTAGGACTACCATGCTTCCCAGCTACAAGAAATCTTTTCCTTCCATCAAGGCTGTGTAGAGCAATCATTTTGCAAGATTTTGTAAAGTATCATCACTCTACTGATTAAGCCACCAAGCTATTTTGAACACTGAAAGCAATTTTGTATCTAAGGAAGTACAGATAGAAATGACCAACATGACAACATAAACCACAGCATGGAACAAAAAATCTGCCCTGATTTTCAGCTGCTTCCCACTATTACGTTACCCAAGTATTCTGGTGTATATACCTACATGGTAGTTGAAATTAGAGTAGAGACAGATTTGGTCCATCTGGGACTTTAAGGCCATAAAATACATTGAAAATAAGTGGTGATATTATTTTAATGTAAGTAATACACTTCAGATCATGCCAACTGCAGCTATGTTTGGCCGAACTATGAACTACCCCAAAAAATCTCTTTTCTGCATTCCTCAAAGTTTTCTATGAAATCTCCTCCCCAAAGTAATAGTATTGTTTTTGACCAGGATAAAGTTACAACTCAAACTTTCAGACATACTATCATTAAAACAAAATCAGAGCAGCTGAATTTACCAATGTTATCTTTTTATTGATCTAAAAGAATCGGGGAATGAAAAAAATAAACTTGTGAAAAGCATGAAATTTGTAAACAGGAATAAGCACAGATCAAGAACACAAGTTCTACGGACACTTGTATTTTTGATTGGAACTTCAAAAACACTTATTTCAACTGCAGCCCTCAGGTAATTTTCTTTAATTTGATATTTAATTTGATACTTTGATACAGTGCCTCATACGAAAGCTTTTTAATTCATGCTAACCTACAAGCACAAAAAGAAATGACCTCTCTGTCTTAGAAAAGGAAGTAGTCTCACACAGCTGAAACTACAAGTATTATTAAAAAAAACATTTAGTTGCTTATTGAGAGAACTGCATTAAACAGCACTGGTTATAGGATAAGCTCCTAAGGTATTTTCAGTGAGATGCGTGCCAAACAAACAAGAATTATCTAGAGCATTGGCATATATTTGTTTACTTCAGGCAGAGGAGACATTTTCAATGGCAATGATCTCTCTATCATCATGTTCTCTTAGAAAATGAACTTATATAGAAATATTGTGATACACTTAAAATTCATGTTTGTGTTTCTCTGGGGCTTGTTTTAAAATACTCAGTATCAGTATTTATTCCATCTTGGATGTTTGTCAGTATTAAATATTTAAAAGTGTGTGACTCCAGATTCTTCTCATGAATTATCTGCCCATAAGTTTCTTATATAAAATGCCTTAGACTATTTTTGAACATTCTAAAAGCAAACCCATATTTTAGCAGGTTCGCACAGCAACAGAATGAGCTCCATCTTAGAATGAAACCTCATGCTTTAAGTAACAGGAGATCCTCATTCATTAGTGCTGGAAAAGATGCTCAGGGCAAGTGGTGACCGCATTACTTGTTTTCCATTTTCCTACTATCCTAGTACTTATCTTTAGTTTCCATTAGAAACACATCAAAACTTTCTTTATAATTGTCTTTGTCAGCTTCTTATTACATCTACCTTCTCTCCTCGTAGCATTTGCTGTTTTTATATATAGATATATCATAAATAAATCACATATATATACACACACGATACATTCACATAACTTCAAAAAGAACAGCTACTTGGTTTTGGACAAGTAACAATACCAAATCAATTTTACTTGCCAGGTAAAGGTTACACAGGTATTATTTAGACTGGGGTAAACTGGGACAATGCAAACAAATGTGCTTCCCTTTCCATCCACACTGCCATGGCTGTGCACACGGACAGTACCATTTTAAGCTGCTGCAGTCAAACTCTACAAGAATTTGCCTACCAGAGCCCACAGTCAAGCAACACAGACTCTCACAGAAGTGGAAAGAAGCAAACCCCAAACCTCTGATACGGCAACAAAACCAAACCTCCCTGTTCAGAGTTTCTCAAAATTCTGTTGGCATCTTTACAGTACACGTCAATTTCCAGAAGCTAATTTATTTGTTCATTCTGAAACAGAGATATCCAGTGGATTTATTACGTCCCAGGCTTTATGCATACAGTCCAAGAGTTCACTTCCGTAAATGTACTCTCCAGGCTTCACATTTAATTGAGAAAAACGTTCATGTTGAAAGAATATATTTCAAAATTATTAAGACTTACATTGTCAGACGTTGACTGCCAGCATTCAAGCTAGTAGGTTCCGATTTCTTATATGTTGCCAATCAGTCATTAATTACCATTTAAGACCAGTGATATCACCAGGGAAAGCACGGTTTTAAGAATGGGCACGCAGTCAACCCATGCTATAGGACCCAGAAAGGTACAGATAGGTTATTAATGGTTAGTAATCATTTGCACAGTATCCTCAAATGTTGCTTCAGCTGAGATAGCAACATTCAGTGAAGTCCACAGCTTCAAAGAAAAAGCATGAACACATAAGCATGCTTTCAGCTTTTTAAATTGCTCCCCCAAATACCTCACCTCTGCTCCCCCCACCTTTAAAAAAAAGAAAAAAGTTGTCTTCCATCAATAAGTAGATTTGGAGACTAACAGCATGACTTTTGCTTCTGTGGCTGTATTTTATTCATTTGTATTCGACTCTTGAAACCTTTAGCACAGAAGTTCACTACCAACAAACACACTCAACTGGGAACACTTTCTTGGCTTAACTGATATTTTCCTACATTTCTAAAAGTGACTCCCTCAAAAATAACATCCTCAAGTGATATCCTCCTGAAGCCACCTGAACAGATGTAGAAGTACAGACAGGTCGTTTATCTTCCTCAGCTTCTTAGATGCCAATGCCACTAGTGCGTGATTACAAGAATAATCATTACTAGGAAATAGTGAGAGTGATTCATGAAGCAGTGGAATTAACCAGATTTTTGCATTTTATTTAGAACAGCGATGAAGAAACTTAAATTCTGCGTTACAGAGATTTTATTCAAATTATCCCTGCATGGTTTTATTTTTATGCAGTAAAGTATCAGCTTTGACTTTCAGCTTCACATGCTGTGATTACTCCAAGATTTTCAGTTTGGTTAGAAATCTAACTCTTAGCCATAATCTACAAAACTCTAGTGTTTAAGATGCTTTTAAACATGAAAAACTACATTGATTTTTTTTAATTTTTTTTAAAGTCAAACAGCAAAGAGTCCATAAAAGATTATATGCAAGTAGGATCTTGAATTTGCCACTAAAATAATCTTAGATCAAGTACTAACATTAGAACTGGAGTGACAGCGAGCACAGAAACATGTTAGGTAATTTAAATACCTAGGCCCTGAATAAACAGCTACATATGCCACTACAGAGGAAGAAAGGGTCAGAAGCTACCCTAATCTTGGTAGGTGACTCGCTGAAACAGTTCCATATTCCATCTTCTCAGCAGCATTGTCAGTTTAAGGAGTTCCTCCTCCCTACCTATGTTACTCACTTCTATTCCTTCCCACTGCTGTAGATCTGACTTTAAAAAACATTTTTGAAACTTGAAGATGGAGAGGAAGAAGGAAAAATGGAAAAGCTTTGAGCTCGATTTGTTCTGCAATGCAATTCCTAGCACGGTCCCACAACAGTTTCCCTGGAAAACAGACAGGATGGCATTTCTTAGCAACAAACTTCAGTCGTTCTCTGCAGACACAGTACTTAAGTCTTCCATATGCACACAGCATGTATATATACACTGTAATACACTTTCCAGTAGAGAAGATGTCCCAAACACAGCAATGGAATTTAACAAACTGATGAACACTGTTTCATAGGATGGAGAAAGTTTTATTACTAAAATGAAGCTGAAGAAGTAGGAATTACAGCCCTACCAAAATCTGAAGTTTGTTTTCTTTCAATCTGAATTTGCTCAGCAAGATATCAGGGCTAGAACCTGCAGCCACGAGGTTATTTGTATTGGAGGACTTAACGCTCTGAAAGCGATTAATGTTACTTTTTGATTTTTCTGTTCAAGAGGTTACTCCCCAAAATAACTACTTCCTTTTTTCACTACTTACGGTAGGAAGAAAAACATTTTCAGGACAGAAAGAAAGTGTGATAGGACTATTTGAAGACAAACATAGGAATCAGCTTACAGGCAACTAACTACAGCTACTGCACATTCATTAGGCTTCCAGCTGCAGTCTGCGACTCCACAGAACCTCCCATGAGAGCATCTTTATTAAGATCATTTTTATAAAATCAAACCCAAAGTCTATCTAGCCTAGTATCCTACATCAAATGGCAACTACCTGTGGATAGCACGGTAAAACTACAAGAACAACTTTGGAGCAACTCCTCTACTCAAATTCTTCCTCACAATCACCTACAATTTGCAGCCTCAGAGAGGAATTGGAGGAGGATGTCTCTGCATGTGTTTGCCTGATCAGTTTTTGATCTGCTGTAAACTTTTACCTTCTGGTTTGCATGTAGGCTGCATACTGGAAACCAAGGGATGTCACATGAAGTGACCCAAGATATTTAAAAAATTTCAGCTGACCTCAGGGGAAAAAAAGTTTACTTACCACACCACAATGCGAGAAAAGAGCAAAGATTGCTGTTAGCCAAGATTAACCGTAGTTACAGGAGGGTATGCTAGGAACACGGAAGTAAATGCATACTGTGTATTCCAGTCAGCTTTTACACTGATTTTGTGTACAAATGAAGGTTGTAGAACAACCACACAGACAAACAGAAAAAGGAAGGTCTGGGGATACAGTAACTTGAAGAATTCCTGTAAAGACACAAGCACCTCGAGCTCCCCCTGAGTACTAAGTAAAACTAATTGGTCCATAAGAGCATGGGCTTTGCTTTCCTTATTTTTGCTATTAATAATTTAAGAAGGTACTTAGCTGCCCTAGGTAAAAGAGATTACATGTTCTTGATTACACATGACACTATCAGCATGAATACGCAAGAAGACTGATAAAAAATGCCACTGTTTCAATGTTGAGACAAACTTATGCCAGAAAAGCCATTATATACAAATGCATTTAAACTACAAAAGAAAAGAAAACAAAACACCACTGTTCTCTCAGTGTGGAGAACTACAGAGTTACATATTATCAGTGTATTACCAGCAGTTTTACAGTCAGCATTTCCTAGCAATACATGTAATTTATCACCTTAGCTTTCCCTAAAACTTTTTCTCCTTTAGGGGTAAGGGTGGATGGTGCATGGAGACAGAGAAATACTACTTGAGATTAGGACCTCTGATAGTAAAACACTTTCAGAATTCGACGGATGCTTCACTCAACAGACCAAACTGGCAGATGGGGAATTCTGAACTCCCTTCTTCACCTTCTGGGGAGGGAAAAGGGAGACACTATGCAGCTATGGTTTATGTTAAAACTCCAAAAGAAGCTGTACATGCAAGAAGACATTTAGAAAACAAACAACAACAAAAACAACAGATCTGTCGGTGTATCACATGCATACAGCCCAAAACAGCAGAGGAAGCAAGGCAAGCTTTATTTCATTAAGGCTTTCTCTACAGCAACTATACTATAGCAATGAATTCTTAGAAATAAGGTCTGATTGATCCCCAGATTGTGAAAAAAATCACTTGTAAGTCATATCTTAACTAAGAGTTGATAAGCATCTTCTGTCAAAATTAACTTTTCTGCATTTTTAAGGCACTTTAACCAATTTCCTTATAAGTGTTGAAACTAAAACAGAAACACCACGTGTTTGCATCTTGGAACATGTTCTTAGGGATCTTAGCAGTTCTTCCTGCTCTAGGCATTGAAGTTAGTGACAAAGTGTAAGAAGTCTGTAATTTCCTGCTTTGCAAAACTATCTAAACTATTAAGTCACTTTCTTAACATTTAATAGGCCGGCAGAAATAGATTAACATAGCTGGATGTTGATACCGTTTCATTATCACACTGAAAATGGTATCTCAGCTATGAGGGAAAGCTTACATCAGAATTAAAGATAAACAAAAACAAACCCAAACTCCTGAAGGCATTAATAGCAAAATGCAATCTCTCTCCAAGGCCTGAACAGAGGAGAATTAGACATTCATCCAGAAAGATGCATTTTATTCTCTCTGAAACAAAAAGAACAAATACTTAAGTTTCAATACACTTGGGAAAGTTGTATCTGACAACACGTAGTACAAAGACAAAAATAGCTATTAGGGGAAGCTAAAGAAGGCTTCAGAAGGAATCCTTCTCTTGCAAAAGTGGGAAATGAAAAGCCATTCTGCAGAAGTTAGCTGCATGTATTCAGTTACTCCTGACTAAGAAAAGCTCCTTCCCCCTCCTGTGTAACACATCAAATCTTTGTTACTAAGTTAATGGAAGGCAGAAATCTGGGAAACAGAGGTTATTTTCAAGTTCTGTCCTAATGCCTGAGCACATTTTGTGCAGCAATTCCTTTTCTATGGATCCTTAGATTAAAAACAAACAAACAAAAAAACCCAACCAAACAAAACAAAGCAGTTGGTTTGGACAATGTAGAAATACAGCTGTTTGTTTTAACAATTATAAGAAGGGAAATGTGTGTGACAAACAGCATTACGTGACTTTTACACTGAACTGGTTATGAATAGCATGGTACACAGCTGGCTCAATTTGAAGTACATAATCGTTAAAGTTGACACACATGATCGGCACAGAAATGAATTTTGCTATACCATATGATCTGTAGTATTCTTTAGAAGATTTGCTTAAATGGTAAACAGCTTACTATGACAGACACATTAAGAACACAACAGGAAACATTAACTCGGAGATCAGTACTTTGTTTTCTTGCACCAGAGAACACGTTCATGGCGAACTGTTCTTGCAGTAAGCCCCCTTGTATCAAGTCTGTAGCAATCTCAGTATCAACTAAAGAAACAGATGCATAAGCTAAGCTAAAAGCACAAGGCACTTATCTACAGTTTGGCTCATGAGCCTTCCACAGCAGTATTTTTTTTTAAACAGTTCATCTAGGAGCAAGAAATTCAGACCTATTTCAGGAGGGGGGGAGTGGAGTTATTCTACTGTTCACAAAATGCAAATATTTATCTTATAGTTATCCTCTTTACAAAAGAAATCTTGTGCCGTTTGCATATAATGAAGCTAGTTTGAAGAGGTAAAGGAAAATATTACCTAATCTGGGAGGTGTGAGTTACTATGCAAGTAGCAGCAGACTATTCCACTTACTAACTACCACCTTCAGGTTCACAAGGCATTGCACACAGAGCAAACTACCTAAAGTGATCCATAAGACAGCGTACTGTTCTCTCTCCTTGTTCTAGGACCCCATAAGCAAAAAAAGGTATTCGCATCTACGTAACAACATTAACTTAAAAGCAACTTTCTCACTGATATAAAACCTAGCCAATGTGTGAAAAAGTCGCTAACAAAAATTACAATTACATGTTAAGCTAGTTAGTTATCTGGAGGTTTTCTTTTAGTTTACTGAATTAAGCGATCTGTAGTTTTTCTTCCTTATAAGGACAGTAGGATTCGAATGTATGAGAGAAAAAATTTAAAAATTTCTAGATCTAATTCATCACAATGAACAATATGCCACTAGTGTTTGGGGCGGTAGGGAGCAGCTATCTTGTCTGCATCTTTTTCTAGCTTTGTATATTCAGCAATTAACATAATTAAAAGCAAAGATGATATTCCACTGCATATATATATGCACTTCAGTGCTTCAAAAATTTTTTTTATCATTAAGCAAGGCTTCTAGTGTAAAACATACCAACAACTTGCAATCAGACCTAAAGACATTAGAGCTATGCTGGTGTTAATGGTAGCCCCACAAATCAATTAAGCAATTCTATCTAAATGAGCAAACAATTAACACTGAATCTGGAAAAAAACATACAGCAAGTTGTTTTCACATTTTTCATGTATCTTATAACTGTCACTTGTTCCACAGGGATGCGTGCCCAAGCTCACTGGTAAACTTGTTCACTAACAAGCAATAAAATAAGTTGAGATAGGAGGCTGAAGCCCTGTTTTCCCAGGGAGTTCTCTTATAAGGAGTCCAAAAGCCTGATAATTTGCAGATTTTGACATTTCACTTTGGGACTTTGCTAGAACAGAGCTCCTTATCTACTTCAAAACACGAAGTGAGTATACTAAGTGAGATACTCTTCTTGTACTACAGTTTTAGCAGGCATTTCTGAAACTAACTCATGCATTCACAGAATCACAGAATTGTCTAGGTTGGAAGAGACCTCCAAGATCACCCAGTCCAACCTCTGACCTAACACTAACAAGTCCTCCACTAAACCATATCACTAAGGGCTACATCTAAACGTCTTTTAAAGACCTCCAGGGATGGTGACTCAACCACTTCCCTGGGCAGCCCATTCCAATGCCTAACAGCCCTTTCAGTACAGAAGTTCTTCCTAATATCCAACCTAAACCTCCCCTGGCGCAACTTTAGCCCATTCCCCCTCGTCCTGTCACCAGGCACGTGGGAGAATAGACCAACCCCCACCTCACTACAGCCTCCTTTAAGGTACCTGTAGAGAGCGATGAGGTCGCCCCTGAGCCTCCTCTTCTCCAGGCTGAACAATCCCAGCTCCCTCAGCCGCTCCTCGTAGGACTTGTTCTCCAGACCCCTCACCAGCCTCGTCCACCTTCTCTGGACTCACTCGAGCACCTCGACGTCCTTCTTGTAGCGAGGGGCCCAAAACTGAACACAGTACTCGAGGTGCGGCCTCACCAGAGCCGAGTACAGGGGGACAATCACTTCCCTAGACCTGCTGGCCACACTGCTTCTTATACAAGCCAGGATGCTGTTGGCCTTCTTGGCCACCTGAGCACACTGCTGGCTCATATTCAGCCGACTATCAACCAATACTCCCAGGTCCTTCTCGGCCAGGCAGCTTTCCAACCACTCATCTCCCAGCCTGTAGCTCTGCTTGGGGTTGTTGTGCCCCAGGTGCAGGACCCAGCACTTGGCCTTGTTGTACTTCATCCAGTTGACCTCAGCCCATCGCTCCAGCCTATCCAGGTCATCCTGCAGAGCCTTCCTACCCTCGAGCAGATCGACACACGCACCTAACTTGGTGTCATCTGCAAACTTACTGAGGGTGCACTCGATCCCCTCATCCAGATCATTGATAAAGATATTGAAGAGGACTGGCCCCAGCACTGAGCCCTGGGGGACTCCACTAGTGACCGGCCTCCAACTGGATTTGACTCCATTCACCACAACTCTTTGGGCCCGGCTATCCAGCCAGTTTTTAACCCAACAAAGCATACGCCAGTCAACCCCCTATGCCTGCAGTAGATTTTTACTTCCATTCATTAACAGTTTCTCATGAAAAATTCTCTAGTAATTTTGAATACCATGATGTCCTAAAGCCAGAAAGAATATGTGCATCTGTGCTTCCCAGCGTGTCTTACTCTTGTTCCCAGAACTTCTCTAGTTAATTTTAACTTAACAGTCTAAGGGAAATTAAACTAATAACGGCTGAATCTTCTACATCTTTTCAAAGTCACGTTATCATTTCTTCATGCAGTAATAAATTTTGGTCCATTAATGTGCATTCAAAAAAGCCTCACTAGTTCTTGAATTGGTGAATAAAGCCACAGAGTTTCTCTTCAGAAACAGGAGTTTAACAAAAAGCCCTCAAGAAAGTTATATATTTCGAGATGAGTAAAATTCCGGCATTATGCTTGGAAGACCATTAACCACTTCCAACTTCAACTTTTCAACAAAAAAAAATGAAAAGTAAATATGACAGTTACTTTGAAAAAGCCTAACTACTGGGAAAATGAGACTACAATGAATGAAAATTCAACTGAATATGAGAAAAATTAAACAAGGAGCACGAATTCAAAGCAGTTACATCTATTAAGTTGTAATATGAAAGCAAAACATTTTCATCAGTTGCTACTTGCTGAGACGGAGAAAAAACTATACATCTCCTCCATTAATAAAATGACAATTTACTGTTACATACATTATTTTCACTACATTTAACTCACTATCCCCTTAAGTCAACAACTACGTTTTAGCGATTACTGGCAAACAGCCATAGCTGCTTTACTTTAGTAAAATGAAAATGAAGAACTGATTATCTTCAAGACGACGCACTCTTATTTGGAAAGATAAGGTTTTCAGATCTGCCTTATAAGCCTTCCTCCAAAAATTTCATAGGCATTTTATGCAAGAATAGCCGTAAGTAAAACACTTCACTAAATTGCTGGTTGTCCACCCTTTGACAATCTGTGAGGATTTAAAAATAGAATCCATACTGAAATCAGCAGTACCCCAAAGAATTTTTTTTTTTAAAACAATGCATTAAAAGATAAGAAACAGGCAAGAAAGTCTCTCTTACACAACACCTCCAACACAGATATTTCAACAATACAGAAGACTACTGAAGTGGCTACTTATTAAATTGCCTTTAATAAATACCATCTAAAACCTGAAACTAATTTCTGTGCCTCACCATCGAAAAAACCAAAACAGATGAAAAAAGTGTTGTAGCTACCAATGTCCAAACAGTACTGAACTAGACTGTAATGTAGCTTCGCCATATTAATGTAAGGAACTGGAACTTAGAAAAAGAACAAAGCTAATGATGATTATTCCTCTCATTCAAATTGTATATTAAAACTAGATCTGCTAACTTTAACTGAAAGACAAATGCATAGCTTAAGGACGGACCACAGCCATAAAAGAGCCCTAAGGTCACTTGTCTTAACAACTTTCTAACCTTTTGTACTCATTATATAACCAGAATGAACCAGAATCGATATGCAAAATATTCCACCCTACCTTTAAATAAGGTATCTGTCCTGCTGAATTAAATTGAGAGCCTAATGTACGGTGAAACTTTATGGAAGACCTGCAACCCACGTTTCCCACTACCCCTTCTTTCAAAGGCAGAAGAAGCCGAGTACCTGTTACCAGAACAAGAAGCGCTTGGCACATACCTTTGAGAAAGTTGGACAGTATTTCATGACTACTGCAGTTTGTACATTCACAGAAGTGGCACCCGAGGCTTTTGTAGCTCATTTCATTCTCTGTAAAGTACAGCTAGAGCTGTTCTGGCTTCCCAAAAATTTTCTTGTTCAACACAATCTCATGTGAAAAGACAGCCTTCTAATGCCCTCAGTTAACAATACACCTGATTAGGACATCACCAAAAATATTTTTAAGATATTTGTGTAGGGTATGAGAAAGGTCAGGAAAAAGTCTTCTGAAACTGAGAACATAATTTAATTATAGTAATCTTATCAACACCTTAAATAATTTCTTAAATGAAATGTTAGTTTCCACCTTGTCATGTTAACGTTCTAGATTCTTTCATGCTACTGAACTCCTAGAAAACACACTAGGCAAGGAGCTGCCAAACTCTGATGTGTACAGCCAGTGGTGTTCATTATACTTCAAAAAGACATATGGTTTGAGAAAGAAGTACACTCCACTGGTAATGGTAACAATCATGGCAAAACCACTTATGAGCTCTCTCCCTTCAGAAATCTTTTCTCAAAGAGCAGTATTAAGTACTATCAGCTAGTTTGATTTTGATGGAGCATAAGACAACTTAGCACTTTGTTTAAAAAAATAACATACAATGCATAACTTTAAAGTGAGGTTCAAACAAGTACTTAAAATTTTAGCTTTGGAATCAGACAACCCGATTTTTTAACATGAAGAGTTGATTAACTGTTGAAACAGTGTGAAACCTGGGGTTACATATCCCCAGTATGAAAGCTGGGGTTGTTCAGCCTGGAGAAGAGAAGGCACCAGGGACACCTTATAGTGGCCTTCCAGTACCTAAACGAGGCCTACAGGAAACTTGGGGAGGGACTCTTTGTCTGGGAGTGGAGTGATAGGACAAGGGAGAATGGTTTAAACTAAAAGAGGGGAGAGTTAGAACAGATATTTGGAAGAAATTAGTTACTGTGAGGGTGGTGAGGCAGTGTCACAGGTTGCCCCATCCGTGGAGGTGTTCAAGGCCAGGCTGGATGGGGCTTTGGGCAACCTGGTCTGGTGGGAGGTGTCCCTGCCCATGGCAGGGGGGTTGGAATAGGGTGATCTTAAGGTCCCTTCCAACCCAAACCACTCTATAATTCTATAAAACCCTCTGAGATATAATGCAGATGTTCCCTCTCTGCCATTACAATTAATGTATGATGAGGGGGGGAGCGTGTATATATTGTATAATTTAAGTATATATGCATACACACAAACTAAGGACTACTGACGATCTCCTTCAGTCACATTTCTTTCTCTCTACAAAGAAGGATTGTGACTTGAAGAGTAATACTTACTATAGCAAGATAATACCCATAAAAATGTGGGAAAATAGAAGCACACCAGCTCAAAAAAGGGGAAAAGATACCCCTAATTACTGAGGAAACCTCCTTCAATCAAACAAGATCAATACCAACAACCGAATCTGAACTTATTCCCAGAGGCGCCACTAAGACAGCTTTCACTCATCAGCTGTGCTGCAATGTATCAAAGGATAAAGAAGCAACAAATTAAACAGACGATTACCAAGCAGTCTGGCAAGCTTGGCAACTGTACTAGTTTATGGTCCCATTTCTGACCATCCCGCTGTGTTAGGACTCTTCTGATTGGACTTCCAACCTTAGAGTTAAAAACAGCTCATCTTAATATAACACAGTAATTTGTCTACAGCTCTTATTAAAAATTCATAACCCAGTTTCATTTTTCCTACTTTGCTCCAGAATGTAAGTTCTACCATGAAAGAAAAAGTGCAAAGAATCCATACCTTAGAACTTTGGAGGTTTACTTTAGTTTAATGGCATTGCCACAAACAAGCAAGTACAAGAGGAATCTTGTCAAATCAATGCATCAATAGAAAGTACAAAAGTTTAACTACTGTCACTGAAATATTTGAAATATGTTGATTTTAAAGTCACTGAAAAGCACACTATTCTGGAAGACCTTTACATGAGAAAACTGTCTAAGAAAAAGACAAAAAAGCATTTTCTTTAACACAGAGGTAAGTTCCTTATTAAGTTTTAGCAAAATATTCAAAGCTAAAACAAATATTTGTGATGACTAAAGATGGCTTAGACTCATTTCACTTCTTACCATGAGGACTTATATCACAATAACAGTCTCTCAGAAATGGGACAATAAGTTAACTGAGAAGGCAGCAGTCTCATTTCTTTGAATAGGTGCATTATGCGCTTTTCGAACCACTACAAAAATACACCACATATATAAGAAAGCAAAAATAAAAGCTAGTTTCCAGGAAATACTGATGGAACCTTAGCTGGGGAAGTCTGTGCATGAAACAAATCATGCCCTTGTGCCGTGCTAATGGACTGTTTATGGAAATACTTTTCTCAACAGGTTAATCTTAGACCAGGTACTGGAATTGGCCTGGCTGTGAACTAGTCACTAAGACCAACATCCCTCAGTGGATTAATTGCTACACTAAACTTACAGGCAATGGGCTGCAGAATCCATCACTACGGTGACTGAGCCCCAAGTCCACTTGGATGTCAGAAGATGCAGCCTTTGAAATAAAATTGGAACAGGGCTGATTTCAGTCCAGACTGTGCAGGAAAAATGAAGAACGTACTGTCAAACAATTATGTCCTGGAAAACCAAAGACATTGGCACAGTTGGTTTAAGTTACACTTCTAACAACAAATACTATGTGAACATTCAAATAAAGGACTCAAGCTACATCTCTTTGACCTTTCCCATCTGCAGTGGTCAATGTGTTCTAAGGAGAGCCTTTCCACCTACTTGCATAGTATGTCTGGGTTAAGCATTAGCCAGAGAGCCACTCATCTACACAAAACCAGAAAAACTGCTGTATGATTATGGAAGAGCACGGTTCTCACAACTTATACCGACTGCTCATTCACAGCTTCTGAAATACTAACGTAGCTAAACTGAAAGAGTTAAACATTCTTACTCATGTAATTATAGATTATTTTAACAACTGCAAAGAAGTATACAGTAAACCGACAAATCCTTATCAAACGTTGCCATAGTAAGAACTAGCTATACTGAGTGTTTCCCTCACGAGAGCCAGCTTTTTCCACTCCCAGTTATAAAAACATGCCATTTATTTGAACATGGAAAGGGAGTAACAGTGCTAGACCCAGATTGCATCATTTCCCACTTCCTTTTAGGTATCAAAATGCAAACCTCACCACAATAAGGCTCAGAAATCCAATGAAGCAGATGCGGGACCTTCAGGAGGGGAAGTGTGATGTTGCTTCTTGCAAGTGAGCTTACAAGTAAAAAAGAACAAGTTCCATATAATTGCTTTATTTTCTGAAACTGATTGTAAAGAAATGTGAAGAAAGATTGGATAGGCTGATTATTACTGACAAATGCTAAAACCCTTGGCTAATAATCCTAACTACAATGAGAAATTCAACTGTAATTATGCTTACCCACTTGATATTTGTGGTTTCAAGCAAGAAAAACTAGTTTTAAGCATTTCTTTAGGGCAAGATCCATAGGCCTGCTTTGTGCCTCCACCAAACCATAAATTTGTCATCACGTTGGCTGCACAAGAAAGTGTTTTGAAATCTAGAGGCAATCGTATCTTCTCCCCACAAGATTTACTGGAAATATTTAGGTTAAAAAAAAAAAAAACGCATGTCACGCTTAAGGTACCAGCTCCTATATCACAAGCTATATACTCCCCACAGAGGGGAGACAAAGCACAGCAGGTCCCACTAGCATAACCAGTACAGCTCTTTTGCATAGATGGTTTCACAGATCTCAAAACGCAGCAGTTGCATAAGTCTGGTCTTCATCTATTCTTGGCTTTGTTCCAAGCCAATTTACCTACTTATCAGTTGTGCAAATCAGGGAGATGTGTAGACATTTCAGCTTTAAGATCAGAGAAACTTGATTTGAGCTTGTACAAATGGTAATAGAAGAATAAATTTGTACAGTGGTCTTTCCCTTATAAACTTGTATAGGAACAGTGTAATTTCCCATTAAGCAAAAAAAACGCAAATGAGTATTTTTTCAAAAACTGTAGGGCTTCTAAAGCATAGCTATTTATAGTTGAAGAGGTACTAAGTGCATTATATAACAACAAAAAAAAGAATGAGAAAAAGAAAAAAGAAAGAACAATCCTATTCTTCATTTGACAACTTTCACTGTTGTGTCTTTTCAATCAGGGTTTTAAGTGTGGCAGAAACATAATTTTAACGTTCTCAAATCAGCATGTATCAAAACACTATCAGCACAGCCTAGCAGAAGCAGCCTTAGAGTGATAAATACACCTAAATTTAAACACATTTAGTTGCAGAGATTCTGTTAAAGCATAGGGTCTTGCACTTTTTAACACATGCTACGCTAACAGATCTTACACCCTTCCTTCCACCAAGCTCTACATGTGCTTTCCTCCCAAATTTTCTTATTTCAGTCACCCTTTGAAATCTCTTCCAGCTTTTTTGCCATATATGCATGTGTCTCTGTGTGTACTCCCACCTCCCTCTCTGAAATTCTGTGGATTGGTATTCTCTCTCTCTAAGCCTTCGCTCCATCTTCTTTAGCTCCCTTGTTCCACTTTCAGCTCCTCTCAGGACAACTGCTTCTCCTACTGCACACTCTCCAACTAATTACCTTCCAGTCCTCCAGCTTACTCATTCATCTACTTATTCTCTGTCTTTCAATTACCAGCTTCTCTTCTTCCACACCCAGCCCCATGTTTTCTTCATGTTGGTATCCCTTCATCTAACGTGTTACCTCTTCCACTTCCTTTCATCTTCTTCCAGGTACACTTCTGTCCTCAAGCCTTTGTTTCCCTACTCTTCGCAGCTGTTTTCTTGCCTGAACCACAAATACAGTGCTTAAGATTCTTCCATGAAAGCTCAGGCTACATGCAACAGTCACCTGAAGCATCACAGAAGGTCTGTCTTTTCTGATAAGCCCCCATATCTTATAAGCCCCATACCAAGCTTTTACATAGCTGAGGGCTGCAAGATGCGCAGCACTTACTGTGAGCACAGCAGTCTTTGTGCTAGCATAACCCTGCTGCCAGTAGCTTTGTGGGGCTGATGAGCAGAGAAGCTTCATCCAGAACACTGCAAGAGTCACATGCAACTCCAAGGTGAACAGTGTTAATTTGGTTCTGATTTCCCTCTGAGTTGGGATTCAGGCTTTGCGTGAAACACAGATTAGCAAAGGGTCACTTACTTAGTGATACACATTGCTTTATCTCAGCCTGAGGCACCAATACCACAAATCAGATAAATACATGAAAAGTGGACACTTGCTTACAAAGAACAACAATTAAGCCTATAAGGCACCATAACTGCATAGAGGTTTTACTAGAGATTCAATCACAGGATTAAAACCTGTGTTTTCCTCTGGGTCCCAGCTATTTATGGTCATTTAGTTCTCAATTGTTTCTACATTTATGAGTATTGTTAAAGGTAATGGAACTACTTATGAGTACAGACAAGTTGCAGCCTGGAAAGAAATTCTAAATTTTTTAAAAATCATTTGTCAAATCAAAAAAAAGTCAAAGACACAATTTGATGAAGTCCCTATGGAACTCAGTCTACATGGTAAAGGCTGGCAGATTTCCTACTGGTTCTTCTTCTTAGCTCCTCAGCAGTCCACATTGTGGGCTGAAGGGAAGCCAAAAGCCTAAACTGTCTGGCTGCACTCTTCCTGGCAGACTAGATTCCCAGGGTCTCCAAGTGGCCTGCCCTGGCACTGAATAGCTATTCCCTTTTGCAGTACATTTTAAAATATAGGAATGCAATTCATACGTAGCTGATTTCAAAATACTGAAACCATTGTCCTTCTCCAATTTGCTTCATCGGGCACCCCCACTGCTGGTAGCAGAACTAAAATACTGCCACACACATGCATGGTGCTGAGCAAGTCATAACAAGCAAACATTTCAGCATACTCATTTTCTGCAGAGGTATTGAGGGGAATTATATGCTTCAGCATATTTTCTGGGACAAGATGGCTTACCATTGTACCTGAACATGCAGGAACACATGCTTAAGAGACTGAAGAAACATTACTGCTGTTTCTCTTACAATATGTACACACAACTTTTAAAGATCTCATTTATACTTCAAAATTTTCCAATGTAAGTTACCAATTATACTTGGCAACTTCAAGACCAAATATAATTATTCTCTAAACGAGTTCAGGAAAATGAACATTAAACAATTTAATTAGTTTACCATCATTAATTAGAGAAAACAGGGAAGCGTTTTGGGTAAAGACAGTACCTTTCTGAGAAATGCCAGAGTCTTCCTAAAGGCTTACGATGTTATTAGTAAAATTGCATCATATACAGTATTTCAGGAACAGTCAGGGAAAGTTACCAGCACCAACATTTGATGGTACAGAAAGTACTTGAATGAGATGGCATCAAGACCTTTCTCATGGACATCTCATAGGGCAGCTTTCAGCTCAAAGCCTTCCAACATTTGTTTCCCCTCAGAAGGGCACATCTAGCTTCAACTGTAGAGGTGAAACAGGATTCATACGATATGTTAGGACTGCAGTCTGCAAGCCCTGATTTTACTTTTATCTCTAATAAAAAAAAAAAAAAGCTTCATCTGAGAAATTCTTTTGGGCTGAAGTAGTGTGTGAAGTAATGTGTATCTCAGGTACAAGGAAACAGTTTCTGTTTGTTTATTCTACTGATCTGCTGCTTTTGAACCCTTCCTCCATGTTTTCCATTTCGAGGAAAGTCACTTGACCCACCTGCCTTTGAAATATATGAAAAAGGAAAAAGCTTTATTTCTGTTATGAACTGAACCCTTCACTACCAACAATAAAGCTGAAATTACTCACAACACGGACACTTTTGAATGGACCTGAAGTTCTTTGGCTTCTGAAAAGGCAGCCAGATGATGGTGTTTCCAAGCAGGGGTAGAAGACAGAGCTTCCTTAATGCCTGCTGATCCTCTCTTATTGGACCTGCTGTTCCCCCATCACTTCACAGAGCTCTGCTAGGGTCAGAGACAACAGAAAGGCATGCTGACCTCCAACAGAAAGCAAAAGCAATGGCCAGGCACTACACCAGTTCTAAATTGCCCTGTATTGCCTGAACTAAACACTCTGCCAGTCCTTAATAGTTCTCCTCCCTCAGCTTGCTGAAGATATCAGCATATGTCAGTTTATAATACTTAACACATCCTTACATGAAAGCACCTTCCAACTTTTAACAGATGGAAGGCTTCTTAGCTTAATCCGAAATGTTTCATTACTCAGTTCCTTCATGGGGACTGTCTGCCTGCTTTCCACAAAAGAGGCAGTTTTAGTGTCAGTCTGCATAACAGTTTTCCCAGGGAGAGGAACCATAAAACATCAGTCATCCAACCTTTTCTGAATCGGTTTGGCACGACGCATTCCCACAATGACAGCCCTGAAGATTATCTGCGTTGGTTTCTGCCTGAGATCCGCGTGGCCTAAGGAGAGTCACATCGTGCTCTCGTACAGAAGGCGGGGAGGGAGATCCTTCCCCTCCCTCTTCCTGTAACGCTGATTTAAAACAAACACAGAGAGCAACCTGCATTGCTCCACCACCTCTTCCCTTGCTATTCCTCCCAAGCACCTCTGGGAGGAATAAGAAGCACGCAGCTCTGACTCAGAACAAGTTCTTGCCAGGGCACCAAATGGGAACTGAGTTAACTTCAGGAAGACGTCTGAGGGCGCGAATGGAGCAGAAGGTACCGGTGCAGGAGATTCCAGCCCTGCCCTTGGAGGCTGGAAGGCAAAGACAGCTCTGCTTGCCCAGCAGCCTCGCCAGAAGCCTGCGGCCACAACTGCAGGGCAGGCGTGGAAGAGTGGCTGCACTTTGCTCTGCAGCATGGACGAACTACTTTCCACGCTTGTGAAGGAAACCCTCACAGAAAGCACACTGCCCCTGCCCTCCTGACCGGCTGGGGCATCTGATGTGCCTGCAGAGCGCAGGAAGCCTACTGTGTTGAAATGCTCGTTACAAATAAACGCAGAACTTACAGCTTAAAAACAAAACCAACAACACAACAAACAAAACAAAAAACCCCACACAACAAAATAATGTCTGTTCTATATTTATGGAAGTGCTCATTTGCTGGAAATACAAGATGTTATTGAAATAACTTTTTGAAAATAAACTTCTGCCTATTGATATTTACATTGGAGTTTTAAGAAAAACTCCATCCAGCCGCTCTGTTTAAAACCCAGCTGTTCACATTTCCATTTCGGGTTTGAAATTCCTCAGAAAGAACTTTATACAACTCCATGAACCATCACATATGTTTTACTTTATGAACAAATCAGCAAAATTAATAAGCACTATGGATCCTTAATATGGCAGATGCTTTCCATTTTTTTAAAGAACAATATTTCAGTGAGTTTCTGTACTAATCACAACTTCAATATTTTTGTAGATTAGGCAAACAAGTTTTTAGTCATAGGCTAGGCATCTGTAGGGATATTTACTTTAGTGAAAAAACGAACGTTTCAGATGCATTTTAAGGGAACATTTGCCATCAGATATGTAACCAGTATTGTAAAGTTAACCTACAACAAGAGCAAAAAAATTGAAAGGAATATTAGTATCATACCAAACAACTCAGCAGTCTACAAACATGACAAAATTAAAAAAAATCGTGCAAGATGTTGATAGACTGAAAGAACTGTCCCTGACTACAAATGAGTTTTCAAAGAACACATTTAGCAACCAGAAATTAAAGGACTCTGTCATGATTCAAAACAATTAGAATATTGTCTTAACCATGACAATAAACAAACACTTGCCTGCGAGAGTGTATTAATCTGACAAGGTCAGTAAACTCTACATGAACTGCAAATGGGAGGTCATAGCAAGATTCATCACACAATTCAGATATTTGCATTTCATGTGCCTCTTCAAATACAGGTAAATGTTACCTGTAGGTAATCGGGAGACCTGATTATCCACTAACCTTTGAAGCTGCCTATTTAAAGAATTACTAAAATAAAAGTCTGCAGACATTTACTGGTAGTAGCACGGTAAAACTGAATTTGCTTAGAAAATAAATTTGTTTCTCAAATGAGTATTTTCATACATTCAACAGTATCCAAGAGGAACAATTCTGAAGATACAAGCATAGCGGTCATTAGGATATACAAAAAAGTTGGTCAATATACAAAAAAGTGGTCATTAGGATATACAAAAAAATCCTCAGGATATAAGAGTGTTATTTGACAGAAATAACTAGTGAAATGCAATACGTGTTTGTGGGTTAAAACAAGGAGTATTAGTTGCACACCTCTGAGGGTTAACTAACAGCTCACAAAGTGACCTGATCATCACTGCTGACAACTGAGCAAAAGCTCATTTCAGTTTGCTCAAAAGCAAGATGACAGGATGCTCTGAAAAAGAAAAAGAGCACAGAAAACAAGACATCAGATGTGGTTAGATGTCAGTGTGGACTAGCAGACACAGTCCATTTCTCCAGTGCTCCACTCCCATCTTCCACAGTGACCCTGGATAAGTTACAAGGCGGTCAAATATCAACAGCAATGTGTCAGCAATAAATGATATGCAATATATTGATGAGAAACACTATGGGAGGACATAAGTCCCCTGGTGTAATAATACACCATAAGTTCCCTGGTGTAATAAGTACATTAGTGGCTATTCCATTATAACCCAGAATATTAGGACAAGGGAGATGAGAACAAGCAGGACTATGTAAAATTTTCAAATGACACAAATAGTTTACACTTCAGGGATACAAAAGAAATATACTGAGAAAGTGTGAAACTGAGGTTGTGACTTCAGTTCCCGTCTCATCTCATAGCAGAGAAACAGGAATACTCAATGACATTCTAAGGTCACAGAAAAAGAGTGAAAACCCTTTTTGCAAAGGCCTTCAAGTCCATCATCATTGGATGCCAAGCACCATCAAAGAATTAGGAAATACTTCTGAGCAAAATTAAGGGGGGTGAGGGAGAATTACTGTTGTATTAATACATTTCCAAAGCCAAGTCAGTCTCCAGGCAGAAGGTAAACAATTCCCAATTTCAGATGATTCTTAAGCATCAAGTCAAAAGAGCTGTTTTTTTTTTTTTTCCTCCCCCCCAGGACAATTTTCAGTCAACATCCAACAAAAATCAATCTTCAATAAAATCCCCAAACCAAAAACAAAAAACTCCATGCAAACAACTCCTCCCACCTCCCCTCATTCGCCCCCCCCTCCCCCCCCCCAATTTATCTTACAGGGTTAAAAGAAAAAAATCAAGAAGATTCACCACTGAGCAGGATTCTCAAGTTCTGCATAGTGGTCAAGCAGGAACTAGGAAGATTTTTGGAGGCAGCATGGTAAAGATAAAAAGGGAGGGAAGCAACAGAAAGCAACATACCATTTAACAACATTCGCCTAGTCACCCAGAGACAAGTAACGAAGCCCTCTTACAGGGTTTCTGTCCACTTTGTCTCAAGCAAAAGAATGAGCTGTAATTCTAGAGCTTTAAGTGAGAGCAGAGCAGATAAGACAGTAAAACAAGACGACCCTGGGGTTTTGACAGAGCTCTCCGAGAACACCGAGATTAGCATTAGAAAATCCAGAGCTCACGACAGTTCCGTTCTCTTATCACGGCCGCTGCTAAGAACTACCTCTGGAAGCTTGTTTGAAGAACAATTACGTGGCAGCGCATAATTTCTATTTTAAGCAAACTAGAGCCAAGTTTCACGAATACTGGAAGCCAGCAAAAGCCAACAGCGGCATTCCCACAGTCACCCCACCCCTAGCTGCTTGCTTCCACTCCCACCTCATCCTCTCACGCACCAGGATAAACTCTTGCACAGCTGCACCATTACCTTTACTCTGACTTCAAACAATAACAAATGCATTGGCGCTCTAAAAGATCTCGTGAGGTTCAAATCCATCTACAGAAGGACAAACTGATCATCAAAGATATGTTGTAATTGACAGAATATCTTGCAGCTTTGGGAAAGGCCCGGTTCCACGTCTGCCCCCAGGTATCCACCTCAATAACAGCACCTAGACTTCCCTCAGTGACAGCGAAGACTGAATCTTTAGTATCACTAAATCCAACCAGACAGAAAGCTCCAGATTAGTTAGTTACAATCTATTTACTTTGCATAGGAACAAAGAAACTGCCATAGCAGATCAAGCCATTTAAGCAGAACCCTACCACTTGCAATAACTAAGAGTGATAAAAATCAGACATAGGAGAGGGTGACCCTCTTCCAAAAATACTTTCAAGCCACAGAGCACTGAAGAGGTAGGAGGTGGAATTTCTCTCACAGGAGGATTCAGCTTAAATTGGAAGCAGAAAATGTGGCAGCTTATTTAAGCAGCCAGTGAAAAATATCAAGAGCTATGAAAAGTAATAAAACACACAATTATATTTTATCTTAGCTGAAAATAGCTATGGTAAATAGCCTATATATTTTAACTATAAGTACAATCTGAGAACGTGAGCCAAGACTAGTATCATTTCAGTGGAAATAAAAGAAAAATCAAACCTTCACTAGGCTGTGCTCTGATGGAACTTGCTCACCCTGTTGCCACCTCACTGCCCAAACCAGTGCTCTGTTAATACATTCATGCACTCCTTTAAAGGTCCTACAATTTGTAACCAAATCCCAGACCAGCAAGCTTTTACCAGTAGTCCTGTACCTGTTGTCAAAACTTTGCTTTCACTGTGTTTTTACTGTCTCTAGCAGGCATCAAACAGGAATTACAGATAATAATAGAGCATAAATATCTACACAGGTTTTCTTGCAGCTGAACTCACAAGCTTGCTGTATCGAGCACATACATTTTGAAATTGGAACACTAAATTTTCATGCAAGTCACACAGTGCATAGTTACTGTATAAAGAGAAGACAAATCACAGCATTTCCTGCTTTTTGTTTCTATAAAAATGAGGTTATGGCAGCATAACCAATACTGCACTCAGGAATGCATTAAGTTACCTACACCAATTTTAGACACAAATAAACATCACTTAAACTGTCTGAACATTTTAAAAGAACATTGTTAAGATCACACAGGAGGAGGTACATTTTACCTTCATGGATTTCCCCCCAAATCAGAAGTTATACCTTAAGTTACAAGAAATCTTAGTACAGTTACCACTGAACTCATTGTTAGGACCTATTTAGATAAACCAAATCAATACACTGCCATGGAATAAAAGGTCCTAAGTGTTTTATGTGGAAGCTGCATTTCCTAGTAAAACAACTCCCTTCTCCTCCTACAGTGGTATAAAGAGATAGCTTACAATGTCACAGCTTTTAGTGAAAATGTGATCTGCTCTTGTGACAAACAGAGAGCTTGAGAGACTGAAGAAAAAGGGTAATATTTACATTTATGACTTAACAGCAGAGCCAGTTTCCCTTTTCAGCTTCATTCTAAGGCTCGTGCAGGTCTTCCTGCACAAACAGAAAATCTATTTAGAAAGTAAGTGACTGTAATACCAAAAAGACTGACAAGGGCACTTTGGAGCAAGTACAGTATCTTTTAACGAGCAGTAGATCCTTATGGAAGAGCATAACTGCTCCATTTAAAACCAGAACAGAAGACCGTCACACATTATTTTGATCACATCCTTCAGCTTGCCTCTTAATAAATGTCTGGGTAATAACTGCATGTACTGACTTATTTAATGTGTAATATGCTAACTGCATACTCACATAACTCACAAACAAATAACCCCCTCCTTTGGCTAGGACAAGTTATTGAAATCACAACAAGGGCAGAGACGTTTTAAATTCTCAATATAGCCTGACAAAGTAGTACTTATCTAACATCTGTTTACTGGTAACAGGACATACAGAATTACTGAGCTATTCTTTAAATCCTTGTGTAGAGTATTTCTGAAGGACACTTACAATTAACGCTGTCATGTATTTTCAACCATACTCATGATAAATTCAAAGTAGCTCATCTCTGAAGAGACGTATAAATAAATAAGAGACAAGCAGTTGCCGTTTACCACTTTCTGTGATTTGTGAACATTCCTAGTCAGAGCATTTGGGTGGGGGAGAAGGGTTATAACTTGCACGCATACTCAAAACACTAACTTGTCCAAATGTAGGTAATTTAAAGTAAGCAAAACTGTCCATGCAAAAGGAAAAATTCCACGGCTGCTCTGTCATTGCTGCCCTGGGACTGACTAGCAAGGATGGAGTCAATATTCCTGCACTGATGTGACATACATTGACCTTCCCGAATCTCTAATATTCAGCCTAACTCTCTCTTAATATTGCCATAAGACAACAATCTGTATTACAAGATACAGTTCATTACACTTTCATGACTTCACAGAGGAAAAGATGGTGCTAAAGAGTCAGAATTAAGTTACTTGCTAAAATTCATACACGCTATTTTACCTTCCTGAAACACTTCAGGTTTCCACTAATCCTTCTATAACCGCAGAGGGACTTCTTATCTGTTAGGACTCCACCACATCAAGTATTTTCTCACCGTCCTAAGCACTGACCAAAATTCATCAGAGTAGCTCAGAATTCATATAAATAGGACATCGGTCTAGAATCCAACTCTTGCTACAGTTTTTCCCACGCAAGTTAACCTTCAAAATATACCCTTGAGGTTTAACTGGTATAAGGCACAGCCATAAAGAATACCCATCATCTGTTAAACCGGGAATACATTTCTTATGAGGTTTAAATAATTAGCCCAACGAACAGTAAGGCCTCTCATTAAAACAGGTCTCTTGATGTTAACCGCGAGTCCTGAAACTACCCAGCCCGCATCATGTAGCGCCTTACAAGAAACCCGTAAGAAATCCCCAGCCCCACATCAACCTCACACCGTCACCACCGCAGTGCCGTCCTGCACGCCTTCCAGCTAGACCTCGCCAGGGCACATCACAGCCAAGATGTGCTCCGAAGTACGCTGACGGCTGCACCGTGGGCATGCTCGCCTCCTTCCCCAAGGCTTCCCCGTACGCTGACGAACCACGAGCAGTTTGTTCAAAGCCTCGGGGCACGGGACTTATCGGCTGCAGAGCACGGAAGGCGAGCGAGGGCTACCAACAGGCGGGCACCCGGTGAGCCCGGGCACTGAATGAAGGCAGTGCCCAGGCTGTGCTGCGAAACCACTTCGTTATCACTTCATTTCCCTCTCCGAAAGGAGAACGGACGGATAGTCCGACGGGCTTTCCCTTCTACCGCTAAGCCTCAGATAAAAAAGAAAAAAGAAAAAAAAAAAAACGAAAAACAAAAACCACGAGTCCTGCAGTATCGCGATGCCGCGAACCGGCCTCAAGACTTTCCAGAAGTCCCTTTAAAAAAAAAAAAAAAAAGAAAAAGAGGAAAAGGAGAACCAGCAGTAGCAGCGCTGCGCAGCCAGCTGCCGGGCAAGCCGCGGGGCACCGGGAGGACGGCACCGGGCGCTGACAGCTCCGGGCGGCCCGCGGGGGCACTGCCTCGCAGCCTCCCTCCTCACAGCCTGCCTCACAGCCTCCTCCTCCTCCTCACAGCCTCCCTCCTCTCCCTCCTGCCCCGCACCTCCGCGTCCCCCAGCCTTTCCCCCCCCCCCACCCCCCATCCCCATCCCGCCGCCGCTGTCACCTCACCTCGCGGCGAGGGGAGGCTCCATCATCACCCTCCTCCTCCTCCTCTCGGCGGCGGGCTCGGCGGCCGGCGGCGGCTCGGGCGGCTCGGCGCAGCGGCTGGGGGAGGCGGCCGGGCTGGCGGGGCCGGAGCGCGGCCCGGGCAGGTAGTGGAGCAGCAGCGCGTCGGGGGGCTCCGGCGAGGAGGAGGAGGAGGAGGAGGAGGAGGAAGACGAGGAGGAGGAGGCGGCGGCGGCCGGGGCGGCGGCGAGGAAGAGGGGCGCCTCGGGCAGCCGGTCGAGCTCCACGCTCCGCACTTTGCGCAGCTGCTTCCGCCGCCAGTCGGAGCGCTGCTCCCGGCCGCCGCCCGCCTCACGCAGGGGCCCGCCGCCGCCGCCGCCGCTACCGCTGCTGCTGGCGGCCGCGCTCCCCGCTCCCCTGCCGCCCTTCGGGCTCCCGCAGGCGGCGGCGGCGGCGGCGGCCGCTTCGGTGGACAGTCCCGACGGCGAGGCGCGATTGCCCGCCGCCGCCGCCATTTTCTCTGGCGGGTCACATCGGGCTCACGGGGATCGGGTCGGGGCGGGGGGGCGGCGGGGGGGGAGCCAACGCTCCCCTCCGCTGCGGAAACGGCGCTGTCTGCGCAAACGGCGTAGCGGGGAGCGGGCGCCGATTGGCCCCGAGGGGCGGGGCGGCCGCCGGTAGGTGCGGAGGGGCGGGGCCGCACGTAGCTCCGCCCCGCCCGCCCCCGCGCAGGTGTCGGCCGTTGGCGGGCCGCGCCCCGTGAGGGGAGGTGGAGGGGTGGGGAGGGTACCTGCTCGCGGCCATGAGCCCTTCTGGGCTCCAGGCTTTCCTCGGCTTTCCCCTCAGCCACAGTCGGGGTGGTTGTGCCCTCAGCACAACCTAAACCACGCTTCTTTAGAGTATCTTACGTATACTTTGCAGAATTTGCTGTGTGTCCCCCCAGCACAACACTAAGCAGCTTGACCGTGATTTGTAGTCAGGTCGATTTGCTGGGATCACCGCTTTGATCTGAAGAACTACCAGGACGAGAAATACCTCCTAACAGAAGCACAATCTTTCTTAACGTTCATGATCAGATGCTGACCTAAACATAGCATCCTCTCTGGAGGATGCCACAAGCATATTAGAAGAGTTATTTCCCTCCAAACGTGCAAGACAAAAAGCCCAAGGAGAGTGTTTCAAATGCTGCTCCATATAATTGTCGATTAATATCAGCACGGTCGTGGCCTCAAGGTCACGCTAAGTGGATCACTCAGATGGTCTGTCGAGATGCCACATTGCAGTCGTCCTTAAGAAAGTTTTCCCAGTGAAGGATGCCGTGCAAAAGTCAGCTGCGTTCATTGTCATCTTGTAAGTAAGGTGCCTCTGGGATAAACGGGTCATCTAAATATCCTCCTGTAATGTGCAGCTCAGGGTTGTACAGTTAAAGAAAGAGTCATTCTGAGTTTCATAAATACAGTATTCGACAGTTTTCTTGTTTAGAGTCTCAACTGTAAGTAAATTAGGGACAGTTTTCTGCAGGATTCCTAAAGCAGGCCTTATTGTCACAGTGAGTATATTAGTAAGTGTGGGAAGAGCAGAGAAAAGTATTTGTTTTGTAGAAGCAGGAGGCGATTAGTTGCATGCAAATTCTGAGGCAGATGGTTGAAATGAACTCAAATTATTACCAGTTGTTGGCAGTGTAACCTGCATGTGCAGTAGTTTTCAACAGGAAAAAAACAACAGTGCACAATTATACCTTTTTTGTATATTCCTTTGTGCCATAAAATCACATGCATGGAAAAACAAACACGCTGCATTTTTGAAGTATTCTGAAAAGAAATAAAACAACTTTACAAATGTACTAAATGCAGGTCACATGGAGAATAGCAGCTTTGAATAGCAATCACTTCGTTAGAAAGGGATAGAGAGAAGAACAAAAGAGCAAATCTCTAATAAAACTAGATCTGGGAGATCCTTTGGTCTGACAGAATCACAGGGCACAGCTCTCCCAGGTGCCAAGGCTCCAAAAAAGCCTACAGGAGAAGGAAACTCAGGAAATTTGAGGCGCAATGTCAGAGTGGACTTGGGTACTGAGGAATGTACATGTGCACTGAGGTGAAATGGTTTCTGGAAAGCAGCTGAGAAAAACAGGACAAAATGTGAAATCCAGGGGTAGTGTGAGGCACCTGCATGCAGACAAATGCAGTCACCATTTGTCTTAAGACATGGCTTTGCCATCTGAGTAAGGCCTGCACTAGCAAGATTTTGAGCTACTTTTTGGGTAACAAGCAAACCTCACTATTTAGGTATTGATATAAGGCATGCCTTGTAAGGGCTGTTTATCCCCTGATTTTTGACTAAAATCCAACTAATAAATTACATTTGGCTGTGATACTTATATTTGTCCCATTGTTTCGAATGGATGTCTCTCCCCTCTGCCTTGATTCGGGGAACACAGTGGCAAATAAGAAGACACCTGCCATGCCTCACTCCAGAATGCTAGATAATGTTATGCCTGTATGCAACACAGATTTATGTACAATAGAGAGATACTGTGTGTCAGGTGCTCTGTTAGAAGTACTAAATTCTGAAATCATTAATAGAATATTCAGTGGTCTGTGTTTTCTTGTGATCTGCTCTAAAATACCCTTTTTTTGCATTTAATGAAGGAGTTGACTTGATTGTAGAAAATAAAACAAAACAAAACAACAAAAACAAACCACCATAAAACTTACTAAAGAACCCAGAAAGATATTGAGTTACCTCTTGCACATATTCTTTCTCAGTCTGTCACAGTGCTGAGTTCCAAAGTTCCAATTTAGAATACAGTTGTGGAGGGTAACATGAGACTTTTAGCAGTTTTCAGTGGGCCAGTTTCCCCTAAGTCGTAAGTAGCAGCACTCAGGGTTTGTTATGAAACAGAAGCCTTTGGCCTCAAATTAGCATCGTGCAACATTTGGAACATCAACTGTTGTACACAAAGAAAGTTCTGTTTGGGAACACACTAAGTTTTTGCAAGCCAAGGAGTTTCCTTGTTGCATAAAACCTGTAACAGTGTCATGAATAACCAACAATTTTCAACACGCTAGAGATAGGAATCTGCCATGCCTCTGAATACATAAAGTAGGCATCATCATCCATAAACAGAATAAATATGAGAGATTACACAGTCCATAGCTTCTGGTCTTGACTAAACATGCAAAAAGTGCTATAATACCGTATACAGACTAGATTCTCCCTGCCTTATTCTTCTGTGTAGAAATACTTATCCCCACCTTGATCTTCCATTCATTCTTTCCATTGTGAGAAAGGGAAAGCAGACCTGCTCCTGAGCCATAATCCTTTCCTGTTTATTCCTCTGTGTAATGGAGAAGTCAAGCAACTAAATGAGGACATAGAGCCTGAGGTCCTTTTCATTCGTGTTTCCACAGACCTGCTGAGAATACGCTGGCATCTCTCTTGCCTTTAGAAATGCTTTGCCATCTTGCTGATGCTCACTTCCTAATGTAACAGGTGTGCCTATTAGAAGCTATTCTGCTTAAGAAAATCAGGATGCTATATCACTTTTCAAGAGAGAGAAAGCCAGGGAGAAACAGAATCTGTTACAGGGATGTTTCTGGCTTCATTTCAGACACTGGGAATGTCTAGTCTTACTGTTACTTATTTTTCTTTTTAGTTTACCTATCGATTTCAGCGTTGATTTCTATGCAAAGTGCGTTTAAAGGTTTCTTCCCTCACATTTCCGCTCACACACAACTGAACTGTTGAAAATATAGTTTGGGCCTACAAAACGTAAGATTACATCTTGACCTAGGTGTCGAACACATTATATAAGAAAATAGCTGTATATACAACCTCCCTTTTCTGCCAAAGGACAGTTCTCTGTTTCTGAATGAGAATTAATATTTCTGCTAACAGTCCTGTACTGTTCATCCATGTTCATCAGAGTTGTCAGATCTCTGGCTGTAACATCTACTGCACCTTCTAGTGGGAGGTATCCCTGCCCATGGCAGTGGGTTGGAACTGTGTGACCTTTAAGGTCCCTTCTAACCCAAACCTTTATGTGATTCTATGGTCTAGTCATGAACTGGCAAACCTTTTGGTCTATGCACTATGTGATCCAAAGTAAAGAGGTGAACTGTTCCTAAAGAGTTTGCAATCTAATTATGACAGACAGGCAAGAAATGGAACAAAGCTAGACTACAGTCCTTGTACAACAAAAGTCTATCCGCTGCCTTAAACTTTTTTCTTGCTATTTAGTACATTTTGCATAAACTACTAAGATCAGTTCTATTTGTCATCTCAGATATTTTTTATAGTATTAATAATTTGACATCTGACTTGGATATTCTTGCTGGCTGTGCTATAGAGGATTTTTCTGACCTCAGATAAGTCACTGTACTTTAATGGCCCAAATTTTCCCAGCTGTAGCAGGCTAAAATATTTCCTTGCCTCAGGCGTGACAAAAGGCTGATGGATTTGATATTATTGAGCTTCCAGGTGATCCCTTGCTTACAGGAAGTGTACAATGAACTAGGCAAGACCTGTTAAACTTCTTCTCATAAAACACTTGGGAACAGCTACCAAAATTATTGCAGCCATCAACTCTTTTTCTTATATTCTTCCAGACTACTGATTTGACAACCTAGCTCTCACCCTGATCAGCACTTACCTCTGTTTTAAGCACCACTATCAGTTCCCTCTCCCGTGGAAAACAACTACATTATTTCAGACTACGGATTCTAGCAATAGCTTCATTTTCCCTAACTCTAAAGCTACTACTGGTGGTCACATCCCTTTCAGTTTAGGCACTTATTCTGTTCTGTGAGGCAAAGGCACAGGGAATAAGCACAGCTGTTAATACACCGTAGAAGCTGTCCTGTGTTGGAACCTACAGATTTCCAAATTATTACAGAACAAATGCAAGAGTTTTAATGATATTTTTGTCTCTAAGGTCAATATGGGTACCTACTGAAAGGGAGCAAGAAAGGTCAGGATGGAAGAAGGACCACTTCCTCATTCACACCAAAGAGGACCCTGCAGTTATTCTTTTGCTTTGCCTGCTACTCTTTCAGCAGCAAATCATACAGTACCAACAATAAACTGCAGTTACTGGAGGACAGTAACATGACAACAGCATAAACATCCAACCAACAGCAAACACAGAAGTGAGGCCAAGTTTTCTTGGTGTGTCACAGCATGGCTGTGGGCTGTGAACCAACAGTCTTGCATGATGGGTATATTCAGCACATGCCACACAAGCTGTATGAGGATCCTGTAGAAGAAGGCAGACTAGAGGGACACAGCTTGGCAGCTGCCTCTCTGGATAATTGCCTCCCTTAATAATGACCAGACAGGGAAGGAACTGGCAAGAACACCCTCCATAGAGTACCCTGCTTGCTTTCTCCAGAGCCAGGGCATAACTGAATAATCATTTCTGGGTACGGGAATGGCATCCTGCCTGACACATTTTCTCCTGCCTTTTTATTTCTGTTCATTCCACCCGGCCCCTCTAGTAATGCTGTCTGTATGCTTTCATTCATGATGGCTAGCAGTGGTGGCAGTGCTGTTCCTCTTCATAAATCCAGCAAGCACACTTTGCCAAGGCCCTCACAGCTGTCAGAGGGAACAACAAAACTCAGCAGTGACATTAGTGCCTGGTTCATCATATGATCCCTTCACGACAAGCCCGTCAATTTTCTGGCACCATGGTGGAAATAAATCAAATTTCTTTTTGCTGTAATGGTGGCAAGGAGTCTACAGACCTTAAATTAGTTATGGGATCTTTTATGTCTAAACAGCCAAATCTTTATTATAGCCACCTTTTAGAAAAGGTCGCTTGGTATTTTTCCTAAGCTCTTAAGTAAGTTATTCCCTCCAGCAGTTACAGTAAGACCAACACTACTTTCTTGCTTGTGTGCAAGTGGCAATCCCTGAGAGTAGTGCTTCCAGAACCACTTGATCACGGAGTCCCAAGCTACTGTCTATATTAAACACCCTTTAAAGTCAAAGATGATGTGGACATGAGATCTGGTTTATTGATAAAAAGATTTTACAAAAAATATGCTATGTATTCCACAGTATAAACTTACTTCTTCAATTTGTTTGCTGTTCCTGGGGTTCATTTATCATTCATAGAGCTCTTACTGCCCTATACCGTAGCTTCCTTTGTTGCACCCAGTTCATTTACATTTTTATGATGTTTGTAAAGACTAATGAATCTCATCTATCAATAAATCATAAGTAAATAAATCCAGTGGTTTCTACATACTTACCTTCCGTCTGTTAGATACTGAAATCACAGAAAATAGATGTACTAGATGATCATCTTTGACATCCACAAAGTTAATTTGCATGTAACATAAATTTGTGTATATACTGTAAATATATGTATAATATATATGTGCTTCTTCTGCAATAGATTTTATATATTATATATACTTTGCAATTTTAATGTTTATGATTTCATTTCACCTAGCTGATTAAACCTAGAAACATTGTCAGGGTATGAAACTGACCTGACTTTACTTGCTCTATGTTTTCTCTCCGAAAAGCCTTGAAAATCTAAGAATGACCTAGAAGATGCTGTTTGTGTGGATTTGGGGGAGAGCATTAATATAGCTCTTGCTGAGGTAGGATACATCATTTATTTTGACAGATTGCCTATCTGCCTCTTTCTTTGTGGTTTAGGCCAAAACTTCAAATTTTGAACAAAAGCGTGCAAGTCTCAAGAACATAGCTGACCGCCTGCTGTTGAATATATTGACCATGTAAACCACTTTCTGTGAGTTGTGTAACAGCTTTTCAATAACAGTGCCTTAATTGAGTTTATCATGCTCAGTATTAACACTGCAAGTCAGATCATTTCAAATACACGTCACTATTTTCCCTTGAGTTTTGTTAGCAAATGAACACAACTGAGCTGCCACTCCTAGCTTCTCATCCATGACACAAGATTTGGAGGTGCTTTTATTTACAGATGTTAATGCCAATTTCATTATATTAGCTTCATTAGGTAGTCTCTAACATCTTAATCATAAAGCTGTGTGAACTATCTGCTTTATGTTAAAAAGAACAATCTTTTAATTTGTATCCAAGATAAGAACTTGTATTGACATATACATATTAGGCACAGAAGTTGTGAGATTATTTTTGTTTGCTTTATTTAACCAGAACAAAGGATCCTTCTTAGGGTGGTAACGGACCTTTCAGTCTACAGTAAGAACTACTGGAGGCCTTTTTCAAATAACTTCTTGCACCCTGTGGATCATACCATGTGTATTTTAATTATGGAAAGATAACAAATGTAAAAATAAAACATGGGATGAAGAAGCTAAAAAAAGAAAATAATGCCTCCTTTTATTTTCAGCTTCCTGAAACTAAAACTTCTTGATTTATTCTCAATTTCCTTTACATATTATAGCTCTCTATGTTTACTATGAATTGTGGGAGTATATACTCCTTCTTGCCCCCCCCCTTTTTTTTCAGTGAATTCAGACTTATTTGGTTTTAATCCAGTGAAAGCACCCACATATAACTGCTGCAATATTTTATTTTAAGTGTCAGGAAAGCTCAGTTCTCCATGTCAGTTAAGCTACAGGGAGACATTAAAGACCTTTAGCCATAAAAAATGTACTTAAATCCTAAGAAAAGATACTTTTATCTTCATATATTAGAACAGCCTCATAGTTCTGTTTAATGGTTCCTTTATTCTTTTATTCTACAGATCAGTTTTTAATAGATAGTCATCGACTGCATCATTAATCAGTAGACGTTCCTCTCCCTGAGTAGTAGAGTCCCTATTCTTTTCCTCATTTTCAAAAATCTCCTGAGATTTTCAATGCTCAGCTTTGGTTTTGGGGTTTGAGGAATCTTCAGCTTCAAGACAACAGTCAGGTATATATTTCTGTAGCGAACTGTTTGTCCACCAGAAGCTTCCCATTTAAATTTTAAAAGATTTTGAGTTGTGAGTAAAGTGCTATACCAAAGCCTAAAAATTAAAGAACATCACAGCACATCTTTTCATCATCCTAATCTATCCAGTCTTTGAAGGAAGTTGAAGAAAATTATCACTTCTGAAAAATTATGAAGGAAGAATGTGGCCAATTTGTAGTACCTGTAGAAAGACAAAAATCTTACTTTTTAAATCCAGCATTTCCCCTAAAATGGGTGGTTAAAGCAACTCATTTATCTCTAACATAAAACAAAGGTATTCCTCTAACTTCTGTGAGCAGGTCTGTTAATTGGTCAATAAAAGCAAAAATCTTTGCATATTTTTTTCCTGAAAATTATCTTTAAGTCTTACTTTTCATTTTAAAACTATTGCTAATGACAGCATATTAGAAAGGCATGTAACATAAACTCCTGTCTCCTTCCTCTTTCCCTCTTTTTTAAAGTACTGAAAGAAGAGAAGCTAAATTCCGATGCATTTTGATGATGTCATGAAAGCCAAAGTTGCAGCTATGAAAAGCAAACATTTCTATTTCCCTTGCCCCCAACAAGGCATGAGATAAATAGCTGCTATTTGGCATAATAAGGGTTCATATGTGAGACTTAGACTACCTTTACAAGCCATTAATTTGTTTAAAACCGTAGCCAAAAGTAGATTTGATGTCAGATGCATGTTACAGAACTATGTTGAGGGTGTTTGTTGTCTGTGTTGGTACATGGAAAGACATTCCTGCCACCTTATTTTAGTAATGGTACCACACCAAAGACAACAAAAGCTGTCCTGAGTCTGAAGTGTATGATGCTTTCAAAGCGGGTTTGTTGTGAATGTTCAGAAGGTCGTAGGTCTGAATTCCGCTGATGTCTCACATTCTAGTCTAGCTGCAGAAGATGGGAAAGTATGAATGAAAATTTTGGTAGTAAGCCCAAGCTTACTATATGATTTATTTTGGCGTTCGTTGGTCTAGAAGAGGAAAGAGGAAGTTTTGAAATTGCAGAGAAGAGACAAAATCTGCCCACTTCTCCTTAGCACTGCAATCTTCAGCTAAGCTTTTGTAGGGCACCAGTTGTGGTCTGGTGCCTGGGGAAGGATGTTGATGTTACCTTTCCTGCTAAGGTTCCTGAGTCCATCTCAGGGCTCAGGAAAGCAACATCTTCCCAAAGCCCTCTATTGCCTGGACCCCAAAATTATGGGTTCTGGATCTCATCCCTGTAAGAAGTTCAAGTTTGGAAGAAGCTCTTAAAAAAATTAAAGGTATTTTTCCAAATCAGGCAAAGATAAAATCAAAATACTGTGTTTTGTACCATGTGTCTAATGGACAGCATGTGGCATTTTGCATTAATGTTGGTGTGGATGTCTATCTACTTAACCAAATTGTTCATTTTGAGGAAAACTGTTAAGGTTGACCTGCAACTTTTACACTGCCATTCTTTGAACATCCAAACTTTATGTGGATGACAGTACTTTCTAAAGCACAATCGAGCGTAACAACTTGCCAACACACAGAAAACTCATGGCCTAAGCTGGATATAGGATGAGACCATCTGCTCTAGTCATCAGGCACAAGCACATCTCCTCTTGGAGAAATGATCGAATCATGGGGCTTCCATGTCACGGCTTGGGCTGCCTCTTTGCCTCAGCAATAAGTATTTTGAAGAGGAAGGTCTAATGTTTTGTTCAGTGCTTCTTAGTTGAAATGCCATTGATTACAGTTAAGATAGGTTGGCTAGACACTGTTTCACTTGGATTCATGCATTTGAATAATCTTACTGGAATCCTTACAAACTCATCTAATGCAGAATATGTTTAACTCTCTTTGTTGCAAGCACGTGCTCTTCCCTTAAAATTAATAGAAAATCATCCAGGATTGAATTAATTCATCCAGGCCATTGTGTTCTACTTTACTTTCTTCCTGTTCTTGTTACAGTCAGAAAAGAAAGACATTGATATTTTTTAGCCCTAATAATTTTTGATAACGTGATTAGAGAAGGAGTTTTGTGACCATGTCACAGTGAATCACATAGCTTTTTTGCACTTTGGGAACATCCACAGAAACTGCAACTCCAGTCACAATGGACATTGGACAATGGAAAGAGTTGAATTTTCGCTGGGTCCAGGTAGTAGAAACCATGACAAAGGGAGCAGGAAGTCTGCAGAATAAAGAGGCTGCGGTGGTCACACCCTCCTCTTTGTTGGCACTGGGCTCAGCAAAAAGCAAACTGAGCTGGCCAAGAATGAGTTGATTCAGCATGCACCGCTGAAAAGGCTCTTAAGCTGTTCCAGACAAAACTATGAGGAAGGATGACAGCGACAACACCATCTATCCTTCAGGCTGAGTTCCCCCCAGGCTTTGGACTGCTGCCAAAATGAATCATCCCCACTTTAAAATATACTAGGAAGTCCATGTCTGGCACAGGTTGTTCCCTAGTTCTTTTTATTTGTCCTCCTGCACAATCTATTGAAAGTTGCAAATATGGTTTATATTGCTGCACAGGATGACACATGGGTGAACTTCAGGTGAAAAAAATGGATCTCATTTGCCATTACAGTCACTTATATAGAATGATCCCACATTAAACTGAGAGGTGGTCAAAGCCAGTGAGAACTGGTTGTGACTGAAGTGCTTGCTTCAGATAATTTTGCTTTGCACTGCCTGACCTAGCTACAAATACATTCCCTTTCCCCTGTATTTATTGCTTCAGGCTTTTGCTTTGGTTTTGCCTGTACCACAGAAGTTGTACTGATTTAACTGAATCAGCTTCTAAAGGATTTTTAAATCAGAGCAATGTCTTTTACGAACACTCAGAGCATCACTGAGTAATTCCCAGGGAAAAAAAAAAAAAAGGAAGTAAAAAAAGATAACACAAAACACTTTCATTTAGTATCATCAAAGTCTCTTGTTTATTTATTTTTTTTTCATCAATAGATCTCAGCATTTTATAAAGTAGGTCACTGCCATTTACTCTGTTTCACAGATGGAGAACAGATGAAATGGTTTGCCTACTGTGGGCAAATAGAAAGCTGGGAATAAAAATCTGTGTCTGCCCAATTCAGTGTTTCAGCCACAAAGCCGCATGGGTTTTCCAAGTTGTCCTGCTGTGGATGTGCTTTGAGGATCACATTTCTTCTAACCTTGTAATGATGTACCAGTGATTTACACTGATTACAGAGTAATCAGAATCAACTCGGAGAAAAAAAAAAAAAAAAGTTTTATTTGATTCACTTTTAAATGTTTTTATACAATGATAGCTTCTAATAGAGTCTCTATCTCTAAGAACTTACTTTTTGCCTGTGAAATTGGTATTGGAAGCATCTGTAAAATGCCTAGAGGCTCTCTCCCCCATCGCATTAAGGCCATAGAAAATTCAACCCGAAGTTTCGTTCAAATGATCAATATACCATCCAGCAGCCAAAATATAGCACTATAGCAGAATAGAAATAAGCCAAAGTAAGAGCACACAACACATTTAACAAAAAGCAATAAAAATGATTGATCGCATAGCAAGTATAGAAACATCACCCCACTTTCCATCCTTCCTTCAGGATGCAGAGATAAATTTAGCTTACATTTTCAGTGAGGCTGTACTAACACTGAGCTATCAGGTACTGGACTGCTAGCAGGGTTTTTTTTGTTGTTTGTTTGTTTGTTTGTTTGATGCTAAACCATCTTCCTCTGTCACTGGAACAGAATACAGGGGTGCAGTGAAATCTCCATCCTTGGAGGTTCCCAAGGCTCAGTTAGACAGCACCATAGCTGACCCTGATTTAATGCTGGCAATAGTCCTGCTCTGAGCAGGAGGTTGGACTAGATAACCTCAAGAGAGTCCTTCCAAACAACAGTTCAGCAGTCCTGCAATTTTATACTTGGTGTGAATGCAATGGGTCTTGCATTTGGGTTGGCTTGTAACATCTGAAAAAGCCTGAGAATGGATGATCTTGCATAACTGCCAAGTTAGTAAAAGTCATGATCTAAGAAAAATAGAAATGCTTGATTTGTTACAGTTTACTGTCTGTTATAGTAGGAGAAAAAATATTCAGTGTCTTTTTTTTTTTTTTTGGAGGGGGGGATTAGCTAACGCCAATATTATATAGAAGGACATGCTGAAGCAATTTATGAATAGGTCACAGTCATTAGCACAGTTTTACAGATGAACAGGTTGAGTTCTTCTGAGTTCTTGTTACAAATAATACTTCATCCTTTTCTGGATTCTGGTATTCTTATTTCCCCTTGGGAAAAAAAAATGTGGGGAAATTGAAGATCAGCACAGGCACTGTGATCTGTAACCTTTTTCTTTGTCTTACCGTTTGTCCAGTACATTTAAAGGCTACCAAGTTGCCAGAAGGAGCCTAAGATGGGTAAGGAACCACAGTCTCATTTTATTATCAATACCTTACCGGACACTTTTTTTTGGTCCGAGGGAAAAAGCGAGAACAAAAGAAGATATAACATCCATGTTATATGCTATGTGGGGCATAGCTAACATGAAGCTACCACACCATTTTTACATACATACCATGCATTACTGCTAGTTAGAGCCAGCAGAAAGAGTTAAGGGAACCATTTTCTAACCGGAAGTCTAATCACATCCAAAATAGTGTTTGGCACGGTTGTTTGTCTGAATTTCATTTGAGTAAAGGAGGCCTTTAAGGATTCTAATAAGGTGTAAATGTCCTGTTCTGTCTTCTAAATTATTTTTTCTGTGTATTTTAAGTTATTTATTTTATATTATAATATGTAAATTAATCACATAGCAATTAAACCTGAAATGAAACATCTCATCCACACAAAATACTTGTGTTGATTTCAGGTGAATTTTTGCTCAGATTTTTCACATGAAGTGTAAAAAAAAAAATCAAATTCAAAAGTGAGCCCAATTTTGAAATGAGAAAATCCTTCTGCAGGCGGAATACCTTTGCTCAGGTCTGTTACTTGTCATGTTCACAAGGTTCTGGAGATCACTTACAGACAAGTGAAGTCTTGGCTCCCTTTAAGTCACAGGGATTTTTTACTCTGACCACAGCAGTAGCCTTTGGGCAAAATCATTTTAAACCAGATGAGGTGCTTATTTGGAAGCACCTAAAATATACTCAGTTTCAAACATTTCTATCTATCTCCATACAACTGCGACCAATCTTTGTGTATTGCTCTGTTTTCCCAGAGCAGTTACTCAGCATGATGAACAGTTGTTGGAGCAAAAATAAATCCAAATTAGGACGGACATTTATCAAAGCTATCAAAGTTATTTTGCTTAGAGTGAAAGCCAATGGTATTTATTCAGTGTCTCCTTATAAGCTCATTCACAGAAAAATATCTTACTAGAAGAAATATGTGTGCATCAACAAAAAGTTAGGAGCAGACAACTTTAACATGCATTCTTTGGAATTCTCCTTAAGCATGGATTCATTGTGGTTATTTTACAGCTCTAGAAGTCATCACCTCAGACATAAAAAAGTAGCAAGATGCTAAGAAGAAGACATATTGAAAATTCTGGGATTTTTGTGCTGAAAAATAAAATGATATACATATCAACAGATAGATATTATGCATTTTTTCAAGACTGTAAGTCAAAGACTTTTTGTCACTACAAAAATAAAATTTAATCTTTTTAAGTAACTGCACATAGTAACCTCAAATGAAGAACACTTTGGAAACTGTCAGCTCATGAATTTGACATGGCTTGATATATCTGAAAAATACTTTGAAATTATTTCGGAAGGGATAAGGAAGTGCAGGCTTTGTGATAATGTATATTTAAAGAAGAATGCAGTACAGGAAATGCAGATATACATGAGGAAGGACTTACCACAAATAAGTATTTGCAGGAATAGGCCATGGATTTATAACTGTTCACATTTAATGTTTCCTTAAGTGTTGGTCCATGAAGAAAGCTATTTTTTTTTTCATTCTAAATTTAAGAAACTTATGTTTCTTATTAGTCTCTTTTACTTAGTTATTTAGTTAGTTTGTGTTGTTTTGTTCTTGTTTTTGTGTTTGTTTCTTTTCCATGCACAGTGGTGGTTGTTTTTTTTTGTTTGTTTTGTTTTTCCACTGCATAAAGTCCAGAAAGATTTGGAAGAATAAACCTCCAAACATTGGCACTGGAGAATACATATATTCTCCTTTTTTAGCTTTCTGAATCACAAGCTGTGTCATACTCATATCCTGCACTCTGATCTGGGTTATCGCTGTGTCCAAATGGATTCCCATTGCACATGACTAATCTGTTGGGAGCAGATCTGTTCAAAACATTACCAAACGTCTGAGCCCAGCAGCTTAGTCTCAGCATCTCAAAAGTTTCTGTCCCCACAGTTGTGCCTATTCTGTCTCTTCTATGGCTTGTCTAAATTGAAGTTAGGCAATGACCCTGCTTAAAATCCCAGCAACCTCTGCCAAGAGTGCTCATTCCCAAGCAGATGAGGCATGGCTGAGGATGGCAACTCAAGCCACTGCTCTCCAGACACGGGTTGCTGAGCTGCCCACAGGTCAGCTGCCCAAGAACTGCAGATTACAAAGTGGCATCTACCTTCAAATCTTGCTGTATACTGCACTGGTTCAGCAGCTCGTTCATGTGCATCTCAGCCATCCCTACAGCTGGGGAGTGGGCCAATAAAATTGTCAATAAGTGCCTTGTCAGCTATCCTGAAGTATGCTATTTCCCCTGGTGAATCAGAACCTTTTTTAAAGGTCACTCTTTTTGTTTGTTTGATTTTTGAGTCAGATTGTAAACACATTGAATTTAAGGAACAGCCACAGCTACAGCTACTGGCACAACAGAGGAGGCAGCTGAATCTAGCCCAGGAGGCAGCAACAAGGGGCGTTGGCTGATAACCTTTAAAGCTGCATTATCTCTTGACAAGGTCCTGATGTACAGCCACAGCCCGAGTCTAATACAACAATGACATTTAGTCTATTTATTGCCTGTATATGTACTCAGTCATTGCTATCTACAGGAAGATCTGCCTTGCTGTCCCAACCATAATAATGTCACCTTCTGTCAGATGGGTTCTACAAGCATTCCCATCCTCTGCAGATCTTCCCAATGAAAACCTCATTGCTGTCCACAGCATGTGTGTGCAAAAGATAGCAAATACAGGAGACCCTGGCACAACTAAGCCCCAGTGGAGTCCAGTAGGAAACCATTGGGACGAGGCCTGGGGGACCTCTGATTTTTCTGGTCGTTCTGTATAACTTTCCTCACCCCACACCAATATGCTCTCCAGGGCAAACCGTCCAGACTGTCCCTGCAAATGTTGACACCCAGCTCTGCCTGCCATGGCTGCCTGGCTAGGAAAATTTGGATGGGCAGGGTTTGAAGGCAGCTGAAAGCAGGGTGTGCTGGCATGGAGCATGTTAAGTAGCCAGGTCCCTTGCCTCTGAAGAGAAATGAGCCGACACAGGCTGGCAGAAGGGCTGGACCCAGCCCAGCTTATCCTGCAAGAGAGCTGCGGGACACACTGAGGCATCACTCTCATTTCTCTCCAAGCCTCTTCTAAGCCTCCTTCTACCCTACCACAAGAACCAGTAAACAGGAGTAAGAAACAGAATCAGAATTTGCTTGCATTTTATGAACCAGTCGCATACAAGCATATCGTATATGCAATAGAACAGTGGCAGAGTCTTCAAAACCAGAAGCATTTCTTCCCTGTGATCTGAACCACGTAAATAAATTCTGTGACTACATGTATTTAAATATAGTTCAAAGTCTTACTGACTTGAAGACATGATGCACAGAGGAACTTAATTTATCTGGGACTGCAACATCAAAGACCTTGAAGAAGGCAGTACAGATGACTGTCACCACAATTCTGTTCATATTTGTGACTTTAAATGCTGCTGTTTGTAAACAAAAGGAATGAGAAAACAGCCAATTTAATGTTTGCAGACAGATCACCGTACCTGCCTGCTTTGAGGAAACAGGAAATCCTCTGTCCTTAAGAGAAGCAGGACCATATGGGCCAGCACAGCACAGCAGGGCACAGGCAAAGGATGGGCAAGTCTTTTCTATAAATATACTGACAGCAACAGACATCCCAAGCCACCTCCCACTGCAAGCCTGTGACACCAGTACCACAGCACAGCACAGCAGCCATTCTTTTATTCCGGGAAGCCATGAGGAAAATGCAGCCTCTTGGCAGGGCAGATACACCAGGCAGAGGATATGTGTTTTGCAGCAGTGTCTGTCTTTCTTTGAGATTTCAACTTAATGATATGCCCACTGTCAGCTAAGCTTGTCCTCATTACCTGAGCTATCCTGTCAGCCTCCCACAAAGTGGCTAAACCCAAGTTTGCTGTACTTGCTAAAAAATGGTGAGACATTTGAAGCAGAATCAAGATTTATCCATGATGCTTCATACAAAATTCTTGCAATGCAGTCAAAGGTTTAGTCTCATCTCTAACTAAACACTAATGATACTAACAAGTATTTTTGTAGCAACCCCCCTGTACCCTAATTTTCCAGCAGTATTTGAAAGGAAATGTAAACTGGTAGCAATGACTGTCTCCAAGGCAGACAAGTTTGTCTGTTGCCTCAGTGTTGTGAAACTGTAGTTGTGAAACAGCAATTGGAAGAAGCCTAGCCCAAGACACAAAAAGGGTGATCTGTGCTACTGACTTGAGAAAGAAAACTGTCCAGACACTTTAAAAATAAATAACACACTGGGATCTTTTAACTTATTTCTGTAGTTATTGCCAACCACATACTGATTTCAAATCTTTTTATTTTACAAAACTGCCAGCAGTGAAACTTGGCAGGGACTTCTCTGAGGAAGACAGAGAAGATGAATCATGATCATACAGATACAGCACTGCACGTATTTAGCTCTGAAAGCTATTTTGTAAATGCAGACTGGCCATGCCAAATTTCATTCTTCTTTCAGTTACAATACATTTGAATATTATCAGAACCTGTAAAGTAAAAGTGGTTCTACCAGAGACATTTTTGGAGATCAGAATTCAAAGTTCTGACAGGAAATATGTATTACAGTTCCCTAGAACAATAAGTATCTTGAAAGTAATGTGTGAAGGTAACATCTTGTGTAGGCAAGCTCAAGTGAAGGGGGGAGGAGAGGAGAGGAGAGGAGAGGAGAGGAGAGGAGAGGAGAGGAGAGGAGAGGAGAGGAGAGGAGAGGAGAGGAGAGGAGAGGAGAGGAGAGGAGAGGAGAGGAGAGGAGAGGAGAGGAGAGGAGAGAGGAGACAGTTCAATTGGAAAGGACCTTCAAAGATCAAGTACAACTGCCTGACCTCTTCAGGGCTTACGAAAAGATAAATCATGTTACTGGGGGCATTATCCAAATGCCCCTTGAATGCTGACAGGCATGGGGCATCAACCACCTCTCTAGGAAGCCTGTTCCAGTGTTTGGCCACCCTCACAGTAAAGAAATTTTTCACGATATCCAGTCTGTACCTCCCCTGGTGCTGCTTTGTGCCATTCCTTTGTGTCCTGCCATCAGTTACCAGGGAGCAGAGGCCAGCACTTCCCTCTCAGCTTCCCCTCCTTAGGAAATTACAGAGAGCAGTGAGGCCACCTCTGAGCCTTCTTTTCTCCAGACTGGACAACACAAGTGTCCTCAGCCTCTCCTCATAACTGCTTTCCACAAAGATTAAATTGGTTTAAAGGTATACAGCCCAGGAGGCCAACTGCATCCTGGGATGCATCAACAGAGGGGTGGGCAGCAGGTGGAGGGAGGTGACTGTCCCCCCCTGCTCTGCCCTTGTGAGGCCCCACCTGGGGTGCTGCATCCAGCTGTGGGGCCCCCAACACAAGAAGGATGTGGGGTTGCTAGAGTGAGTCCAGAGGAGGGCCGCGAGGATGATCAAATTGCTGGAGCACCTCTCCTATGAAGACAGGCTGAAAGAGCTGGGGTTGTTCAGCCTGGAGAAGAGAAGGCTCTGGGGAGACCTCATTGCAGCATTCCAGTGCCTAAAGGGGCTTATAAAAAGGGTGGAGAAGGACTCTTTTCTTGGGTAGATAATGATAGGACAAGGGGGAATACTCTTAAACTAGAAGAGGATAGATTTAGATTAGACTTTAGGAGGAAATTTTTCACTGTAGGGGAGGTGAGGCACTGGCACAGGCTGCCCAGAGAAGCTGTGGATGCCCCATCCCTGGAGGTGTTCAAGGCCAGGCTGGATGGGGCCTTGGCCAACCTGATCTAGTGGGTGGCATTCCTGCCTGTGGCAGAGGGTTGGAGTTAGATGATCTTTAAGGTCCCTTCCAACCCGAGCCATTCTATGATTCCATGATTCTATGATTCTATGATACGCACACTCTGGGTTTTCTCTTCTTAAAATTAAACTAGTTTTAAAGTCTGCTAAAATCTATATTATCTGTACCGACATTCATCAGCAGGGTGCTGTGTCTCTCCTGGAAGTGTAAAATGAAAGCAAAACACATGTTTAAAAGCATGTGAGAATGAAGACCATGTCTACAAAAGATACTAACTTCACTGTGTGAAAGAAATGATCAAGGGGGTTGATAATATGTGATTTACTCACACAAATCACTCAAAACTACCTAATTAGCAAATCAATTTCCTTATTGATTTTCCCTAATTTCCCTAATTTGATTTCCCTATCAAATCCTCTAAAAGTAAATAAAAGATTATTGACACAAGTGGTGAGGTTTCTTTGTTTTGTTTTGTTTTGTTCTGCATTGTTTTCTGACTTCATTTTTTTCAGCATTCAGAGCTCTGTAATATTTTAAGCCTTATTCAGAAAGTACAAGGTGACATGCCTTCTAATACTTAGTATAAGAAGATCAGGGAAAAATATTTTTAAAAGCATTCCACAAATGCATTTGAATTACTATTAATGTTCTTCTTTTATAGCTTCATACAGAGATAATAAATTAAACCTTTAGACAAAAGTCAGTGATGATTGACCACGTCAGAAAATACAAAGTAGAAAGTATCGATGATTTTGCGGACAATTAGATCAGGTTAATAGTCAGAAGAATTTGTAGTTAGCTCTGGAGTAGATCATAGTAGTAATTACTTTATGGGATTTCTATATGCCCAACTTCTTCCATTTCTTAAGAGCTAAATATCCACGTCTCTACTGCTGTATTGCTCACAAACAAAGGCAAAAGAATGATCATGAGAATAAATCATCTCTCTAGATGAGAGGTCAGGAGACTCCCAAGGCAGGAAAGGGTTGCATCAGTAGCACTGTATTCAGAAATTGGTTCTATTTGTATTTTAACCTGTGATGAGCCACTTAGATAAGGGAGCTTCATAGTTTCTCCGGTTATAACAACAGAAAACTTTATTAAAGGCTGAAACGACTTTATCAAAAATATACTTGGAGTCTAAGTTAAGTGGTTTATTTTCTGCCGAACCATGTGTGGCTTTCTGGCATATCAGGGAAAATTTCAAGCTTAATGCATGACTCTTCACAACTTGTTTCTTAATGTACCTATTACCCCAACAGAAAACTGGGGGAATAATTATCTTCATGTCTAGAAAAAATTAAAATAATCAAAGAAAGCCCCCACCTCTCTCTCCAGAAAACACTTGAAAGCACTTTCTTTTTGAGGCAGTTTAATGCACAAGAAAGAATTATGTTCAGGGAAAGGAATTTACAATTTATATAAGATCAGACTGTTCTTACAGCACAGTGCTGCTGCACAGCATGGGGTGCCTTTTCTGAACTCTATTGTTAGACCATATTGGCCTCAGCTCCACTCTTCTACAATATCCAGATAATGCTGAGGCCAAGGGGACAGAATTATGGAACATTCATCTTCATTACAATGTTTGGAATACGATATACATTGGAGAAAATGTGAAAGCATATACTTACGGCACTTATATTAAAGGCAGTTTTTCCTTTAAAAACAAAAAGTAACACATGAATATAGACATGTGAAAAGGCAGAGGTATTTAATCTAAGTATTTTTTATAGTAATGTGATTGTTCAAGGTGAAACATACTTTCCTGGACTGAAAAAGAGAATAAACAGTTCAGAATCTGCCACTTGGTCAAGATGTATTTTGCAAAATATTGAAGATGGCTTACAAAAAGTTTTATCTCTGCCTTGTGTTGTTGGAACAAGTTAAACTAGCTGGCGCTCATGGTATCCTGATATCCTGTTGTTTGGGGAACATTGGATAGACTGGCCATGAAAGTACCTATCATAGTTACTCAGGAAGTACTTATCATGTAAGCATGTGCAGAGTTTAACACCACCCCGAAAAATCTTTAAATTTGTCTATGAATCGGTGATGGGACTTCCATCTTCATGTCCTGAGGGATTACAGAGCACATTGTATCTGAATTTCTTCAACATGATTTAAAGGATGTCTGATTAGCTGAAATTTCAATGCCATTTTATCTTTCAGGAAACATCACTCCCAGCAGGTTGAACCTACTTTTTTCAAAGCACTGCTTAGTACTTCAGATGTCTCTATGCATAAACTGCTCCTAGCAATTGTGAGCCAAGAGAGGCAGAGCTGCTCTCAGGGACTCCAACTTACTTGCTGGACATGCATGCTGAAATATCATCAATCCTTTAGTTGACTTGGAGTAAAACCCTACGCATCTGCATTTCAATATATGCAACGAAAAAGTTATCTGGATGCAAGTTCATGATATCTACTACAAAATTGTACTTCAGATTATATTCTTGTGGGCTTGTGAACCTGAACACTGGAAAATCTGATTTAAGATGTGCATGATTATAAACCTGTGTGCTGCTGAAGATGCAAGGTTGCAGCAAGAGCATCTTACACAGTTACTAGGATGTTGTGCACTGATCACAGACAGGATAACCCTGCAAACCAGGGCTTATGCTGAGCTGCAGGATTGCGTGACTGTGCTGTGCTCTGCAATTCATCTTATGCTGTCCTTAGACAAGAAGTTACCTCCGAGCCTTCAATGCCCTAAGGCCATTCAGGTCCAAATCAAAACTGAGGGAAGAAAGAAAATGAGGAGAAAACACAGCACAGATAATGGAGACTTTGAGGTGATAACATATCAGAGAGATAAACAAGAATACACAATTGGAGACAGAAAGCAGGCAGACCAAAAGTCTGATTTTTATCTTTTACAGAGAACACACATTATTTCTGCATGCTTTGAACCTGTGGACCATGATCACAAACATAAGTTTACAAAATATGGGATGTTGTTGCCCACATTTTGGAGAACAAATCTGAATACTAACAAAACAGAAAAGTGATGGTAGTGTAAAATTGTATCTTACTCACACACCCATTTACAGCTTTCCTTTGATTGATCATAGGATGCAGCTAAAACTGTTAAACATTTCCTCTCCTAGAATTTAACAGGAAGATCAATCATCATACTTTATTTTAAACTGTAATCAGAACTCACAGAAAGCCTGTTAGAAAATGTAAGTGCTGTCAGAATCTTTTCTTATAAGAGTGCTTGCAGTGAAAGCCCTAAGAGCTACAAAGCATGACATGAACAACCTTTATGATTAATTATAAATGTTTTATTATATGAGAAAACAACATAAACTACCAGGGATGTCAAAACATTAAAGCTTTTATGTTTATTCTTTTCACTTAAGTCACTTAAGTCAGCTTCTTTGACAAGAATGATCTGCTTAGTGTGAGAAATTTTCCAGTCCAAGTATTTCAAGCAGGAATTTTCTCGTGTTGCTGTGACAGGCAGTGGAAATTTTAGCTACACACCTGGGTTTCCTCTGGCCATTCCTTCTGCATCTTTACATTAATTTAGAGACCATGGATGCTACAAGAACCATAGTAGTAATTTTATAACAGTAGAAACTATAACTTGCTTTTTTTTTTTTTTTTTTTTTTTTTTTTTTAAGATCTGGAAGCTAAGCAGCCCCACAAAATGGAGACAGCCTTGTGTTTCACTTCTCTGAGAATATTTTTGTGCTATGAAAAAAGAAATGAGTTCACACTCATCCTGAGCTGTCAGTACTTAAATCAAGTGCCTCCAAAGTAAATGGAATAAAATAATGTTGCATGACCAATAATAGAAAAGACATGTTAAAGTGGCACCATATGTTATTATTTTGTACACTTCAAAAAACAACATTCCAGCTTTTACAGGATGAAAAATAAAGACGTTTGTCTTTCAAAATGTCATCTTCAATTCTCCACCCAATAAAAAAATGAAAGTTTTAAATTAGTTCAGAAAAGCATCATGTTTGTCTTTTAGTTAATGGCACTTCATCAGACAACAGATAGAAAATGTTCTGACAACTGGAAATTGTCAGTGAGATGCATCCAACAGCATGACATCTATTTCTATCCCTTAGACTTATGATTTGAGAAAAACTGACTTTGTACCTCTCTGTATTTAAGAGCACAAGCTGCTGAGGTGCTCATTCCCTGATCCTAAGGAATGAGGTATGGCATGAGAACATACCACACCAAAACTGCAAACCTGTAATTTCCTTAAGGAAACCCCAAACATCTCTTATTTTACTTGATATTAGACATGAAGCTGGACCTCTTAGGGTCTGACCCCTGGAACTGACAGGGGCCTGTGGCCTCACAGCAGCAATTGGGTCAACAACAAACATGATCCAGGGCCATGCTTCAAAACAGAAATAACATGAGAAGTCTATCCAACATCAGTACAGCTGGACTGTTAAAATGCTTGGACATGAAGAAGTTCTGATAATTATTTGTTAGTCATTCTTGTAATCAGTCAGGTGAAAATAATAACTTGTAGTCCCCTTAAAAGTAGTTTTGGGGAAGCCAGGTTTTGTACATAAACACAATAACTGCAAGACACAAAAAATAGAACTGAAAGACATTATAAAGTATGGAAATACAGGTAAATCCCAGGTGAAAGCCTGCTATTCACTCTCTGGAGCCCACTAGAAGACTTCCAGCTATAGCTTTCAGCCCTTATCAGAAACTTTAGACTGTCAGACAAGTGGGTCCACAGATGGTCCCCAAGCATATCCAGGCACTGAACTAGTAGCAGTTTCACAGCTCAGTCAAACCTGGGGAACAAGATTACAACGCAAGGCATGAAAGCCTGTGCAGTACCTGTTCTCCCTCCCCATGTACGTATTGGACTATTTAAGCCCTTCTTCAGTGTCAAATGTACTGCTGAATTTAATTGAGGCATGTGACTACATGACCACATTTTGATCCATATCTGAAAAGGCCGTGTGACTTAGGATTTTCAAATACATATTTACGTTCATGCACCTAAATCTTAACCTTAGCAATTAAATAAGTAGCCTGATTTTAGAAATGAGTTCATTTGGTCATCACAGTCAGTAGCCTGTAAGCTGCATATCTTACAGGAAAAGAGAATGTTTTTAAAATCACTCTGTTACAAAACTCTCAATAGATTATTTTCCAAATGTTTTGCTCATTATTAAAGAACTAGATGGGATTATGCATAACATGAAAATCCATGACAACCTTTGGTTAGATTTAAGCCTGTAATACTACTTTGATTCAAGTATCCTAACATGTTAATATAGGCTAGTCTGCTCAGTCCCAGTTCTCATTCAGGCATGTACAACTAGACTGTAATTTGCATTTCTCTGCCCTAGAGACAAACTCTGCAAGGTTACATTATTTAGACCTTTCCCTTCTGACTAAGTACATTTAAAACAGTGGTAAAGATAGAATTAGTTAATTCACTCTTAATAAAAACTACAATTTTTGTATTTAGCTGCTGAAAATGCAGTTTTAGTTAACTGAGAACATCAGCTGAAAAAAGAAAGAGAAAGAAAGGAAGAAAGGAAGAAAGGAAGAAAGGAAGAAAGGAAGAAAGGAAGAAAGGAAGAAAGAGAAAGAAAGGAAGGAAGGAAGGAAGGAAGGAAGGAAGGAAGGAAGGAAGGAAGGAAGAATAATAATAAAAAAGAGCAAAATAAATTATGAGAGTTTAGTCTCGTTACCCAATCAGGAACTAATAACCCTGGTGCCTTCCTTGAAAGAGAGTCAGGGGTTCTGTAGCTTTATGGGTGGTGAATGTCATTATTTGCTTTATTGTGGTACTTGAGAGCTCCAGCTGAGATTCGAGTCCCACTGTGCTATCCAAAACCAATGAGGCAATCAATGCCCCACTGCATGTGCTTACCCACAATCTCAAATTGCAAGGCTACAAGGGCTGTGACTGTCTGTATTCTCCCTGCTAAATCCTCAGCTCCTTGCATCTCAGGGTGGTTGAGCTGAGTTTTTCTGGATGTCCTTCTCTGTCCTGCAGGTTAACAGGACCCCATGGTCTGGATGCCTCACATCTCAGAGGCCGTGCTAATGCTTCATCTCTGCAGTCCAGGCTTTCTAGGAGTCTGGTCAAGTATCTGCTTTGGTTCACTGCTTTATTTCTTCAGACAAACAACAGCTAACTCACATAACACACCAGATGGCTTAAGAAAATATATAAATCAAACAACTTCTTTCACTATTTTTTTTTTTTTTTTACAAATTTGGGTTCAGCACTCCGAGATCAGGATTGCTACTGGCTAAAGAGTTTGTTTCTCTCTCACTAACTTTCCGAACATGATTTGTTTCCTAAAACATGCCATCTTTAATCTTTTCTTCCTCTAAGAAATTACCTTTCTTATCTCAAGTCTTCAGATGACTCATTAAGTTCATCAGCTGCTTTGTTGGTTAGTTATTTCTCTGGAGATATTCAGATTTAGGTTTCTGTTCTCTGGAGCCATTTCTTTAAATGTGACCTTTTCCACATGAAGAAAGATCTCATAACTACTTTCTTTGCATGTATCCACTCAGTTCATATCCTAGATCATCAACATGGTTACACTAAAACCTCTGCATGGTGAATCAAAAGGAGCCTTTTAGCAGTTGTCAAAAAAAAATCAACACAATCTGAGTTCAAAGGAGGACACTGTATTTTGTGATAAATAATCTAGCCGATTGCTCTTTTACCTTCAACCTCTCTATTGCATGTCATCATGCTGGAAAACCAAACTCCATGGTGATTGCAAGTAAAAATGCATCTGTCTGTTACAAACTGAAATCTATCAAGATACATGCTTATGTGAATATTCAGAAGCAGAAGAATCGTGATCCCTTCCTATAACCTCAATGAAGTCTCAAGGTGTAAGGAGAAACTGGGGCAGTTTCTGTGGCAAACTGATTTCCAAACCAAAACTGGATAGTCTGTGTAAGCACATTTAAACCTGGTGTGAGAAAAATCTCAATAATTTTCTTTGGACAGGATCTTTTGTGAAGCTATTTTATTTGCGATTGCAATGGCGGGCATCCTGCAAATAGGAGCGCATAGTAGAACATATCATAACCTTATATTCCCTATTACCTGACACCTGATTTCTCTCCTGTTTCCTCATTGGCTGAGTACTACAGGTTCACAACCTACTCGATGCCCTTCGATACCATATATATACAATTTTATTTGACCAACCTTTAATTTCTCCTTTTCCTTTTTTTTTTTTTTTTTTCCTTCTTCTCTTGTGACTAGAGGGCCCGTGATTTTTGTTTTTACTCATTTCACATGGCTCATCCTGTTTATCTTACCTATCCTCCTTATTTTGGGACAGTGAGACCTTCCCTTTATCTGCTTAACATACTCCCCATCACTACACCGCACAATCACTTTTGAATATGCAAGGTTAGTGGAATTTTCCACTGCAAAAACACCTTCTATTGCAAAAGCACAACTTTGTTTCTCACACTGGGGATATGTAATTGAGCATAAAAATGTTTCTATGTTGTAACACCTTTTTAAAAAGTGTCAATTTGTGATGCCAAGTTGTGTCTTCTCTTTTCTTTGTTTGGGGCAATGTTTTAAATTTTGAGGCTGAGGAAGCTAAACAGGAAATATAAATTACTCTTTTTCTACTGAAAATGACAGTAAATAACCAAATTATATTTCCAAGCAAAAACCAAATGCTGTTTAATGGATGCAGACTTTAAGCCATCAGAAAATATTCATATGTAGCTTGTCCACACTAGGTGTTTTAATTTTTTAATGATCCACAGAATTATATGCAACAGTTTTATGTAACAAAGTAGCTACATACTAAAAGCCTTCCAGTTTGTTCCCTTGCAATTTCTCTAACCAACGTTGATACACTGCAAATAAAAACATGCTAAGAACATGATGATACAGGGAAATGGAAAAACTTATGTTCAAATGTAACCTCAAAATTTCTCATTAACCGAAAAGTAACCAATATTTCAGTGACCATGCTTGATTACTAATGCTGAAGGCCAGAGGCTCTTCTGTTGAAATTCAGTCTAGCAAGAAACTTCCTATTGTGATTCACCTTGCGAAGGAATAACAATTTCTCAAGCTTACAAGCTTGGTGTATGTATGTAAGAAATGAATCTTTAGTGAATATTTGCAGAAGAAAGAATGCCTACAGTGTGGATGCTTCTTGTTCTTAAATAGTACTGGAGCCTAAAATCCTTCTAAAATGTGAGATAATTATCCTAGAAGTCTAGTCCTCCAAATACATAGGAGAAGAGAAGCAAACTGATCAAGGGTATTTTTTGAGTTGGGAATGATTATAGGTGATATTTTGATTATCATCTGTGTCATATATCCCAGAGAAGCCTTAGCTACTTCATCTTCAGATGCACAGAAAGATGAAATGTAGAAAGGACCTTTACTAGGTAAACTATGAGAAGAAAACAGAAGGTAGAAATCAACAATATATGCCCCTTATATTTTACAAATACATTTGAAAAAAAATATTTCTTATTGAACAAATAAATATTCTAAGATATAAAACGTTCATTAAGTACTGTCACATTATACTACATCATTCAGCAAGGTCATGGTTGTGTAACCATTAGGCACTAGAACTAAAGCTAGGAACACTGGGAATTAAGAATGCCTCTGTCTGAAGTATTTCATCTCAATCCATGATCACAGGAAATATTAAATTAAGTATTATTAAAGTGTCACAGAAATTAGCCAAGGTAAATCCAAATAAATTCAGAAGATACCAGTATTGCTTTTCTTTGCATCAGCTCAAAACAAAGATGGTGCCTGAGCATGTTCTTGCTGAGAGAAATATCTTTTCAAAGGTTAAAATCCTAGTAACTGAGGTACTCTCTACAATACATCATAAAGAACCTACAGCATTTCTTATAAGGGAGCCTCCATATCAATGTCATAGCTTAGCAGTTACTTCTCTAAAGGATTAGCACGAGACAACCCAAACATAAGTACTTTAGCAAGAAGCTTTTCTTTTTCTTCTTTCCTTTTTTTTTTTTTTTTTTTTTTTTTCCTGGAAAGGTGATTTGCACCCACTGACAGATTTTTAGGGGGTTCCAAACAGAAAGAAATTCAGAAACATTGTTCCAGCTAATTTCTCACTACATAATTAACATTGTTCTAATTATTAATCATCCTCAGTTTCCATAGTGTTTCCTGCTTCCTGTCACAATGAAATACGTTGTGTTGCATGAACATAGTTTTAAGGATAAAAGTTTCTTACATATCTTGCACAATAAATAAATAAATGAATAGATAGATAGACAGATAAATAAATCACAACTGAAATGATATTGATCATGTCCTATTTCAAAGAAAATAACTGCTACACTTCTGCAGCTTACCAGAGATATCTGAATGTACCAGCTTAACCTTAAGTACTGATCTTTAGAATAGCTTGCAAGGCCATCTGGGTTCATATAAAGGATCCCAAGATGACTTATATTGAAAATCAGGTGGAGAGGGATTTTGAGAGTTAATGTCCTCTAATGTCCCCTAACTGTAAACCAAGGGTATGGGTCAGTTAAAAATACACAAAAAAAAGACTTTTTTTTTTTTTTTTTTCCCTAAGGAAGGAAGGGCTAAGGAGAATCTATGTTAAACTTTCTGACCTGGCAACGTGAGTTACTCCATTGAGTTACTGAGGGTAGTTATGGAGACTAAACAATGCTTAGTACTCTGAGCAAGGTGAGACCACTCACAAAGTGAGTATCTCATAAGACTTGGCCTTCAAACTTCAGCTTTCTACATGTATTACTGCTACTTTTCCTAGTCTTGATGTACAGCCATTGCCAATTTTTTCAGGACAGTGTATATTTACTATTTGATATATGTAATGACCCTATTAATACAATGTTGATGCAAATGCCCCGTAATTATAATCGTTTTCCTTTCAACAGCTAAATGAAGAAAGGAATAGCATGCTACACAGCCTTCTTTTTATGGACCGTAGCAGTGGCTCTTGGACTCCAGGTGAGTTACATGACATTTCATTTTGTCAGTAATTATATACCAGCTGAAGAAAATACCACATGCTGATGCTTTCCATGGGAATTTGGACTGCATTCACTTTTCAGGCAGTGGTCTGAGACTATTTTTGGAAGCTTTATTTAAAAGAATGCAGGAAATCTGTTTCATTTTAGCAGCAACTTCTATTAATGAAATACACGTGATTTCAGTTTGGTTAACTGTCTTGTACATGAGCACTAAACGGGAAAGCTCTTCTGAAGCTGGGTGGTTTACATCAAGCCTAACTAGCAGAGTTAGCTTTCCACTGGCAGAAAAACAATCTGTTTCCATGTATTTAAGGCGTTTCTCCTTCAAAACCTGCCAGGCCATGTTCACTTCTTCCATTTGCCCTGTGAACTTAAACAAGAAAATCTTGGGCCCAGAGGTCAGAATGCAAAAGTAGATGTTTATGGAAAAAATATTTGTCCTACAGGGTCTGCTTTCTCTGCTAGGTGTGATGTTTGTCATGCTACAGCTCTGTCACATCCCTACCTACTCTTAGGTCTGTTGCAGGTAAGCTTTTCCTCTTCCTCTAATTTTTCATATTCTCTAGTCTTGGCAGATCTTTTTATGAGGGAGCTTCCTGTCACCTTTACCTGCACATATGAGAGCAGTCTGCAAGGATGGGCAGAGGCTAATGCATAAAACAGAGAAGTAATACCTAGGATGTACAAAACTATCATTATAACATTATCTTGGGTACCTTTATTTTAAGATTAGACAAATGGCTACTCTTTCTGCCACAGGTTTTTCCTCATTTGTGAGCGTGGAAAGAGACGATTTAGTTTACTTATACCCCTTCATACTTGGGGAAGGACTGCCCTGTAATTTACAGTGAGCTGTGTTTAGCTTTGCCTGAGAGTTTTTGTCCTCACAGCATTAAAATAGTTTGCTAGAGGTTATGTTTCCTTGTAGGAGAGTTTCTACTAAACCTTTAATTAGAATTAAAGGGAGACCAAGACGTATGTTGCACCTCAGTGCATTTATTTCAGGGTATGCTTATATCTGCTAATATTGATGCATTTAAACTATTGTCAAACTCTCCTAAAGGAAGACTGAAATGCTGTATATGAAACAAAAATGTTGATTACTTACAGTCAGAGGAAATAATACAACCAAGTTCCATTCGTATATCTAGCCATAAATAAATAAATAAATAAGCTTAATATTAAACTCTAACCCTCCTGCAAAGATTCACAGATTCACCCCTAAGGAAGGAAAGTGTAGACTCTATATAAAAGGAAAAAACACAACCATTTTTATTAAAAAAAAAAAAAAAAGTCAGAAAATGCTTTGGGGACTATCTTGAGGTTTTTATATAACAATTTTTAGTATTTACTTTTATAGTAGTCTACTTTAAAATGAAATATGTTTTGCTTACCATGCTGTGGGGCATAACATTGTTTTCCTTTTCCAAGTAACTAGGACTCACCAAGAATGATTTTATATCTATAGCATTTTTAGAGCTGTACGGTGGATTTAACTATAATACCTTACTCCTGGAAGATGGTCTTCTGACTACTTGTGAATAGCCAGAAAGCTGAAGAATTTTGGAAAAAAAAAAAAAAAAAAAGTTTTTCTCTTTATCTCTTATGGCTTCTTATCCTTCTGTAGAATGTGTTCCTCAGGTGCACTGGGAAATCCACATAAACACTGTACAAGGTAATGGGAAAATCTGAGTTAAGTGGAAGGACAAGTGACTTTTAGGATGACCGTCCTTTTAGGATGACCAAAGTACAAGAGGTCATCCTAAAAGGAAGCCCATGAAGGTCAGCATGCTGTATTTGTGAGTCCTTGTTTGAGAAGCACTGAGGAACATTGTTTCTAGCACCAGTTATCTGCTGGGAAGTGCTGCCTTCTCTGAAGCTTGTCTTCCTTCCTTCCCTCCCTCCCTCCTTCCTTCCTTCCTTCCTTCCTTCCAGTATTTCCACCCTATGGCTGAGACACAATAGGCAGCTGTAGGTTACTTATGTGAGAGACTTCAGTTCAAGTCCTTTTTCTGTCTGATTCAGATGGATAGCCTGACCTCATATTTTCCATGTTCTACTTTGGAAAACTAAATGTGGCTGGTGACTCCTTCTGAACTGCATAGTTCTGTGTAGTTTTCTTTCAGATGGGACCCTAGTATCGATGTTTGTCATCTCAGCCTGCTCCTATAACCATTCAGGTACGCAGCATCTACACTCACCAATAAATACGTGGTGAGTCAGACAAAAGAGCAGCCACACCAAGGGACTGAGAGGCCCATCATCTCTCCTAACCTTTCACCCATACGCGTTGTTAAGCCACTGGCCTGACTGTGCCCTTAGCTCACCTAAACAGGGAATGTTTATTTTCACTCTTGCTTTGGTCCTTCAAGGCTTTGATCACAGTCTCTGCTGTGAGGCAGTGTGGTTTTACAGCAGGGCACTGGTGGGAATTCAGGTGCCTGGTGGGGCTGTGTGTGGATGTCATGGATGGTAGACATACATGCTCAGCCAGCATTGTGAGCCTGTGATTTGTTCCCTAACAGTAGTAGGGAGAAAATGGTATTTCTGTGCCTCAGAATTATCACATCCTGTGATATCATCCCCTTTCAGGGAAAGTACCCACCTTCTCTTTATTTGTGCAAAGCTCCCACAATGCTGCTACATGACTCTTCCTAAATCTTGGTAAAATACCTCTTCTCAACATCTGATCATCAAGCTCCACAAGGAAACATTGCTAGTCTTATTGCAGAAATGGTGAAACTGAAACACAGGGATGTATGGTGCTTTGCCTGAGGTGGCCCAGAAGGGTGCTAGCCAAGGCAGATGTAAGAAAGCTTACGTTTCTTGAGGTGCGTCCAACAATAGACTCTGGAAAAGGTGAATTAACATGGTAGGATTTAGCCTGGTACAGTTATACTAATTCTTGTGCTGTACTTGTGATGTTTCTTTCTGTATTCAAACTGAGCACTGCACAGAAGGGAAGCTGCTGAAGACTTCTATTTTGTACATTTGCTGCAATTTTAATTTCCCTATTTCTTCAAAAGAGACATTTAGCTGCATGGGAACAATTTGTGCAGCATTTTAAGATTTGTTGTGTGTTGTTCATAGTACACTGCTCACAGTTTGGCTATCTCCATTCTGTATGCAAAACTTAGGCCTGATTTTTCCCTGTTGGATTTGAGGAAAGCAGAGGAAAGTAGAGTCTTATATCATTAGAAGTAGTGTTCCCATGTAGCCTGAATGAGAGAATATCATACAGGATAGAACTTGATTATAGTAACAGAAAAGGAAGCCCAAGTTATGGCGATATGGATATTAATTCTTGCAGATAAAAATGTTTCAGGCAAATTCCAGGAGATTTGTGGAGCAGAACTACCTATTGCAAAGCGTGGTCTGAAACATGCTCTGCAGCACAGCATGGAACATCACTACTGGAGGGTGCACGTCATGGGACAGTCATAGATGCTCATCATCTAGTTCCTTACCAGTGGCATTGAACAGCTACTAGAGGTCAGTGGGAGCTATTGCAAGTCAACATGCAAAGACAGTATGCAATGCCATCCGCTGAGACATATGTATGAAAATATGAAATAGAAAAATAAAGTGTGCACTTAGCACTACTGGCTTGTTTGTGAGGAAAACTGGTGTTACCAAATACAGGAAAATATCTTCTGTGCAGCATTGACTCAGTGACCCAAAGGTTAGGCTTTCAGCCAAGACCCTAAACAAAAGCAATGTGTCAAGATGCACGTATTATTGATTGGAGCCAAAAGCTGCAGCCTCTTTTAAGGACTACATGCCTGCACAAGCTGTGTGGCATGAATACAGGTATCTGTCATGTCAGTACAATGTGACAAGTAAAACTGTCATCTCTAATATCCAAACACATTCCAAAAGATTAACCTTGAAAATTTGAATGTCCTCAAGTCTGGCAACAGTTATTTGTTCTCTGTCAGTGGATACCTGTTGGACATGATTTGCCAAAATCCAGGCAGATATAACACTTTCCTCAATATATTTCTACTATGAATCCATCCCAATATAATAACTTTCAGAATAGTAAATGTTTACAGTAGTCTGTGTAGAAGTGTATTGCTTGATAACTAAATGAGCTCTTTGACAGTCACCATATTTTCTGTTCTCCCTATTGCAGTAGGCCAGATTTTCAAAGTAGGTCACATTTTCCAGCATGCAGCCCTCAAGCACTTAAAAAAGCATTCACTCAACCATCTCTGCCTGGAACTGATGGCTGTGTTCCAAAAAGCTCTCCTGGCACACAACTTTTTGAGCTCTCTGGAAGATCCGGAAGTAAATGTTAATGGGCACATGAGAGCTAACCTCATGATTTGAAAAAAGTTTTAATTGCAGTTGCAAAGCTCTAGCTCTTTTACCTGTATCAGTATGCCTCAATGGTCATTTTCTGAAATTCTTCACTGATGAATAGGATTTAACAACATTGTATGGGTATACATTGTATTATTTCAGGATTCCATTGGGGAAGAAATTTTATTTACCAATGCTAAAACAAAAGAAAAGAAAGCAGTTCATATGAGATGACCCACAGGCATAGAAGTACTGTAAGTAGGTTAGTAAAGTTAAGTGTTTTTTTAAAGTGAGTATTTTCTGGTTTCTTATTTCAGTGTGAAAGTTGCCTTAAGCTGCAATGTGAGTATTACTTCCCATCCACGTGACTCCATCTCTTTACTGGCAATTATTCTTAGCTGTTCTTGGTCTTCAAAGATTCCCTTTTTCCTATATTTGGTAGCAGTATACAAATTTAGATCTGCATAAACTCTCTTCACTGCTAATCCATACTCAGAAAAAGTAATGCATTTTTAGACCTCTTTAAGTGCTTCAAAATGACTTTTGAAGTCTGAAAAGCAAATCTGTGGTGTGAAGGATTGGACTGCCAGTGAGCTTGTTATGGTCCTTACAATACCTTTGTTTGAAAACAGAACTGCAAAAGTGACTCAGGTTAAAGTTAGAGGCAATGTGCTCAATTTAAAGCCTCTTCAAATTAACTGGAACAAAATTAGACATGGGTCAATTTAGAGCATGAAGGGTCTAAATGTATGCTTCAAGTCTCTGAATTTATTCTTAGATTTCTTCTGCATAATAAATGTAGAGTAAAGAAGCATATTTCAAAATTATGTGTTAAGGTCTAGGTCATATGCTTAACACAATGTTATCTCAGTATTTTAAATGATATCTGGGAAACCTGACAAATACTGTTTTCCTTGCATACCTTCCCCATACTATATACAAATCTATTTGATTTCAGAGGGGAGGAACAAACCCGTAATAACAGTCTGCACCAATGGATTCTGAAGCATTTTAACAATGTTTCAGGGGAAACTCAGAGCCCCCCAGAGGGTATGTATCTGAGCCTGGGGCTGCAGGCAGGGCTGTGGTGGTAGAAATGCACCAAGTCAGGAGGCAGCTCCTGACTCCTAGCCTTTCCTCAGCAGCAGAGCAAAGGGTTGGGATGCAGCTCTTGGCTCCTGTGAGGTGTAAGCATTTGGGGCTACTGCTACCAGTTGATCCAGCCTACTACATCCTCATTGCACTCAGCCTCATCCAGCCAAAACTCTGCCTTCATATTTTGCTCATAATTTGCACACTTGGCACCTCCTGGGCTAACCAAGCTCAGGGTATATGCCTGTGTATCCTTTTTCTTTGAAGCACTCCATAAGATAATCAAGGCGTCTCTCAGACCAGTGGGGATTATGGCTAAGAGACTGGAGCTGCCCTGTAAGGACGTCTGTGCTGGATCAGGCCCAAGAGCAGCAGTGATGGTGAGGATGCTGTTTAGCTGCAGTGGTGTTTGCTGCCCCTGTGCTTAGCTCCTGGCAAGTTGTGGTGCGCAGCTCCTTGGAAGTGTTTGGAAATGGTCATATGGTAGCGATGTCCCTCTGGTCGACTTCTTCTCTTTTACTAGGTTTGCCAGATGCTTCTGAGAAATCAGATAAGTCTCTCTCTCTCTCTCCCTCCTCCAGGAATGGCTAGAAAATGTCTTGAAATCTTATGGTTTCTCTGCTATCATCTTTGAATATCAAGTACAACTAGAAGTTTGCAGGAGCAGCACAGAAGGTAATCTATTTGGACCACTATCGAGCACTTGACCTCCTTTTACCCTGGGGTAGTGAGCTTCCCAGACTATGAAAGTGGTTCTAGGCTGTCACTCTTCAGCATCACTGGGTGCCAGCTTTCCTGAAGAGAGACCACCAGGACCACCTTGTTCATGGTGTGCAGACCCTTCCTATGTGAGTGTAGTCCAGCTGTGAGCACCACAGTGCTCATAGGTCAGGGTCACTGGCGAGTTGTACAATCAGCCTGACCTGGGTAAAAGGCTATTATTGTTGGAGAATTTTTATTCACTGGCATTTTGTGCTCACTTTGCACTGGAGCAAATGGTATGAACAGTCCAGAGAGAATCAGAAATCTATAACATTCAAGGACACATTTCATTCACCTTTGTATCAGTTCTGACTTGGCTACATGAAGAAAGCTCATGTCATACCCTGACAGCCTCAAGTTATTCCAGTTATGCCCCATAAAATGTAAGAAATGCAGAAGCAAATCATTAACCCCAGTGAAAAGCAGCCACCCCAAGAAAATCATTAATCTGTGAGCCCAGTAACCCCTTGCACATCTGAAGCCTCCCCGAAAGCTCAGACTAATAAATGGACTGATTATACTACGCCTGAAGGTCAAGAATTTGGAGCTATTTCTGTACAAAGGGAGGAGGAGTGAATTCCATGACTGAGGAACCTCTGCAGCCTCCCCAAATCCCTCCCTCGACTGAAGATGCACCAGCCCCAGCTCCCTCCTAGGCTGCTTACTAGTGCCCCTGGGACCTCTGCCTTTGCAGGCTGGCAGCTAGAGGTTCCCTTGGGGTTGCTTTGATTTTGTAGCCAGAGCTGGGTCTTGCTCACTCCTACACAGACAGCCTGTGTTTTGGGCTGTGCTTGGGGCAGTGGAGCAGCAAGGCTGACACATATCCTTTACATTTTCTGCTACTGTGTTACAGGGCATTTGGTTCTTGCTGTTTGAACACCTCTAGGGTGAGGGAGGGTGGTTAAAGGAAGACAGGAACAAGTTTGAACAAAGCCAGGCATCTGATATTTTCCACCTGGTAATAATCCATGAATAATCATCTTATTCCAGTAATACCAAAATTGCAAATCAGTTGAAATAAACAGTACAAGATTCAATGGGTTTTTAAAAAAATATATTCTGGATTCATCTTTAAATGCTACGTAATGGTAAAAGTAACCAGGCTTACAGACAATGGTATGATATGCTCAAGGCCCAGCAGATCTGCTGTTTTATTCTGAGAAGGAACACTGTCAGTCTTAATTCTGCAACTCTAATGGCTTGTTCAGGTCATTCACAACGGCCTGAACTTGCCCTCAGAAATCCTGGGGAGCTGTTTTAGAACTAATAAAAGGTTGAGCATAATTTGTTAACGTGTGGAGTGGCTCACTTTGAGATATACTCAAGCACTTGGCAGCTTGAGGTGTCCATAGCAGGTGCTGGATTTTCTATAAAGAGACAATTTATAAACAGAGCTGACAACTGGGAAAACAGAGCGGTGGGAGTGCGGCATTCCAGAGCTGGCAGCGCCTGGATGCGCCGGCGCACAGCTCAGGAGAGCAACCCTACTCAAGGGGTTGGCTGTTGAGCAAAGGGGTGCAACTAGGAGTACTGCTAGGTATTTGCAACAGGACACTGCAAATCAGTTTTTAACTTTTGTCCTTCCTTAACCAACAGTAAATATTGTTTAATTCCTGTATTAACTGCTCTTAACTATCTGCACTTTCTAAAGAGAGAAACCCGCAAACACTTTTACTCGGGCTTGCTTTTAAACATGATATAGATTTTTGCTATTTTCTGCATAAGCATCCTGGCTCACCATGCATTTGTACCTCACATGCCTTTGGAACTGACTAATTTCACCGACCATTCCTCAAATTAGGCTGAATTTTTTGAGTGATTTGGAGATACAGAACATCCCTGAAAGAGGCAGGGCTTGGTGGTGGTGTTATAGCAGATGTGTTTATAAGCACTAATGTTGCAAGGCTGACAGAGAGGCAGGGTCCAGCTCCTTGTACCATTAAACTTCATGCTTCATGGGTTAGGTGATCCTTACTTTCATTTTGCTTTCAAGGCCAAACAAGTCCAGCAGGAATGCAAACATTTCACCACTGCTTCCACCGGTTTTATTTATCTAAAACAAGCCAAGGAAGAGAAGACAAAAGCAAAAATACTGCTAGCTCTTGCTTCCCTTTCTTGCTTTGAGCAAGAGTGCAATTGATCTGAGGAAGAGGAGAGGTCTGGGGTTTTAGTCCCTTCCCTCAAAGCACAGGTACTGTTGCACATCCTCTCACTTTTGTGGTGTGGTTGCAAACTCACAGTTTCATTACTTCAGTCAGGGCTACATCTGCTTCTGCTTTTCAATCAGCTCTTCATTCTACTCCTTATCTTCACATTCTTCAAAAGTTCAGATACACATAGAGACAGTATCCTTTTAATTTGCAGTCCTTCCTATAACTCTGCAACAGAGGGGCTGCAGCACATAACTTTTATAACTCTGACATGTTAGGTTCAAATCCCTGCTTCACCTGATTCATACTGGGATTTCGTTTAGGAGAAACCTTTTCCCACTGCAGTTCATTCACACTGTGTAAGTAATTAAATATTCATTGGGCTAGAAAGAGGAGTTTGCCCTGGGCACTAACGCATGCATGGTAGAAGGGTTTTCCCTCTCCAGGTGAAGCTCAGCATATCTGTGGTTCTGCAGCAAGGCTTGCATGTGTGCTTTCTTTTTCATTCCCTTTCTCCAGAAACTCCTTTCAGGAGCCAAGGATCATTTATTGCTGCAGCTGATGTTTTGATTTGCTGCTATTTTTGATTTCAGCAAGGGCACACTTTCAGTGCATAACTATGTTTCAGTACAAGACTGCTAAGCAGTTGTAGATGTGCTAACCAGGACACTGTTGAGTTCTGACAGATGTTAACTCAGAAAGAGTGATGGCAGGTTTTAGTGATGGAAATTTGGAAGGTTAGAACTCACAGTGCTACTCTGCTATTTATAGTCCCAAATTGGTAATTAAGGCCTTTAAACATAGCTGTAGCCCTGTGATTTAGTGGGATCATTTGTTTTTTTTCATTCTGAAGATCCCATTGTACATTGCTGGATCAAGTCTCTGGAGAGCAGGTCATGAACATTCATCTACACACTCTCAGATGTGAGTCTGTAAGATGTAGATATATTTGACCTCTTAATTACCCATGGATGCTATAATGTAGCATATAACAAGCTGTAGGCCAAACCAGTCATGTGTCACCTACTGCAGCATAGGAGTGATATAAAGTATATGCTTAATTTTAAGCAATTGAATTATATCTACTAATAGCATTTGCAGCTGCTCTATTTTTCTGGCTTTTTTCAGGTGGATGCTAAAGGTGCTAGGGAATAATTTGAAGATGTGTTTAAATTCAGGCTCATCTGTAAAGTTCTTCAGCATGTGCTAAACTTCAACTACATACCTACTAGCTTTTCCAAGTATGATAATTTCTGGAATTGATCAAATTCCACTGAAGAAGGAAAATGACAATGATAAATTTTTCATTTGGCCTGTGCCGTAGAGATCAGTGAACTCTTGTTGACTTTTTGGTGGTCTCATGTTGACAGTGTTTCAGTATCCTTGGAATTTTAAGAATGCCTCAAAACAGGTTATATCCAGCTCAGGGAATTCTGTATTAGACCTCTCATATTATCAGATAAAGAAAAATTGCATATAAAATTGCAAGTTAATTTTTGTTTGTTTTTTAATAATAAAGTGATTAGGATACATGATCTTGCCATTTTATGTGTAACAAATGTATGTGTATATGGTATGTTTTGCATATATAAACAAATAATAAATATATATAATCTTTTCAAAGAACTATTTTGCAAACTTGAAAATAACCAGTGAGAAGAAAGAATATAAATAGGAAACTGTAGCTAACAGCTGAAACTTATTCACAAATACACGTAGCTTAAAAGCAACAATCTATAATCAGAATAGAAACTTACATTGATTTAAAACAACTTTAAAAAGGGAAAGAGATTAAAATACAAAATTCAAAGAAACAAGGAAAAATGATGCCAATGAATATTTAACTAGGAGGAAAAATGCTGCAAATGACTAATAGTGAATGGGAAAAAAAAAAAAAAACAAAAAAAACCAAGAAAGAATCTAAAATGGGTAGCAGCAGATATTCAGGGACAGAACTCACAAAATTGTGGATTGAAAGAGAGGAACTTAATAATTATGATGGATTATCACAACTGCTCAGTACATATTAAAAATATATATTCATACTTGATAATAGCAGTGAAACACTCTTAACTGCAAAGATATTAAAGGATAATACGGAAGTGAAGCTAATAAAAAAGTCTTAAGTAAGTCAGTAAATCAAGACTATTTATACCTGAACATTATAAAAGGCTTGTAGATCAATACAGTTGACTTTTAATACCTTTTGGAGCCCTGGAGAAATTCCAAAGAACTGGGAGGCAGGTACTGCTGAGCTAACATTAAAAAAAGAAAATAGATAAGTAACTCTAGGACTTATCCTGTTCATGACCTTAGGAAAAATAATTTTGTTATAGGTTTCAATTAACAAAAACTGTGCGATGGTAATATAACTAAAGCCAAGATACAAAGGGTTGTGGTAAATCCATCTTCCTAGGGTAGGCTGCTGTTCTTTTTGAGATTGCTCATTGAGTGCTTATAGTGTAGTTGACATTAAACAAAAAAAAATTATTTGGTGCCATATGATATTTTTATTTAAGTGCCAAGAGACCATCAGACCATTAAGTAGGTTAAATACTCTACTTAATATGTCACAAATGTAATTGCATATGAGTATTTACTCATTAAAGGTACTTCTACTGAGTCCTATTCCATTTTATAATTTGATCAATGGCCTGAAAAAATTAATTTTTCAGTTGACGTAAAGACTGAGAAGCGGAAGAGAGATGGGATGGAGATACACTGCGCCACAGAAAAGCAATGTGCATTTCAGAAAAGCCAACTCTAAGACGATATGGCTGGGCACAAATGCAAACTAGGCTTACAGGACAAGAAATCAACCACTGGGAAGAGGTGCTGGAAAGTCTTGCAGACAATCAGCTACATGGGGCTTCTCTGATTAGAGCAAGAGGATTTATGAGCTTTGTAGTCATGGCCGTAGACAGGGGAAGGACAACAAATCAGCAACCTCTGTGCAGATTGTGACCTTCCTTTCCTCTTCCACACACCAGGAATGTGGTGGTTCCTTGGCTGTGTGGAGGGGAAGACCTTATCTACAGGCCATTCATGATGGCTGGAGGAAGCCATGGGAGGGGGTGCCAAAATGTTACCTGCCTTCACAAGGCAGATTGTGCCACTGTCTATGTTTGGTACTAATGCAGCTTTTCTTGGAGTGGTTGCTTCTCTGAATAGCCATACACCTCTCACAGTGATGCTGGAGCCATGAAGATGGCTCAGAGAGGAGCACTGAGAGTGACCAAGGACTACATGGGGAGAGACTCAAGGAGTTCCTTCCTTCCAAGTCACTGAAGAGGAGATCACATTCCCCATCTGTCGTTCCACATCCTCATTCAGAATCCCTGCTCTCCTTAAGTGCTATTTCAGAGCATTTTATTGGTTTTCTAGGGCTTTCTGCACTGCAGCCCTGCTTCCATGGGTTGCTGTCGTGCTTCAGAGTAAGAGTCCCAAGAGCCTCCTTCACTCGTATGAAGCTCAGGCCTTTATTAAACTTCTGCATTAACTGTGGCACTCCTGCAGTCTTTTCGAGCTACCTCCAGTACTTTCCATGCACAGAAATGCTCTCTAAGCTTTCCATGTCCTGTTTTTAGCCTATATCTTTTTAATTTTTGAAGAGTTTTAAATTATGTAGGAAAAAAATCTCCATAAAATCTTCCAAGTGAACTCACTTAGGAAAGAAGCAGCTGCCTGTGACAGTAATGGTAAGTGACTCTGTCTGGAAGGAAGTCTAGGAAGCCTAAAATGAGTGTAGCTAGGTCATAAATTAAATTTGCTCAAGAAAATCTCTTGTCTTGTTTTAAACTGGAGCTAATCAAAGGAATGATTATTGTTATGTGCTTTTTGGTGTTGTTGTTGTTGTTTCGTTTTGTTTTTATATTGATAACCAGCCAACTTCCTTCTTCAAGAACAAGTTACCATATTGCTTCACGCTTGGAGTTTGGGTGAAATAATGCATCAGTCACTGCAGGTGAGAAAGGGTCCTGAACCGGAGCAACAAATCAGTGACTATTCCACACACAGATCTTAGCAAATCTCATGCTAAGATACACTAGTAATTTGCCTTGTCTTTGGTAAGACAAAATTATGTGTCACCTCATCCACATTTTTTTCCAGTTAGCTAACAAAAGGTGAAGAATATGAAGAGTATACAGATATGAAGTATATAGATAATACAATCAATCCCTGAATGAGTTACTGGTAGAATTATGTACCATACACACTGGGTTTTAGCTAGTACATCATATATCTCAGTATTTTGATATGTATATGAGAAGAATTATGTTGCCATTCTGAACATTAGGAGTGTCTCTGATCCTACCAGCTTGCCTGATACTGTATCTAAATTAACTCAGTATGTAAACTCAAGATTGAGAATGAAATAGCTCCTTATTTTCTTTTAAGATGAGAGTTTTTCAGCTGTTCAAGTTCTTTGCAAACCCACTGATTAATATGGGTAAACAAGGAGAAGATATACAAGAAGCTGCAATTACCCCACATGCTGCTGATCCCCAAACAACATCACTGAATACAAGTTCTGCTGGTCTCCCCAGTAGGCTGAGGGTGACCTTTAGAGTGTGGGTAGAAAAGGGATGTCCAGTCCCAATGGACTTCTCCACCTATTCAATAGTGCATAACAAATTAGATCAGAAGAGTGTGTTCTGTATGAGACCTCAAAGCGAGCACTGGGCAGTGTCACACTCCTTCTATCCCCAGTAGTTATTCTGGCAATTTTTCTCCTTGACTTGGAAGCATCTTCTACCAGATTTCTCCAAGATAATCTGGGCAACAGAGGCAAAATTGATCGAATAATGGTGCTGTAGTCCAAACAGGCAAGAAAGCATGGTGAATTTGTATAGCTGCCTAGGTGGTGATGATTACATATAAGTGCTGCTGTTTGTACAAGGCTCTTTGGAAATATTTATGTATTTGTGAGCAGGCATTTCCTATTACAGGTCTGCACAAGCCCAGAGAACACGCTCACCTGACAGTTTGAAACCACTGTGCATTGTGTCAGAAACAAAACTTGAGTTTCAGAGGGTGGGCCCTATGCCTGTCTCTCCTTTGACACATCCTGTCCCCCTGCTTCTTAAAGCAAGGTGCATACCCTTTCTCTCTCTGGATTTGAAGAAGTGCTGTGTTCACTTGCAGGGTTCTAACTGTGTGCATTGAGCTCTGATTAAAATCTGACCCTGCACATGCAAATGAGACATGGCCCTCGGGCTCTTGGCGACAGGACACAGAGGTCCTCCGGCTGTGCAGCTGATGCCTCAGTGTCCTAAACCGTGCTGTGTCCTACTCAGACACCAGGATTTGAAGGACAAGCTTTGTTTGGGGGTTTTGCCTTGTGAATAGTAATTTGTTCTGTGGTGACTTCCCAGCTGTTTTCCAACGGGCTGGCATGTGACAACATGATGTCTCCAGCCAGTCTGAAGCCTCCCAAACCTCCAGCCATGATGAGGGAATATTTATATCTCACACGTACAGCGGGCCAACATTTTCTAAGTTATCTTGGCTCTTTATTCCACCCAAAAGCGTTCTGTATCCACTGTCTCTTTCCAGGGGGAAGGGCAATAGGATCTAACACAGAGTCAGTTGGATGTCTTCTCGTGTCTAGCATCTTGCTTCTAAGAGAGAATAGGTATAAGTGCTTCACAGGAAGGAGCAAGAAAACTTATGTAGGAAAAATATGTCTGATAACTAACCACCCCTTTTATTCATATCTGCTGATTTATAGCATGAACCTAGGTAGTTTGCCTCTCTTTAAGTGATTTTCCTAGATAAATGAGGAAAACTAAATTCCTGCTAAATTCTTGACTACAGTAATATCTTCCAGCTGTGAATTTCACAAGGCAAAGATAAGGAAAAAGACAATTTCCCAATTCCTACATTTAAAATTGGTTGCCCTTCCATTTCTTAGGTACGAATTCCATTATAGGAAATGTTAACATACTCCTGTAGTATGCCTTTCCAACCTAGGCAGATATTTATACATATTTCCAGTTTCTCACCTCAAAATTAACAGTCTGTAATCTTTCAGACATGTCTCACATGCCTTAAACTCCCACATCTCTTTGAAGATTTCTTTTGTTTTCAACATGCTGTCTCTGCCCCCTCTCTAATATTTGTGATGAGTTAGATATTCATTTAAATACAGTTTTAGTGTATCCATTTCTGCATCATGTGACACCCCCATGATTACATTATCTGCAATATAATCACAATTAAAGGTAATATGAGCCTATCTAAGATCAAATACCTCCTCCCTCTATCACTTATGAGATGAGTTTCTTGGTCCCAAATCTTCTCTATTTCAAAATGGAAGTTAATAAATAAAACATACTTTAATAAGATTTTCATGTGCAGCTACAGAAGTATCATCAAAGAAGGAATTTTCCAGCAAAATTTTCACAGCATGTTGAGCAGCATATTAATGTGCATTTTTCATTCCTGAAATGCACTGCCGAAACCAATCTTAACCAAAGCCTCAGTTCACTGGGGGAAGAATAGGACACTTCTGTACAGATTCACAAGGCAGTTTCTGTGGAGGGAGGAAACACCCTTCCTTCAAGTGATACTATTAAACCTCATTAAACTTTGAGCAGTACAATGGTACTTATTATGAAGAATTTCAAGCAAAAGTTTGAGCTCCTCCTCCTTGATCTTTCTAGCCAATATGTTATGGACTATTTTAAGAAAGGAGCTGTTATTGTGCCCAAGCTACCTCTGTACCATAGTCAGAAAGAGGATAACAGGATCAATCCTCAGCTGTATTAGATGTGCTGTGTTCCTATCTATACTCCACCACCTTACAAGGCTTGTAAAAGGAAGAAAAGCAGGATTTTCAGTATGTGTTTTTAATGTGATAAGAGAAATGATCTGTTGAAAGATTGTAAGCATTGTATGTGTTCTTAACAGATGAAGCTGTATTTCAACTATAGTTTGTTAAGAAAACGAATGAGACAAATGTTTTCTTAAGCATTAATATTATGGGAAGCTTTGCCATACCCCACTACTGGGGTCAAATCTCAGCAATTAGTTTTGGCTATTAAAACACTGGCCAAGTTGCATTCTTTCTGTTTTCAATAACATTATTGACACAACAATGTGCAACAGGTCTGCCAAAGGTAATAAGGTATGCTAAAAGGCTTGGTACTAAGCATACTTCACACTAGTAACGGGGTTTCACACTACTGATCCATCTTTTATATAGGCTATTTCTGAGAACAAATTGGAGCTCACTATTGTAACTCATTAGAGCTACAGTTACAGTGTTTTTGCCTTGATGATCATACTGATGAATGTAGAGGTTTTGATGTAACTTAGATCAACCTGAAATGGAATTTTTCACTTTTCCTGAAAAAAATATGCTTTGTTTCTTTTCACTTGATATGTTTCTTTTAGTTTTAAGTTGCATGTTTATATTTCGATCTTATTTCTTAATGTTTAGGTCTATTTCAAAAGAACCTTTACCAAATAAAAAGTGGAAAAACAAGCTTTCAAGATTTGAAAAACCAGGCCTTGACTTTTTATTTTCATTTTTTGAATGAAAGACAACAATTCAAAGTCTTCATAACACATAAACTTTTTTGAAAAACAAACAACAACGACAACAACTCCTGTTTTCTAAATGGTGGCTGATTCAGTCAAAATTTGCAAATTGTTTCTTCCACATTCTACAGCTTTCAGTGAATTTGCTAACTGAAATTATTTCACCACCTTTCATTCTCCTTCCTTTGAAGCAATTTTTGAAGTGTTTCATCTTTCACCCAATTACATTCTTTTGTACTTTGTCCCTCCTAGCCTTCTAAGTTCCCAAATTCTTCCTTACATAGCCTACAAAATATTCATTTCCTTTCGAGAACATGGAAGCCTTAATCACTGTGGGTTGTGCAATAAAGACCTCCAGGAAAAGCGTTAGTTCACCAGAAGAACCTCTAATTCTTGAGCAATGCACCCGGATCACCCACCTCAGTGAGGATCCCAGCCCACAGGGAAGGCACTGCTTCCTCGAGATGCAGAAACTCACGGCATGAAGAACTGTTTGGTGCAGAGCCTCAGGCACCTCGTGTGATGTGACCAAATTGGCTGTGGCCAACGCGAGCAGAAATGAGGTTCAGCAGCACATGGTAGGGAGGATATGCTGAGTGGCAAACAGAGATAATCTGATTGTGAGAGTGAAATGTCCCAAATGATGGAAGAAAAAAGGTTGTTCCATTAACCTTCTTAACTGCATTCCATTTTAGTATATACTGTGATATAGCAGTAAAGGTTACAGCAAGCTGACAAAGGGGGATCATTTTTACAGTAGCTCAAACTATATGTCTAGGGACTATGTGCTCCAAAGACCATCTCAAAACAGAGGCTGTATTAATATTTATGCATCTAGATATATTTACTTGAGGGCATGCAAGGAGTATGTCACTCACTATGTGAGGGAGTGGAGGCAAGCTATTCTAGAAATGCCAGGCCACTTCATGGCCTAAGCCACTTAAGATTTTGGGGTCTTGCTTTGTGATTTAGGGTCCTGTATAACAAAACCATAACCTGTGAATGCTTGTAATAATTCTCCGTTTCCCACTCACCACATTAACACACTGCTCTTAAGGCAGTGTCCTTTATTCCTCCGGAAATGTGTGGCTCCGGCCCTGGTGAGGCCAGCCCAGGCAGTGGCCAGACCCTGCAGAGGATGCGGTGCCTGCTGGAGCTGCCAGCCACAAGATCAGAGTATTTAGCACCCTTCAAGTCCAGGCCCATGTAGCACAAATCTCCCCAAATCTGTGAAAGCCAAATATGTGAGCTAATGGCAGCAGCACACACACATACTCCCATCAGTGCAGTCCAACCGGCACTCTGTTTATGAAAGATATTTGTTTAAGAACTGCTGACTTTTTTTTCCCAAAGAACTTATGTGCTCGGTTTGGCAACCTCCCCTAATTTTGTTTTTGGCCTCAGCCTTGGCAGTCTCCAGAGACTTTTCCCTGCAAAACTGCTAAACCCATGGAGAAGCAGCAGCCCCCACACCATGCCCACTGTCCCTACTTCCAGCACAGGCACCCTCCCAGGCCCTAACATGGAGATCAGCCCATGCCGACCTTGCACAACCCCCTGTATCTTGAAACAAGGAATAAACAGTGCTGGCACGGAGACGTGGTTGCTTGAGCTTGAGCTGTGCCTAATGCACAGGTGCAAACATGTTATGTCTCTGCAGCCATTTGTGCAGCTTTCAATTGAGGCAACTGGCTTCTCTTCTGTCCCCAGGATCTCCACGCTCAGCCATTTTCCGTGCTTCCCCGTTGCTGTTTTTCCACGTGCTTGAACAGTCCCACCCTCTCTTTGCTGATGGTCGTGCTCTGCCAAGCAGAAGTGCTGTGAATTTCCCAGGTGCATCTTTCACATTTGTTTTTTCTTCTCTCTCCAGCCAGCCAGTTCTGCTCTGCTCTCTTCACTTCTGTTTTTTATCTTTAGCAGTGTTTTTTTACCACCTCAAGCATCCTCAGACACTTTGCCTTTCTATCACTCTTTTGACCTTATATCTGGACAGGATCTTAAAACAAAAATGCACACACTATTTGTCTGACCACATCTCTTTCTCATCATCTTCACTGGAGAACACATTTTTTGCTCTCTTTCTCTTTCTTTCTGCTAGGTGACCAAGGGCATCCTGTAAGGAGGGTTACATTGACTCTCTCCTCTATTGCTGCAAGCCAGGAGTTGGAATTCATTGGTAAAATTGTGGCCTGCTCTAGCTGCAGAACATGCCATTAAATAATAAAACAATATTTGCATTAAAAAACAACAACAACAACAGCAGAGTTCTGTTTGCCCTTCCAGCAACCTCTACCCTCCATTAATTTACCTTCTCTGAGCGTTGGTACTGTGGCTAGCCTGACTTTCAGCAGATTTTCCACTTCTAAGTTTTACCATATCTTTTCTTTTACCTTTACAAACAATTCTGTCTCACTGTCCCGAGTTGTCCTTCCTCCTCTTCTCCCTCCTTTATGTCCCTCAGCCTCCTCAAAAAGGCATCTTTGGGCATATCACCTCTTCTCCTCCCTGCAAACTGGGTTTCGGGGTTTAACACTTGGGAGGAATGCCCTCCACTGAAGCAGATTTCAAAGAAGCAAGCAGACACTTGATTTTTTTTTTTTTTTCCTGAATAGCTGCAAAAAGGCTGAAGAGAGGGTAGGGAGGCTTGCAAAGGGCTTCTCCTCAAGACCTGCACAGGTGGCCACATGCATGAAGAGATGAAATCACCACAGAGCAGCAGTGGTAGCCTTGGCTGCAGGCACAGGACAATGGGCAGGTTACTGAGGGAACAGCTGACCTATTGTAAGTGCTGTCATCCTTGCACTGCAACTGCACTGCAATTATCAAAATGTGAATCTCCAGCTTTTGTCTGTATAAAAGCCAGATACATGGTCTGAGACAAAATATTTCTCCACAGTCCTGTGGTGTGCTCCCAGGCACATGCCCTAACTGACTGCCTGGAACAAAGCCAGAAGCATCCCAGTGTATTGGCTAGAGCTGTTCAGAAATGGGCATCTGTGTGAATAAACTGAACAGAACAAGAGTAGGCCTGAGACTAAGCCCGTAACATTTTGGCTCTTGACAGCCCAGGCAGTGGCAGACAAGTTCCAGTAGCAGGGTGAGCCCATGCTGGTGACCGTCCCAGGGGCAGCTTGACTCTGACCACCCTTTGGAGGTGAGTTAAGCTGTGTGAGCACACTCAGTGCCCTGCTAGCCACCCTGGGGGTTAGAGAAATCATGTTCTTTCCCAGAACAGATGTAGCCTCTCAGCTTGTGTGAGGTGTGTCCTGGTATGCATAAAAAATCATGCTCTTCAGGAGATTTAGGCACAGGGGCACTTAATTTCTGAATCCTTCAGAGCCATAGGCGAAGAGATAGGTGCCTAGATAGTTAGAGCAGCCAAGAGAGTGCTGCTATTGGGCATGCAAGATAGCACAGCTACAGTTGCCTGAGGATGTTTTTGCCAGAAACTGTGTTTTTGGTATTTCAAGTGCCTCAGCAGGTTAGACAGGTTTTTGAAAATTCGGTTTCTTGCAGATAGTCGTCTGAAATCCATGTATTCATCACTGAAGCTCCTCAGTGCTATTTTGGTTCTCATCAAAATCTTTCCAGCTGGTTTTGGGTATATTTGCTTAAAGAATTAAGTAGTTTCCATTTAGATCTAGCCTGAAATTCTGCGTGCCATGTGTTGGTTCTGGCTTGGCACGTTGGCAGCCTGTGTCCCACGGTGGGCCTTAAACTGGTGCTTGTTTTGTCCCTTGCAAGGCACAAGGGAATCAGTAGAGTGAGTCCATGTGCTGTGGGATTGGGGAGTAAGCAGGATTTTCCCCAAATGCCCATAACAATTTTTGCAGCAGCAGCACTGAGCCCATGGGCCTCCCCTGCTCTGCACATCTGCACCATGTCTGTAGAAGGACAGAGTACACCAGGCATGCCCACTGGCAGATGCATAAAGCAATTGCTGCTGTAATGGTTTACATCACTTCAACCATTTCCAGGCAGGGCCTGGATTGGGCTTTTTACTTTCCACAAGGGAAGAGCTAAATAAGTCCCAGAAATTTTGTGAACTGTGCTAGCACAATGTGCTAATTTACTTATATGCGGACTTTTTCATGACAGTTGTTTCTTAATCTACCCAATTTTCATGATTCCTGGAGCCCATATTAAAATGTCTTATTGGTTTGAGCATTGTTCATATCTTGCTTTAGCTTTGTGATATGTGGTTATTTTAAAGACTGTGTTATATACCATGGACGATTTTGTTCAGATAGCTTTCCCCTTCTCAGCTTCCTTGGGGGAATTTTACACCAATATCCCTGCCTCAGGTAAGAGGGATGTTTAAACTACAGTAAAACTCAGAAGACCCACTCATTATCTTAAGCAGAATTCAAGAGGAAAAATCCCACCACACAGACAGAAATCAGAGATGGAGACAAGCCCAGGTTTCTCCCCACTTAGGCTATCAGAAGCTTTTCCATTGCCTGGGGTGGGATCAAGATCAACTCCTAGATGACAGACAGTAATTTTTATGTTTAGATTTTCTAAGAGCACTTTTCAAAAACACCACAATTGTGATTTTAAACAGTATTCTATCTTCATGTTGAGTAACACTGATGAAAACCAAACAGGAGAGCTTTCTTTGTTGGTAGTGCCCTTGTGGGTAAGTACACAGAATACAGATTTTCTCTATATATTTATGTTTCAAACAGTAAGTCATGGAGAAGAGGAGGAGATGCACTGGATTATCCTGTGAAATGTGAGAAACTTGAAAATGATATTCGTAAACAGCCCATAAATTAAAAATTTAAAAAATTTAAATATTTATCTACTTCAGTGGTGAGCCTTTTGTGGACAGCATCTCACATGCATACAAAATTAGTTAATCGAACATGCCCTGATACAATCTGACACCATGTCAGAGCACATCAGTGGTTTAAAGAAGTACTCCTTTTTCAGGGAAGAAAACTATCAGTTTCCTACTCCAGACGTGTCTATCCTGCTCATGTCAGGTAAGTGTCTTAAGGTGAGTTTCCAGTGTGTTTTGCATGGCAACATAGCAGCCTTGCATTCCCAGATACCCAAATTCAAACGAGATTGCACCATGCAGCAATTATTCTGTATGGAAATTGTTTTCTGAACACATTTCAATATACCTCTGCCTTCCCCACCTCATATCAAAAACAGGCTGAGCAGGATTAAAAAACAGAAAAGAATTCAGTTTTCTGAAATTTCCTGTTTTTACCTTGCATCATCTTTGTATGCTACCACCTTTTCAAGTACAAGCAGTTAAAAAGGGCAATAGCTCTTGCTTACCTTATTTAGCGTTGCTAATTCCTTTATGGGAGAAAGGAAACAATACAGTATGTTGTTCTATATCAGCTCCAACTATGCAGTTAAATATGGACGTGTGCAAGCATTCAGGAGAGTGTTGAGTGACCTGTGGAGATGTGTTGGTTGAGTTCAGCCTTTCATTTGGATATTGGACAATATATCAGGTGCAATATAAATGTTGTCCCCTTGGAAAAAAACGACAATATAATAGTTGAGAGAAAAGAGATCATCCTTGCTTAATGGAGGAGGCAAGGGGAGATAAGTAATCCCCTTTAAACAAACCACAACAATTATACAGCAGGTGAAGGATGGTGAGCAAAGCTGGTTAAAAGAGATCTTCTTTAGTGGCATATTATAGAAATAATATATTATTTATTAAAAGCAGCACAGTCCTGCACCCCACAGATCTCTGGAGAGTTGTTAGTAGTAACTACAATATTCTCTCTATAGTGATGTTCTGCTTTATTATTAATGGACAAACTCATGAATTAACCATATCTATAAGTGCACGCAGTACAACTGGCTCGGGAAGCTGGTTCATTATTCACAGAATAGGAGAACAGCGTGGCTGGAAGCAGTGTGGGAGATGATCTGCTCTCCCTGTCTGCTAGAGCTGTCTGAACATCTTCACAGGACTGAGATTCTGATCCCTCTATATCAGTGGGGAAAAAAAAAAAAAAAAAGACTTGAATGACATCTTTACTTTTTGACCAGCTGTGATTAATGGCAAAGTGTTTTTATTTCCCTCTGCCTTGGTTAAACACATAATAACTTTAAAGTAATCAGAAAATGAAGGCAGGTTTGCAAGAAGCACAAGTTACAAAAACAACAGGTTGTTACCTTTGTCATAAACCATGTCCAGGGCACAGAGCTACCAGCTTACATAGCTGCCTCTTAATGAGTGAAATTAATTGCTCACTACAGGCTTAACTGTCACATGGAGGTGGATGGAAAGCCAGGAGAATGCACAACATGCGTTATGCAGCTAGAGGAGGAAACATATTCAAGAGAGGTTTGGGAGCAGCAGAATGGTAGGCTTCACACATGGCAGAAGGCTTGAAACTCCTGACTGGCACTTCCCAGGAGGATGTCTGGCTTGCTTGTGGGATTTGCTTGTACTCGAGGCAAATTTTGCACATCTACAGTTACCAAGCCACACAAAAACATGTTTTTGCCCTTCTCCAGGTCCCTGCAAGATCTTCGGTCAGCAGCAGCATCCAGGGGGATGTGCAGACAGAGTGGATGGGATCTTCAAGAGCAGACTTTGCATTAATGTATTTATGTAATGTAAGAGACCCCCACAGTGTGGGGAAGATCAGGATTCAACCCACAGGACTTCAGCAGTTCCAAGTGACAACTGTGAAAAACAGCCATTCCTGTCAACTTCTCTGTCCCAGCACTGTCTTCCCAAGGAGAGTCTACACCACACCTGCTGTAGGGTACTCCCTCCTTACAGACACAGAGCTAGCTGCAGTTCACCTTGCAGCGAAAAGCAAGCAGCCCACAGAGACCTGGTCATGGGTTGGGAGAAATTTCTCGAAGCGTTGGCTTGGGTAACAGTCTTCAGAAGAATAAGTCTGTTTGAAAAGATGTTATTGACTCAGCTGCAATGTTCAGAAGGTCTTCAGCAGACTCATTTAGCCTTAATATGGTATCCAAAAACAGCTTGCTTTATTGTTTTTCTCTAGGTGTGTCTGTGTTACCAGGGAAGGACTGGGAAAGCTGAATTTCCACTTGTCCAGTGCTAGCAGCTCAGCATGGAAATGTTACGATTGTACTTTGCATCCTATAAACTTCATACCTACTGTATTAAAGATGTAACATCAGCACAGCTGTTAGATGGTACATTTTTGGAAGAGACCCCGATTCACCTCCGCGAATGGTCAGTTGTTAAATCAGAGCAAAATTGGAGTCAGAATCTGCCATTTTAATGCTTTGCACGCTTAATCTCCAAAGGAGAAAGGCAAGCAGATGGTTGTAGGTGGGTTTTAGGGAAGCTGCATGCAGGCACAAATCATGCCAGCACTAAAAGGGAGAAAGGACTATACTGGCCAACAGATTATCTCTGCGCATCTCTGTCACCAGTGCAAGCTTTTCTGTTTGTTTTTACATGACTGTCAAATGTGAAGCTTCCTCTGTCACTGCTGAAGATGTCAGGCTTATTGCAGTGTCTGTGCTGACTGCTACTGGCTACCAGGGACTGGTCCCACCAAGAGCAGGCACCAGGCTGGTGGGAATGAAACGCCCCTATGGCTCAGACCCTGACACTCACTGGGATGTGCACCTTCCCATGCACTGGCACTTCACAGGGTGGAAGCAAAGCTCCACCCTCCGCCAAGACACAGAAAAAAAAAAAAAAAAGAAAAAAAAAAAAAAAGAAAAAAAAAAGAAAAAAAAAAAGGAGACTTTCCTTCCTCTGGGAGCGTGGGCTGTGCTGTCATGAACCCTGTTTGCCATGGTAACCTCTGTAGAAATTAATTATTCTTTATAAGAAGCCTAGTTTGGGATCAGTGCAGTCGAAGCTCCCAAAGGGACACCCTGCAAGGCAGCTGTGTCAGGCTGAGCCCCTGAGGCAAATGCAGTCAGCAGGGGAGAGGCTGCTGCCCCCTGAGTGAGGGGTGAGCAGGAAAGTTTCCTACAAAGGGGTGGAGACAGGAGCTCAGTCACCTAAGTGCCCCGGAAGAGATGGAGAGAAGTTGAAGACAGCCAGCCCTGAACTGAGGCCACTCTGAATCTGGTATCACACTGGATTTGAAATTCATCGAAACATGCTCACTTTCACAAAAATGAAGTCAAAAAATCCAGTGAATGTAGAAGTACTGGCTTCCACAGTATGAGAGTTTGGTGATCAAACACACAAACAGTAAACAATGACTTCAATTCTGTTGATTTCTGTCTTCCTTTAAGGTGAAAAGGTAATGAAAATAGAAGGAAAGTGGTCCTCATTTTCAACACTGCAATAGTCTTTTTTTTTTTTCCTAAAGAATTGTTATTCTGTGTTCTCCATCTCATACTAATATGTCTTTCTCATCATGAGCAAATTAAGGATGTATCTTATGCATTAAGTTTGATGATTAATTAGCTAAAATTGTAGCATTCAGAAAGGTACTATCAATAACTCGATGTTCTCAGATGTCTACGGTGGTCTGTACTGGAGCACTATCTGTGTTCAGTATCTTTGGTTATAAATTTGATGAGGGAATAAAGTGTATTCCTACAAAATTGGCTGAAAAAGATTGCCAGAACTTTGTAGAATAGGATAAGATGAAAAAAAGGCTTTCTACACTGGGAAATGGAATAAAAAATGAGCAAATGACTATTAATTAAGACAGATGTGACACACTATAGTTAGGAAGTAGAGGTCAATGAAAAATGAGTAGGCAGTGTTCCTGCTACAATACATCAAGGTTTTAGTGGAGCCAACAGTGTGAGGCTGTTGGAAAAAAAGGCAAATATTGTGCCATTAAATATTGGAGGAGCAGGGACATCATGCGAAAGTCTTGGGAGGTGACTGCTGCATTTGCTTGGGTGAGGCTCCTCAGCTGAAATGCGATTTCTACACTCAGATTTAGCACTTGCAGTTGTAAACAAATAAGAGAAAGTCCAAAGAAGATCAGAACATCAAGAGAAAACACAACTTGTGAGGACCTGGATATACTCTGAATAGAACAAAAGAGGTCTGAAAAGGGACATAGTAGCTACCCATGAAACAAAAGATAGGAATCAATTGCTTGCCAAATTCAGTAAGGGTGAGATAAGATGAAATTAACTTAATTAAAGGTCAGCGGTGTTAGACAGGAAGAAAACTTTTCTAGCGATAGAGGTAGTTAGCTTCTGAACAGATTACTTATGAACACTGTGGCAATGCTGTTATCCCTATCCCTATATCCCTGCCCCTGGACAAATATTGTCTGGGATACTGTGGTTATGCTTGATACTGCCTTATTGCATAGCAATGTAACTGAAGTCCTTTCCAGCTGTACTTTTCCATGATTTTATGTCAATTGAACCGTCACTGTGCAAAACCTCCTTTGACATGTTCCTCCAGAACACATCATCTGCTAAAGCCTTTGTTTAGATAGTTTCCTTACCACATGTATTTCAACCATTGTTTTCAGTAATGATAATAATGATAATCTATAGGATGAAGATAACACCTTTTACCTATTCCTCTCCAAACTCTTTACAATGGTGAAGTTAGCACTGGACTTATTCAGAAAGTAGGTGGCAGAGGCACAGAAAAGTTATGGGATTTCCGAATGTTTGTGAAGAGTGCTGGTATTAAAAATGGCACATAACCCAGGAGCTGTGTATCCCAGCCTCTTCCCTAACTGCCAGACCTTAGTATTTATCCAATAAATTATGCAGGTGAAGATGGAGCACCCAATTTGTGTCTCTGACATAGCTTATTTTTTATTGTAATATAAAGAAACCGTAATTCTCTGAAAGCAGAGGAAGCTCTGTCTGGTGGAGATCCAGGGTAAAATCCAGAGGTTCCACGAACTTCTTGCAGAGTGCAGGTTAATGCAACCTGAGAACTGAGGCCATCATGTTAAAACATAATTACATTTTTTTAATTTTTTTTTTCCTCTGGTGAAAAACATGTTGTTCTGGTTGCGAAACTGTATAATTTGATTTGGTAAAATAAGAATACTTGATGTCAACAGAAGCTAATATTGTCTAATTAATTAAACCACTTTATGATGCAATCTGTAACATAATGTTTTCACACGGTATTGAGTTTTCACAGCACTGTCATCCACTGTAAAATTTACTATCTTTCTTTTCTTTTCCTCACAAAAACTAACTGTAAAACTTGAAACCGTTCTGGGAAACTGTTTGGATACACAAAGAATATATAACTCATTTTTTCAATTTTCAGTGCTTTCTGAGCTTCTTATAAAGGGTTTTTTGCTGTTGTTTTTGTTCTGTCAGCTCCCTTTGGTTCATAAGAGAGTAGATGTGCAGAACCAGGTCCTCCAGGGTTGTGGTTTATTTTGCAGCTTTCTCACAACCTTTACAGTTGCAGATATACATTGAGATAAAGATGCTGTTCTTCTGCAAGAGTCTGTGACAATTTGTAGATGCCTGTGTTGCTCAGTTTGCTGTTTTATAAAGAATGCTCTGTATTCAAGAGCAAACTAGGTTAATGTCAAGAAAGTGCTGCCCTTTCAAAGTGTTCTTGATATCTGTGCTTTTTGCAGAGAGCTGAGTAAATAGTTATGTGACACTTTACAAATGAATAAGGAGGAAATAACTTGGCTACCTTTATTAATTGTTGTTTTGTTACAACTGAGAGTGTTTGTATTGGAAAAACATCTGAAAGTCATATGAAGAGATGACTGCTTCATCATGCTGAATATTCTTCACACATTCAAGAACTTAGTTTGTGCTCCAGCCAACCTACTATGCCATTTTTCCTTCCTTCCATCTTCTTTTCCTTCTTCCCTTCTTTCTTTATCAACCACAAGCAGTCTGTGTTTGCCAAAATTAAGAAAAACAACCATACATCACAATCTGGAGTAACCACAAAAACTTCAGAAAAATAACTTTTTCAGTCTTCTAGTTGCATTTAAATGCACAACACTTCAGGAAAAAAATGTCTGTAAGAGAAGATGGTTGCCTAGTAGTACACTAGTGAAGAACCTGGTAAAACCTCCACTGCCCCAGGCAGATTGCCTGTGTCAGAGCAAATGTCCTCCAAATGCCTAGAGGAGATGCCATTCCCAGGTCACTCCATGAAGCTCAGGGAGCCGTGTCCAGAGCCACAGGGGGCTTGCATGGGTTAGGTGCTGATGGGCAGCTGTGGCCTGCAAGCAGAGCCTCTCCCCTGAGCTGCATGCTGCATATCAGTCAGCATGACCCAGGTTGGCCAGGAAGGGGTTTTCCACTTCCATAAAGCTTTTTGAAACTCCAAAACTGTTACTGTCCCCCTTTGGGGAACAAACCCATGGCCCTTCAGGCTCACGCATGTGCACAAGTATGTGAGTGAGAATTTGGGACTGGACACAATCTGGTGTCAGAAGTCCCTACTTATGTGAGGCAGCTGCAAATCCCGTGGGTTGTCCCAGTGCCAGTTCAGGTGTACAGCCTGTATTATCAGCAATGTCATGTGCTGTGGACCATTCATCCCTCCAGTTCTCCTTCTGAAACTAGTGCCCAAGCATGTACACAACACCATACACTTGCTGTGTGTAAAATTTAGAGTGAAATACTGGTCAGGGTGGTTTTTTATTTTCTTTTACTTGTTAAAATGCATGCTTATTCAGGATAAGCAGACTCTAGAATGGCCACACACCTTTGGTGTCAACCAGACAATAACAAGATAAGCACAAGCACAGACTGATATAATATGGGGGAAAAGAAGCTTAAGTATCAGAACAATTTAGACTGATTCAACAACTTTCTTTGTGTTTACGGCAGGAGGAGACTGTGTGCATAGAAAGGTAGCATGCACATAGACTGGGGTGTGCAGGGCAGGCATGTTTGCCTGACAGATGTGAACATGCCCAGAGCAGAATAGCTTCAGTGCTGGGCATAAATATATCTAAGGGACAAATGACACTCAACTCAGTACAGTTTAACAGTGTTCAATTAATAGCCATCCTTTACCATCCAAATTGTTTCAGTAATAATTTTAATACTTTATAAATCCAGCTCCATGAATTAGTCAAAGTGCATTTGCTTAATAATTTAAAACCCCTGGTGTTTGGGGAAATTGATGGTTAAATTATTGATGATTACTTCCACATCATTCACTTGGCCTTAATAAAGCACTTGAAGTGTTAGTCTGACTTACTTGTATTGTAGCAGTGTAACATACATACCTCAGTCCCTTTTGATGCTACTTTCTGAAGATAATTGGTTGATAACATATCCATTGATGACCCTGTCACCAAGCGCACCCACTTCTTCAACTTCCACTTCCCTGGCTTCTAGTTAGTGCCTTATGAGCAGTGTAGCTGTTTTTTGTACTCACTTATACGAATCTTGTACTCATTTATACATGATCAAAATATAAGCCAGAACTAAATGTGATACAAGTGTGAGATCACCCACAGTTTCAATGGATCACACTCAATGAGACAGTCTAACTGGAGTCCAGCTGAATGGGTGGAACTGCCTGCCACAGCTTAAATCATGTTAATTTATTTATTTAGGTGAAGAGGAATGTCCTCGTGCTTCCAACACTCTTCTGCCTCCACTGATCTAGACACCTTCCTCCTGCAGGGCATCTGCAGGCTCTGCAGACTGTGCCTTGGGTAAAGATGGGTTTGCATAGAGGATGCCAAGAGGTAGAGGAGGGCAGAGGCTGGGGCAGGGTGGCCCCATGGAGGGTGTGCAGCAAGGACCAAAGCAGAGGGGGACATCACAAGTAGAGCAGGACCTGGCCACATGCACCGTATCCCAGAAGGTGCACTCCAGTTGGCTCTGCTGCTGGGTGCAGGAGGGCAAATCTGCGTTGGAGAGAGGGTGCAAGGGACCTGCCCTGTGAGTAAAGAGGGATAAGAGGATGATTTTGTCAACATGATTTTTATTTAGTGGCACACAGGAGAAATCTCCTTCCCTATTCCACCTGGGCCAGGCTCTCGTACAGGCTCCCTTTCAGCAGAGGGACCATGGAGGTGGAGGTTGCACCATGAGTGCCTTTTCTCAGAAAAGTAGTCCCCTGCCATCTGTTTTTCTGCTGCCACACAGCTGCAGGAGGACACGGTCACAGTTTCCATCACAGTCTGATCTCTTGCAGTTTCTGTAAGCCACCGGGAAGGAACCAGAACAGGAAATATTTGTTTGTGCGCAAGGTGCATTTTAGCAGCAGAACTGAAACTGCCAATGTCAAGTCTGAAAAACAGATGGCTGATAAAAGTAAAATATAGTTCATTCAGGAAGCACATAAATTGATGCAGCGTGTTAATATTTCAGTGGTTCGGGCAGCTGCACTATTTGTGGTGTGGTGAGACCATCCCTTTCCTCCACAACACGATCTGAGCTGCAATTCTCAAGAAGCTTTAGGTAGTCAAAGAGCCACTTTCCAGATTTTTCCAACAAAAACCTGACCAGTTCTGGCATAGCTGTTGTTAAAAAACACGGTTTGTTTTGCAGTTGAAGGAAATCAGCTTTGAAGGGAACTATCACTTCCCAATTTGTTCTGCTGAGCAGCAGAGATGTGCTTGGTCTGCACAGCAGGAGCGTGGTCAGCAGCTTCCTACAGCTATCTCAGAGCACCAGGAGCTTAAATGGGGGAACTGGGCCGGGGAGACAAAACTTATTCCCAAGGCCATGTGAAAAATCCTTGTAGCGCATAACAGAGCCCATTAAAAGCCAGCTACAGGGAATCACAAATTTGATGCAGCTTCTGTAATTAGGAACTGCAAGGGTATAAAATGTCTCAGATTTAAAGGATGAGTAATAATCCAAATTATTGCAAGTAAGTGCAAGTCCAAATTCCCCAGTAAATCTCTGAGCAGTTGCAGCCTGCTTTGAACTTGCCTTGTTCGGGATGATGAAATTAAGGAGGCTTACAGTAAATTTGACTTACGAAAAAAAAAAAAAAAAAAAGGAAGAAAGAGAAAAAATCATTTTTCTTTAGAAAAACATGGACAAAAAACACAGTTTTTGAACCTGCTTTTAGATATGAGGCTTTCCAAAGCCAGGGAAGAATACGGTCCCTTGTGGTCCACTGCTGACAGTGAACCAAGGTCTGCGCAGATTTGGCTTCTCTGCAGAGAGGCAGGGGCTGCTGCTGAGGGCTGCGCCTCTCAGCCGGGCAACCGCTCCAGCTTCCAGCCTGCTTCTCAGGGCTTGTTTGGTTTGGTTTTGCTAAGCACTGCTGCTTTCGGTTCCTCTACAATAGCAGAGCTTGTGTACAGAAAGGTCAACTTCAGGCCAAGCCAGGATCTTTTTTTCTTTGCTTTTTTTTTTTTCTTTTTCTCCAAACCTGGTATGCAGACAAACTTTATTCTGAAGAGGTAAAGAAAATTTATTCATTTTGAAAAAAAGACACTGGAATATATTAGAGATAATTACTGGACTATAGCTTTTGGATTAATTCTTTTTATGTGAGCATCATTAATGTACTGTAGATGTTGACTAAATGCTCAGCATCCCTGAAAAGAACACAATAACATACAACATCTGGATCAGAGTGGGTTTATAAAAAGCATTATTAAAATGAGCTGACAGGATTAACCACCACAACTGAAGAAAATAAAATCCACATTTTCCCACTGAAAGTGATCTGAACTTTTACCATATAGGGAAGTACAAGTCTCTCTTTTCAGTTGTTAGCAAGAATGGATCCAAACATTGTATCCTGATTTTAACTTCAAGGCTAATCAGCATAATCATCTCCTGTGATGACCCAGTGAGCTCCATGGTGGTGATGGCTGCTGTTGTGATGCTGAACTCTTCCCCGAGAAATAGATTTTGGCCAGAGGCAATGTCATGCATTGTCCCCCCTCCTGTGTCTCACTGCTGTGTATCTAAAGTCTGTACCCGAGGGCAACTTTTTTTCCTCCCTGGATATTTGTTATTCCTCTGTGTCTTTCATTTTGGGCAAAAGGTATTAAACAGTTCTGACTTTGCTGCTGATGTTTAGGCAGACACAAAAAGACGTGTAGCACACAAAGGATTTATTTCAGCTGTCTGGGTACTCACCAAAGAGCTCTCTTGGTCAGTCTGCCTAACCTCTGTAGGTTCCATCACACCATGTGCAAGCACATAACCAGAAGGGAGCTTTACCTGAGAATCTTCCACTCTCCACTGGAAATAGGTGCTTGGCTACATAAAGCCACCACCAGGTGAGTGCGGGGTGAGCAGCTAAGATGCTGCCCACCTACAGCAGTGCTGCTACCCATGGATCACCCAGTGTGATGTCCCTCTTACCGTGCTGAAGCTCAGCAGATGAGAGGACATTCTCCTCCATGAGCAAGGGACATATTTGGGAGTAGCACTGTGATACTAGCCCAGATCCATAAGCTCTGGCCCTCCTCAGGTTCTTACTCCCTGGTCCCACTGGCCTGCTGGCCCTGGGAAAGAAGCCACTAGGAACCAGCAAGGAGTCTTGTTCTAGCAGCAGAAAAAATGTAAATGATTTCACTGTTGTAACACCATGCTTTTTTTCCCCCCAACTATTGTTGGTTAAGGAAACACCCTGGCTTGTAATCTTTTCTTGCAGATGTCTTTTTTCTGTGTTTGTATGTGTGTGTGAAAACAACAGGAGTCTGCCATGGACTTTCATGGGAGTGGAACTGACCCCTATTGCCGCAGTCCATTTGTGCTTTTTGTCTTCACTTGTCCAAACCTGGGGATGGGGAGGCCAGTCCTGGGGCTGCCTGTTGAACACAAAGGCATTTTGAGGTCCATAAAGGACACCAGGTCTGACAGGATAAGGCCTTACAGCTGCAATAGCAGATGACCAAGCATAGAGAAGTTTGTGTGACAGAAAGAGCTGAGAGAGCAAAGGGGTTGCCACCAGCAGGGTGCCAGCAGGTGTATAGCTTGAGCAAAGGCAGGGCAAAGGGGTGACAGAAGGAACGTGGCTCCCTGGCCATGATGACCATGAAAATCTTGGCTCTCCACACCTAGACACATGGGGGACAAGGCACCCATAATTCATCCTCTTTGAAGATGGCAGTGGACAGGATTGCAATCTGCGTGTCGGATCTGTCTTACCTGCAGGGGACAGTCAATGGAGTGTCACTGGAGGGAGCACGCAAGGGCTAATCACAGTATGTCATACAACAGCCCTGGCCATGTGGTCTCCCCAGCCAGTCCCAGCAGATTGGGCAGGTTTCTGAGTCAAGGGAAGGTCCAGCTGACCCCAGGCAGAGCCTGGCAGGCACAGGTGTTGGGCTGCAAGGTGGAGAAGGCAGCGGCAAGTGTGGGCAGCTGTCTTTTGTGCCAGGCTGGACAAGGTACATTCATTCCCTACTCATAACCCCTCCAGACTCATGATGTGGAGGGTTTTCCAGGGAAAGAAAACATCAGAGTGCTCCACATCTTCCACACACCCTCCCCCTTGCCCTTCCCAAATTCTCTGCACTACATCGTCAGGTCTATGTTTGGATCCTGGGTTAAGCATGAGCACATCCATGGGAGTGCAGAGTGAGGCAAACCCACTATCCATCTTATTTTGTAATTACCCTGATTTTCTGGATCTCCAGCATGTCTGAGCACCTGCTTGTGTGCTGCCAGAATTTGGCATGGGAGTATAAAATGATGGATCCTGTCTCTGTCCCTGGGCTTCTTTACAAAGTGTAGAGAACCAGCACAAAATGAGGTCATTGAGCCAGAGACTTACTGTGAGAGACAGCTGAAGTAAAGGATATAGCCCTGCACCAGGCAGTCCAGAAGCAAATAATGAATAATTACGTCTCTGCCTGCTGGTTATCTACAGCTGGAATAGTGCCCAAGAGGGACAAGGGGAGTATTTCCCGCTGCAGGTGGTTGGTTGACTCTGCAGGCTGCAGATAAGGTAAGAAGCAAAGAAAAATGTTGCCATCCTAGATATCAGACAGGTCTCCCTTGGATCAGCCCTCCTTGTAAAGGCATCATGCTGCCTTTGATTTACTAAACTGCAGGTACTAACAAACCTGTAGAGTAGGTTTGCAATATAAAATGTTAAAAATATGCGTATTCTGTGAGCCAAAAGTCTAGTTGTCTCTGGTGTAAGTCAGTTAAATTAAGTATAACTACATGGGGAGAGGGTGGAGGCTGTGAATTTCATCAGCCTGAGAGATCTCTTTGAATCTCTCACATTTTCATCATAGAAAAATGGAACATCTGGACATGTTGTGCAAGGGCCACATTCTGCTTTCAGTTGTGTTGAGGCAAACCCAGAATCATCCCAATGGGATAATACATGATCTACCCCAGGATAAACAAGAGTGGGATCTGTCACCATATTTTTGGCTTTACTGCTTTGTTCTCTAAACTTAACCTGTTTTTATCCAGCTTGCACTCGTTTTTTGCTCCGTGAATGACACATAGGAGAAGTAGGAAAAATCTAAGATTCTAGTTTTCCAGTCAAGTGAGTTTTTTTATCATTCTTAGTATTCTCAAATAAATAAATAAATAAATAAAATAAACAACCCCCCCCCCCATACACACCATTTATCCCTCTTTCTTTGAATCTTTTCTCCCTTTAGCAACCTGTAAATTATTCCTGCTACCTTCCTCCCCCCTTACATTGCTTATTTTTCTTTCTTTTTCACTTCCACTAAAGAAGAGTGAAAAACTGAGAGTTTTGTTGTTGCTTTTCTTTTCCCACTGGCTCCAAAGGCCTCAGCTAAGAAAACAAAACTTCTCAGCTCACTTAGGGCCATGCTGGGAATTGTACTTCTCAACTGTCTCCACAGTATGCCTTTGACACTCCTTGGACTATAAAGAGTTTAGGGAACACAGAAAGGCTGTCAAATGCAAGTCTTCATTGTTTGATTTATATCTAAGTCCTCTTCTTGCTTCCATGCCTTCAATTCTCTCTTCTTTCGGCCAAGCCAAATCTGAAGCTCTATTTTCAATAGGAACAATTGACTTCACTTCCCAGCTGAGACTCGTGCACAAGGTGTGATTTATGGATCTGCTCTGAACACCTGATGGGGTTCAGGCCCAGACACTTTGTGCAAGCAGGATGTACCAGGATGTCTCAGTGTAAGTACCCCAAAAGGAAGACACCCAGAAGCTCTATGTGCAGCTTTGCATCCAGAGATTCTCAGAAGCCAGAGCCTGTCCCAGGGTGCCAAACCTGGGCTGAGTCATTGAGGCTCTCACAGACATTTAGCAGGGTCCTGTCCAAAGACTTTTCCATGGCTTATATTTAAAAATTACAAAAGGGGAAATTTACTGCAGAGGTCCTTAGGATTATATCTGCAAATTACACAAGCAGCTGCCTTTTCTATGTATGCTTGCCTTTCCTCCAGCTCCCTGCTCTGCTTTCCCAGAAGGTACCTGGGAGTTTGCAGCCTATTCTGCTTGATGCCACTGCAGCTCTGAGATAATTGGCTTTGTTCCTGGGAAAGAAATGTTCTTGCCCCGGTAGACATGAAAAAGCATCTCCATGCAGGCGTTTCCTGATACTTCTCTCTGCCAAAACTAGAACAGTGAAGCAGGAGTTGATGCTCGAATAGCCTTGGCATAAGGACAGGCTGATGCATGTAATGCATATCATTAAAAATAGTTAGCACAAAGAAATGGTTGTTGTTTTGCTTAAATTGAGCTGGACTCAGTAGCTAATTAAGTACAGACTTTTTCCATGGTTATGTGCAGTTTTCAAATTCCTATAACACAAACTGTTTTAGAGGATAAGTTAAATACAGAATGCATTGAGTTTGGTAGAGAAAGTTTAAAGGTCTGTATTTTCCCACCAAAGCTATTTGATATCAGCTACAGAGTGGGTGTGTGTGTGTGTGGAGGGGTTATGACCTCTTTTATTTTTACAACCATTACCATGATTTCATAATACTGGCAGCAGTCACTTCAAGTGAGGGACTAGACTTTATTACTATAATTATATGCTAGTATGTGGGCATAAAACAGAAAAACTTTTCTATAGATAAATGCCAGTAGCAAAATCCTTTTGTCCAACAAATAGTCCTTTAGCAGTGTGTTATGAATATTATATTAACCTCAATAAAGGCAATGCCAGAAATGTCTACTGTACATGGCACAATTTCTGTGTTCTTGAAGCAGCTTTGTTCTAAGAAAAGAATATACTTAGTGCTCAGAGCATGCAGTGCCTTCCCTTTGCAAAGCCTATTAAAGATGTTCACTTGTTAATCACAACGGCCCATTGTGGGAGACACAATTTTAAACAGAGGAGAAACAAAGTCAGGGAAGGTTCTGCTGAATGTATTGAAAGCAATTTTGGGTGCCTCCACTGCAGCTCTGTGGATTTGTCCAGACTGTGTGATGCAGGTCGAGGGTGACATGGGGTGAGCCATGGGGCTCCAGCAGGACCCACACCCCAGAGCATGCACTGCAATTTGAGATTCTGGGGAGGTTGCAAAAGAAAAAGAAGAATCCTGCAGGAGAGATGTGGGTGCCGGGAAGGGTACATCTGCATTGAGCCCCATCCCTCCTGCAGCCTGGGTTGCTACAAGTTTTGGTTGGGCAATCAGGTACCCAGGTGGGACAGATCCCTGCAGCACCAAGAGAGCTGGAGGTCGTAGGGACAGGTGCACTCTGAATTTGGGTCCAGACAGGTCTGGGAAGAATACAGCAGGGAAAATTCTGATCCTAGGCAAGTGGTGGCTTTGCCATCAAGGAGATGTTAGCATTGGCCATTTTTCTCTCCCTAACCTGCAGGAACCCCAGCAAGGGTTGGGCTCTCATCAGCTGAGCAGGACTCACTAGCAAATCAGCTAACAGAAACACATTTAATAAAAGGGATATAAAGCCCAATAAAACTTTAGTCTTGAGTTATGTACATTTATTTCCCCACCCCTGCTTTCCAATAAGCTGATGGAAGGGTAAAGAAGGACATCCATCTAAGTAGACGTTTACTTTTTCCCCACTGTCTTATATTCCAATTTTATTACATTTTCTATCAGTAAAGAAAAATGGCCAACTAAATAAATAGCACATTACAGTGCAAAAGTAGGTTGCTACAACTTTGTTATCATGTTAACATGGAATTAGCAAAATTATTTTTTTGTGAATATTTCATAATGTCATTTTGAGTATTTTTCCCTATTTGTTAGTGATCTGATTTTGACAGATAAAATTATTTTTAGGTTGTTGCCTGATAGCATATGGAAGCATTTTTGATGCATGGCTGATTCACAATCTGTTATTATTAGCAGAGGTTATCACTCCTACAGACCATGCAGCTTCAAGTGTGCACTGTGTTTCTGCTTGACTGAAACTTTTTTCTAAAAAATGACATATTATAAATATGGTGTCTTTTGATATATATTTTCAGTATAGCTATTTGTTTCTGCTGTAAGCCAAGAACCAGAATTATATTCACAGATCTCAAAAATGGGAAATGGTAGTGAATAATGAATTATATCATCTTGCCACCCCCAACCGCATTCATTGCTTATTTTAGGTGGCTATACCTAAAATGAAAAGTCTGGTGAAAAAAATAATAATAATTAAAAACAAACAAACAAAAAAACACAAAACAAACAAACAAACACACACACAAAATCAACCAAACAACAATGACAACAAAAAACACAACCAGCATATTTGAACGGTGAAAGACATCTGAGGGTAAAACAGAGTCTCGTCCAAAGTGGAAGATGTCATCTATTGATTGTTCACCAGGAATGATGAGGAATTTTTATACTAAAAAATATTTATATCAGAGTTTTAGTGTAATAACATCACAGCCACTGCAGCACTGCTGAGGACCTGTCTTGCCTTTTCTCACTGAAAGCAGAATTATTTTGGTTATAAGATTTCTTGGCCGGTTATTATTTCCATTGTACAAATAGTATGATGTGGAAGATCAAGTGATAGAGCTGAAGGAATTACAGTCGAAGGCCTGATTCTGCCATACTCATTTTCAAGTCACACACTCATTCTGTTTTCATTGTACGTATTTACAACCCTGTAATGATCTTGAAACTTAAATCAAAAAAGAAAAATACCACATGCAAAAGTCAGCCTGCTTCTTTGGAGCATAAGGATGGCCAGAACTGGTCTGTCTTCCTTCAGGCACCAGCTCCATTTTGGAGAAGGATGTGGACCATACAATGTGTTTATTACAGAAAACAAGGAGGCAGGCAGTAAGAGAACCAAAAGCCATGGCCCAACACAGTATTGTACAAGCCAGTGCTTAGGCAAGGATACTGAATTCCCTATTTACTCACCTGATAAATATTTTTGTCATTGCTATCCTTAACTGACACAGTCTTCCAGATGTGGTGTTCATCCTCACAAGGTTCAATGATAGACCTGACTCAGGAAGTGTAATAGATTTTTACTTCTCATTCAGCAAAATTAATGAGAAAAGACCAGCAGTACTCTGTGTAGTCTAGATTGCTGGTTTGAAAAAACTCATAAATTGAACTTCAAAGCTGATTAAGTCGAGCAAGTATAAGACAACTTTACTGTACTGTTAGTTTAGTTATTATTATTCTTAAAGTCCCATCCAAATTGTCTCTCTCATGGAAAATATATAACAATAAATGGAAACCCATCTGGTCTCTTCTGAAACACAGGACCGCAATAGGAGGGGGAGAATACTGCCAGGGCAGAATAGGGCTGATCCGGGGACCTGTACAACCATGCTACACTGCCTAGTCCCAAGTTAGAAAGTGGAAACATATTTGGTAAAAGACAAGAATTCAAAGTATGTCCCCAAACAAGCAAACATTAAGCCTTTAGCTGCACAGTCTTGAGATTAAGAGCCTACATTACTAATTTTGTTCTGTTATGAGGAAAGAATAACCCAAGTTAGAGAGCTTGTTCAGCAACTAAAACATCTGAGTTTGGCTGAGCAAAATGATAACCACCTCTGAATTTCTTTCATAGCATGCCCAACACAACAAAAAACATGCCTGGGAAGGACCTGCCTGCTTTATCAGGGAGAGGAATAAAAGTAGTTTCCCCCTTTGAATGGAGATATGGTGATCTGAAGAATGAATATAAGCTTCTTGTCTCATTTTTCATGACTCGGTTGTGGTGGACCGCTCAACTGTCATGCGTGATTCTGTGTTCCATCTTTTTTGTGCATCTCCCACAGCATCTTCGTTTTTCTTATGAGTTTTTTGGATCCTCACTTTCCTTCTCCTGTCTGGTATTTCTTCAGAAATGAACACATCAGCAAAAATACTTCTCATTGCAGGAGCTCTGCATTTCTGTCCCCTTTCCTGTGTGCTTCCTCTAAGTTTCACTTTCCAGGTATTGCAGCTCAGGGACAAAGTACTTCGTATCTGAGTTGTGCAAGGACATATTTATGTATGAACTTTCCAGTCTGTGTCCAGAATTTCTCATAATAATAATAATAATAATTGCACAATACACTTAATCTCTTAACACGATACTTTGCAGAAACTGTTTATAACTCGTCTACTTTTTAAGTTGTACATACCAGGGGAACCCAGTGTACCTCAGGCCACTTCTCACTCCAGACACACTAGATACCAAATGGGACCATTTACATCTGCAGCTGTTGGTACTTGTGCTAAAATTAGACTAAATACAAAATAGCAGCTGCATGGGTAGAAACAAACCCAAACTGATTTGCAGACGAGAGGCTGCTAGGAGAACCCAGGCATTGTAGCTAGATTTGACACAAAGGCTGGTCCAGTGTGAGTGCCCCCTGCTTACAAAGACACAATAGCATATAATGGTAAGACAAAACCATGTTCTGCTCAATCCCCTTGCTGGGGAAACCCTTTCACTGCCCTGGACTTTTTTCTTTTTCCTTTTTTTTTTTTTCTTTTTGCTTAACATATGTTACAATGTGTCTTTATGTAGGAACACACTTCCCTTTAACATGTCTGTCTTCTGCTATCCCCTCAGCCTCCCCCACAAACTTTCCCTGGACAACCACACTCATTGTGGCCAAGGCCAAGAAAAGCCCACTCTCCACTTGTGTCCAGTCCGATAGTCCCTGCTAGCTCCATGCCAAGACATTGACAGAGTGCAGGATCTCTCTCCGCAGCCGTGTCACAGGCTATTTTTTTATAGAATTCTCTTTCAAAATGCTAGTGCAGTGGAATTTCATGACCTCTTCCACCAGCAACTCCATCCCGCGTAGCCCCGTGCATTGTATTCAGAAAAAAGGATATATTGTGGGTTTTAAGGCACAATCTGTGTTATGGGGATGAGGGCACAGAAGGGCCAGAATGCACAGTCCACACTCTCTGCGCAGCCAAGCTGGGCTTTCCAGGGGCAGAAAAGACCAAAAATTCCAACTGGTTTTCATTTGAAATCTCAGCAAAAAACTGTCCAGCAGCATTCAAATAAAATGTGCACTCTGTTATGATTGCTCATGGCTGCATCCCCCCTGTTCACGGAAATACAAGATTATTTGGGACCTGCCAGGTTTCTAGGCAGTGTGTTGCAGAGAGTAAATGTCTCTTATTCTTTGCCTCCACAGTACTGTGCCAGCTCCAGACAAATGTGGGCGCAAGTCCTTCAGCCCCTATCCCTCCTTGGGCCATAGAGATCAAGAACTGAGGCAAAGGTTTTGCTCTGGCCCAGGTCACAAGCAAATGAACTTGCACTCAACTTCAAACAGCTTCTCTGAGCCCATCCGTTGGCTGGTGGGGATGAGTCAAGGTGTAGGTGTGTCTCCGTGGCACTCCCCCTGCGCTCACTCCTTGCCCCATGGGTGTTTTCCAGCAGAGCCTTTTGGGTGCTGGGCTCACCTCCAGAGCTGAAAGGGCAGCAGTCAGACCCAGGCTCGATTCCTTCTTTGTCCCAAAGAGCCTTATCTCCTAACCGTTACAGGCTCACCCTCTCTCTTCTATAAATTCTTTGACTTAATCTTATTTGCAGTTTCAGGCAGAAAGCAGGACAATGTCTTCCATGTCCTGGTGCTTAGGGATCTCCCTGGGAAAATGGGAAATATCCTTTAAGTCTCCTCAGGCTGAAGATGGGGTTGTACGTCTCCTATTTCAGGAGAGTAAACAAAGAGAGCAAAGCTAATGGCTGCACACATAAGCAAGAGGAATTGCTAAATGTATCAGCTCTGGGTACCCTAAGGAGCAGAGCCTGATATACCCTGGGACTGTTCAGCTAAACATCAGAGACATCTATATTTAAGAACACTTTTCTGAGTTGCAACTTTGTTCCAAGGCATAACAATTCCACTTGAGCCTTCATTTAGGTGAGTCCCTCCCTTTACTGAGATTTAGGTGCCCTCCTTAATGGTGGATGACCTTGGATGCCATAGCAGCAGATGAGGGGAATCTGAAAGCCCTCACCCTGGGCCAGCTGTGAACCATGTTTCAAACCTGCTCGGTAGCCCTCATGTGAATGGGGCCTTTGTTAGGGACTGATGAGTAGGACGTTCAGAGAACTTGGGAAAGTATGCTTGGCAAGTAAACTCACCTAACTAATAATAAAAATGGTCTTCAGATTTGCCAGGCTTCTTTGCCTGAGGCAAGCACAATTAAAGTCAATGAATTGTTTAATGTGAGGAAATAATAAGAGAGGGAAGAAAAAAAGCACACTGTTCCCTGATGTTGTTTTGGAATTTCTCTTGTGTAGATCCTTCTCTGGATTGATGATAAAAGCCCTTGGCATGCATTCTGCAAAGAAATCAAGAAGCATAACAGAGATATGCGTGTCTGCTGAGCCGTATCCTACCTTAGCAGGGGCATGGACTCTCTGATCTAAGACATTTTTCATCTTTAGCTGGGATGATCCTCTGTCTGGCAGACACATATGTGATTTTGGACATCTTTAATAAGCCAGAGTGCTTTCATGGGAGCACTCCCAATGACACGGAGAGTTGTTTCAAATATGTTGGCAAACTTCAATCCTCCTCCACAAGAGGCCCAGAGCAGGCACTAATTACAGGATGGGTGTAGCACATACCTGCCTCCGGTGGGAAAGAACCAAGCCTGAGAACTGAATCTCCATGGAGCAGACCAACATGCTCTCCTCTGTGTAAACCAGGAGGCAGAAAATATTTTTAACACTTGAGAAGAGGCATAATCCCTGAAGATAAGGCAGGGACTTGATTTAGAAATTGTCCTTCTTTTGACCTGGACATTTCCACCTTTTTTTTCATCACTTTTTACCACCACCTCTCATTTTAAAGCCTAGCATCCCTGAGTGTTTTTAAGAGGCAGACATCCTCCAGAAGCTTACACTAAAATTGTCAAATAGATATGGTGCTAATCCTGTGCTTTGGGGAGACTTTTAATTCTTTGAGTTCTGCATCTTGAGTGACTCCTTACATAGCTTACAATAGACAGTGTATTTTCTTAGATAATGTGTTGGAAATCTTGGCTTGAATGAGAGGAACACATTTCTAATGGTAGCTTCTGTTGTTCTGCAGTTCCTAGTTAACTGCCAATGGATGTTTTGTTTTTTAATAGCAAAAAGACAGAGGAAGGAAGATAGATTTCTAGCTATCCCTCACCCATACTTTTATTTCATGGCAAAAGAATCACAAAGATGAAATTTCTTCATTCTTCTGGCTAAGGCTTTCATCGGAGTTCAGGAAGAATGGCTTTTTCTCCTAAGTGTCAGGGTGCACTTACACTATACCAGACCATACAATGTGGAAATAAGGACACACTTGTTGTTGGAACAAGGCAGTAGCCGAGTTATGTCCTCATGGTTCCTCTTCTGCTGCTTATTTCTGGACCAAAGACTTTAACAAGCAACTCTTTGGTCTGGGCAGTGCTCAGGGTGGAAGAGGGTAAGATGTGACTGGACACTGCGTGGGCTGGAGCCTTGAGGTATAGATGTCACTCTGTTGAGCATGTCAAAAGTCACCACAGGTTTACAATCTTGGCTCAGCATTATCAAAACTTTGTGTTTCAAGCCAAAGAGAGATGGTATGCAAATGGAAAAAACTCAGGCATGCTGTGTGAGGTAGATTAAAAAAACACATCTCCCATCCTAACTGCATGCAGACTCAGCCCAGAGTGCTAGGTTTGCTTTGAAGGAAGGAAATCACATTTCTTCCTGCCCTTCTTTCCTGTTCCTTGTTTAACTAAACTCCCCTGTGGCTGAAGGAAGATGCACAGGTGGAAAGCAACCTTGAATGGTGCTGCCCGTGGGAGAGTGCAAGGGAAGGTCAAGTGTCCCATGGCCAAAGTGTCTCAGAGACCTGTTGAAGCTTACAGAGAGCAGAACTCCTTTAATCACACTTTCTGAAGGTACATTGCATACTTTCCTCTGGTATCACTCATTGTACCTCTGTTTTCCCTCTCCTGTTTGGGCTAATGACTAGTGCAGCTGCAGGCACGGGTCAAAGCTTCTCATGCTCAGGGATTCTGCGCACAGGAAAGCTCAGCAGGAATTTTCCCTTCCCCAGCATGTCTTTGGACACTCTTTCTAGATCACATATTACCTGAACATTGATTTGAGTCTAAGTATTCAGCTCTGAAGACTTTCTGAAGCCCCATTCCATTTGGATATGCCTTAATTCAGATATCAACTTCATCCTGTTTTTCACTCAGAAGTCAAGGCATGGGAGATCCACCCTCAACCTTCTCCATCCCTTTTCTCTTTCTACTACATCTATACATAACAGACAATGTCTAATGCACAATCTAACTATAGTTCCTCTTTCTTTTCTCCATCTTCAGTCTTCTAAAACTTTTCTTCAAAACCAGAGCACTTGGAAGTAACGCTTTGAAGCTTGTGATGCCTGTAATCCAGGCACACCCACATATGTGCTGTGTATGGCACACGGAGATGTCAGGGTTAGCTGTCCAGGTAGACCACAGGAAAAAAAGGGTTTACAGAGTAAGCACTGGTGGTATGTTAGGGGTGCCATGAGCAGAAGATAGGGTAGTGGAGTAGCTGGGCATATTCAAGCAAAGTAACCAAGCTGCCAACCTAGGCCTCCACCAGTGGTTGATCAAAGCGAAAAGAATTAGCTATAACAACATCATTTCATCACTTGCCAATGTACAAAGGCCTCCTTGCCATGAATAGAATCATTAGCAAGATGGGATATAAGAGATATCTCTGAGTTAAAGAGGTTCAGATGAGAGAATGGTCTTGGACAACATTCTTTTCAGAAGAAGAGATGGGTCATAGTATGCACCAGGTATGACATTCTTTTGTGGAAGCAGGTTCAGTGCTTGAGGACAGGACAGGTGCAGGTATCTCCCACGGAGGCACAGCTCTCCTAAATATGGCTTTTGTTTTTCTTAGTCATGGCCCAGGAGCTCGGTGATGCTGCAAAGCAAGGTGTGCGCAATGGGCAAGCTGGGGCATTGCTCAAAGGGGACAGAGCTAAGATGCTTAGCATGTGTCCCGACTTTCAGAAGTTTAAGTTTTGCTGAGCTCAGTACTCTGAAGTGCGCAATCTTGGCACTGCATTAATGCATATATTTGCCAGTAAATTTCTTGGTGATTAAAAGTAGGAGCAATTTTCCCATTAACACACATTTAGGCAGCAGTCATTACTCCCATGTTGTTCAGGTGGCATATTACTGTGCCTAGCTGTAGGGAAAGGACTTGATGAAATTCTGTGGAGACATTCCAGTTCTGCTTTCTTCTTTGCAAGGGTGAGATATAAATAATGTTTACATTTATTTAATGTAATGTTTTTTAACAAAAAACTTGACATCTCCATTCTTGCTGGTCCCAGTAATTCTCAAGCAGTAGAAACACAGATCTCTCCCTTTCATCAGTCCTGCCCCCGCCACCTCTTGCAACATACATACACTTCTATAATATTCATTTTAACATCTCCATAAGCCATTAATTTCCTAGAAGCTACAGTCCATACTGCTTGCTTAATGTTGTTTTTATGTGTATAACTGGTGGTTGGAGAGAAACACTCCTTTGCTTACCTTGGCTGATCTGTACACTGAGCCACGATAGGATCCTCCTGCACCCCCAGCCAAGTTTTCCCAGCCATATCCATGGTTTACCTTCTCTCCCCCACCACAGGACAGCAAATCTTCCTCCCCACCCAGCTGTGGCCAACCCCTGGCTCTCCACCACTTGAAGGTGCTATATGTCCTACCGTCATCTTTCCTGTTCACCCAGAGTAGGAATTTCTGTTAACTTAATTCATCGCTCCCAGATATTTGGAGATTTGGGTCTGGATTATCATCACCCCTCCTCCAAGATCCTGGCCTCATGTTGGAGATCAGGAAAAGGGACTTCCACCCTGAGCACAATCATGGCTCTGCTCCCAGTCCCAGCACCAGCACACCTGTGTGAGGATGAGGGACTACAGCATGCTTGCATGTCCCCTGGGAGGGAGCCGTGGGCTCAGGAGGGGACATGAAGGGACAGCTCCTCGCCGTGACAGAGTTCCCACCAGTGGTCTACAAATGTTGGTAATCCCGTGAGCTGCAAAACTGGCCGGTCCTGTTTGACTCTCAAACTTTGATCAGGAAATTCCTCTTGGGGCCTATCAAAACATAACAAACCCTGCATTTAAATGGGAGCTTGGCAGCCAAAATACAGATAGGCCAAGAATCATCAAATTAACAAGCGCAGTGACGCAGCTCTGTTTTGTAAACATGCTGGATGCAGCTAAGCTCCCATGAAAAGCCACAAGGCTGTGAAAACTGAAATGTTTATTCTTCCATTACATTCAAGGACACTCATAAAAATAAAATAAAGTAAATAGACACTGAGACTAGAGGATTCCCAAACAGCAAGTAAAGAAACAAGTCTGCAAGTAGAAGAAAGAAATGGGGCTGAGTGACTGGAACTGTTTTCATCTGTAATACCTATTTCTCCTCCTGCTGCATTTTGGGCATCAAAATATCTCAAGGAAGATTTTTATGCTGGGAAAAAAACCTCAAACAGCAAGTCTACAGAAAAGAACTGTTGCCCATGGCAGAATGCATTTTCCTTCGTCCTGCTGGCTAGGGAAGAGGTGTAGTGTCTTCCGAGGGAAGATCTTCCCCCTTGCAGGATGCCCTAGTGACTCCTTGCAGTGTGTGCACTAGCTGAATCAGACAGAGAAGTGCTAAGGGGACTGAAGATCTTCCCTCACAGACATGCAGCCGCCTCCAGATGTGATCCTCAGTTAACCAGACAGGCACAGATAACAGGCTATACGCACAGGTATACACACGTGAATTCACTCTCTGTCTTCCATTTTGAGCAGGAAGGGGAAGAAGTGTAGATATAAGGCTATGAACATCATGAGCAGTGGCTCCGACCTCTTCACAGCCTCCTTTGCTTTTCAGCTGTTTCCAGCCTCATATGAAGTCAAATTGTCAACGATATTCCAATTCCTTTGCAAAAGTCCCAGCAAATCCTTTATTTTGTCCTACTTTATTTATTTATTTTTTTCTTACAAAAGATTTATACTCCCTTTCCCAATCCTCTTGTTGCCTTTTTTGTTGCAGGTTGTCCATTTGTAAAGTCCGGCCCTCGAGGCTCTCTGGATAGTACTGTGAAACCTCCCTTCAGGAAGCTCCGTTCTCCTGGCAGACTTTCCTGCCTTCTCATTCTCCATAATCCCTACTTTTCTCATGACCTGAGTTGCTATCCCTGTAATTTGTCTTGTCTTTGTTTGACTCATCTACCTTTCTTTACAAGCAGTTTAGGGCAGGGAAGAAGGCTTGCTACGTCTGTAAAAGTTTGCTACTGTGTCCTCTTAAACAACAATAAATCCTGCATCTGCCTCTGAGACTGCTTCAAATTTTTCTCATTCTGGGTCAGATGGAAAATCCCTCTGACACATTCGGATAGCAGAAAGGGTCCCCCAGAAGCCGCAGGAGACTTACAGTAGCCTTTCCCCACGAGCACAGACCTTCCAGCCTGCACTGAGGCCTGGAGCCACAGAGGATGCTAAGGGTGCCCTGCAGGAGGGTCGTTTTCCCCACTTTAAACCAGAATGAAAGAATGGGCAAAAACTGGGGAGAATATTACTATAAATGGAGAGAATCCCATTCTCTGCTGGCAGGGGTATTCTGTGAGTCATGGTTATTTTCTTTTGAATACAGAGCTTCTCTGAGCTGATTAAGTGGAATTAACAACATGGCTGGGAAGCCTCACAGCTCCCTGTCGCTCTGATCCCTGTGGCTTTCGTTTTACCTCTCCTGCCTTTGGGAACACTTGAGGAATTTATTAATGAGGCCCAATTACAGAAGGTTGTGGGTTTATAATCAACATTCTGGCTAATGCTGGAAAGGCTCTTTCAACTCCTTGGGAATTTAAAACAAACACCAGAACCTGCCTTCCCAGGAATGTTTGCTCCCCCAGACACCCAGGGCAAGAACTGTCCTCAGAGCTAGCTCCGTGAGGCACTGCAGCTGTGTCGCCAGTCTGGTGGTGGATCCTGAGCAGCAACATGTTACAGGCTCCCGATGCCTCTCAACAAGCTCTAGGTGTGTGGGGAGGAAATGGTTTCAATTAACTGCCCAATTATTGCCCAACATTTTTTGATCAAATGAGTGGAACTGTGTGAAGCAGGGATGCCCAGGAGGGGTTTCTGCTGATTCTTGACGGCAGGGTTCTACTGAATGGTGCCCAGCAGGTCCTGGCACTATTCTGTGGGTTCAGATGAGCTCTTTTGGCATGGATTTAACGTCAGCATTCAGGAAGAAGCTTCAAGCTCTTTCCACAGAAAATAAATAAATAAATAAATATTGAAAATGGTCAGCTGCTACTACAGTGCTGAGAGCCCAGAGATGGCAAGGGATTCCTGCACCAGGAAAACAAATTGCTTGAGTTAACAGGAAGGTCCACTGAAAAATTAAAACAAAACAATGACTTACATGAGTAAAGGAGCTCATGAAGGCTGAATTTTTATGTGTGTGTCTGCATAGCTGAATAAGGGGAGCCTGTGATTGATTCTTCATCCTGAGGACAAGTAGGACAAGTAAAGCAAATTGACTGTCTCCACACCACTAGCTGATTCTGGAACTGTCATGCCAGTATAACACTTGTCAAAGTATCCATAAGAAATTATTGCTATTACTAGTGCTTTTTTTTTTTTTCCCCTTTAAGTTTTAAAGTGGTTGAGAATAATGGTCAGACTTTGCATACTCTTTTCTTTTTTCTTTTTCTTTTAATAGTATACAACTGAGTATGTATTGCATGCCCTAGGGTAAAACATATAGACATTGGTGGTGCAACAACTTTCAGATAACACTGAAGAACTCATAAGCTGGGAGGAACCAAGTCTAATGAGAAGAGTTCATTCATGCAACATCCTGAGAACAGCCTCTAGACAAATTGTTTCCCAAGTCAAGGCTGAGTGTTTTCTTGTAGAGGCCATGTAAGGCAAAGCTAAGAGCTGAACAAAGACATAAGTTGTGTGGATGAGCAGGTGTCCAGAAGCTAAGATTCCTCCACAGCCCTCTTTTATTTCACATTGTGAATACATTTAGCACGTGGCTCTTGTAGCTTTCCAGATATCTCATAACAGCTCACAATTGAGACACTTTCCCCTGTCTACCTAAAGACCTAATTTCAAAGAACTTACATGGATTTTGGTTAATTTCACCATATTGTCAAGGCTGGTTCAAAGGTTGCTGAGGTCAGACTTGGAATTAGACAGCTCCAGAGAATTGTATAGTAAGAACACACATATTTCCTTTTGCTAGGAATGCTGGCTAACATCAGATCACATCAACTCAACATTTTTACTTTTAATTTTATTTTTAATTTTACTTTTACTTTTATTTTTATTTTTATTTTTATTTTTATTTTTATTTTTATTTTTATTAATTTATTTTTATTTTTTAATTTTATTTTTATTTTTTCACCAGTGTTGTAACTTCTGAGCATTTCTGGCCCAGAAAAAAATGACACCAGTATCTCAACAATCAACATAAAGCTCAACACTGTAGGATTTCCTTGATTCCTACCTATCAGCTAGGGCTGCCCACTTACTTTTAGTCTTCTACCACCCCAGCAGCAGGGACCACCCCAGAAGCAGGGCTCTAGATATTCTCTATTTTAAAGGGGAAAATCTTCCCCTTTCCAGAATTAATTTCTTCCCTTTGAAATGTATCACAAATTGTCCCTCTCCCATACACCCAGCCCAGTTCCAGGTTCATCAGTAACTTGCTGAAGGTTGGTGCTTCGTAGTGCATACTCGTAATTCTGCTTTCATCAGCAAGAAGCTTCAGTCAAGAAGGTAGCTCCAACGAAGTCTGAAGAGGCTGGTATAGTCCTAGAAATTCGTTCCTTGCTATCAAACATCATCTGCAATAACAATGAGAAGCACATGCATTCTCCTCTTCTTCCTCCTCAAATATGGCAAGGAGCTGGAAGACCTCCACATCAAGCAGATCACATTTCTTTAGCAGACAGATCATCTTCAAACTGGGCAGGTAGTCATCGTCCCACCTGCTGTCCCAGCTTCAAGGAGAATTTTGGAGTCAGAGAATAGGACCTATTGAAGTCAAAGCTCCTGTACAGTCATCTGAGGGAGGCTCCAGCACAGGCTCTGTTTTTGAGCACTCTGCAAACACTTGCCAGTGAACCACTGATCTCCTAGGGCATGCCAGGGTGGAGAGGGCTGGGCTGGGCTGGTGATGAGGAGCTGACATCTGTGGCCTTGCACAGGCTGCACAGCTCATGAGCCTGCAGATTCTTTCAGCTAGATGAGGCCCTTTGGGATTTATGGTGTTATTAGCATTATTGAGATTTATGTCTGTTCACAAGGGAGAATATACTCTTCAGATTACATTACTCATTGTGTGAGTCACCATGTTGAATAACATATGTTTCCTATATTTGGTATATGACCCATTACATTGGACTTCCATCCAGAATAATGTTCTATATAAACGCCACTAGCTTTATTATTTTTTTCTACAATAAAAGCCCCCAAACAACAACAACAAAAACAGCAACGAAAAACTAAGTATACTTCAAATTGATTTAATAAGTTTGCATTTTTATTATTAGCATAATGTGCTACGAGACTTGCAATATGAAGCCAGAGTAGCCTACCTTAGTTGACTGTGTCTGGATTTACTGTTTGTGTGTATTCTAATGGAAGATATGTTTAGTTGACAGAGAAAGATTCTGGGAGCTGGCTATGTTAAAACAAACATAAAGAGCATTTAACTTCAAGAACTTGTGTAATTCCACTGGAACCAATAAGACTATTCAGGTGCTTAAAACTAAGCACATGCATATTTGTTGGCATGGTTGCTAAACTATTGTTCTTGCAAAGAAGGAATAGTGATCCATCATCATCAAATGTAATGAAATGCTAGGGGCTACTCGCATTAAAGAGAATGGCAAAACTCCCATTGATTTGAATGGAAGCAGAGCAGGCTCTGACACTGAAGCACTAAGCTTGGGTAAACAAAAGATACAGTGAAAGCTCCTCATTAGGAGTATTTATGATGACTGTGGAGCCTGGGAGTCTTTTGGGTGTGGAGCCTCTAAGGTAAAATGGTGCACTGTGCAGGCAGGGTTTTCTGAAGTTAACCAGTTTAGTGCACCCCATGATAGTTAGCATGGTGGGCAGGTATGAAGCTTTTCAGTGGACCCCATAAGGCACAGAAATAGTGCAAACCATCAGTCGCGGTTTTAACCATAACACTGGCTGCTGATGGTGAGCCTTGTGTAATCTTGTGGATCTTCTTGACTAACAATGAAAAATTACTGTCTTATCTTTGAAGCTTGGTGTAGTCCAGATACATGGGCATTTGCATCCGTCTTGCCTTGACAACATATGAAATGCAAGTGGTGTGACTGAGGTTTGGAGCCTATGCAGGCTAGGGGCAGCAGGACAAGGATGGCTTGGTTCAGGAGGACACTGACCTTCTGGCCTTGGATCAGCCCAGGACTTGTCAATGTGCTTTGTAAGATGCAAGTGAGCAGCTAACTTTGTTTCCAGACTACCCTCCCATCTCTCTTCTCACTGGCACAAAGAGGGAGTGAAAAAAGATCTATGCTAAATTACTTGTGAAAGACCAGCCTTTTGAATTCAGCTTTGCCTCAGTAAAAAGGTAGTGGTTTAGTTATTGTTAGTTCACTTATTTTCAGCATGATTAAAACGATCAGAATCACTGAGACTGAGTAAGGTCATCACCATCAACACGCTGACTTTGAGTATGTGGATATCGATTGCTAAAAGTGAAATTGCCTTGAGTATCTTCTAAGAAGGCATACACTTATTATAATAAAAACAGTGTGATAAAATAAAATCACACATAAATAAACACTTTTTTCTACCTTCCACATGTTTACTTCTTGCACTTGCCATTCTGCTACAGTGAAGTCAGTTTTATTTTGTTTTAGTTTTGCTATCTTGGTGTTTCTAGAGCAGTGGTTCTCGCCTTCTTCAGAGTGGGGAACCTCAAGTCTTTCCTGGTACTTGCTGAACGCCATTATAAATGTCACACATACAATCACTGTCAAACTACTAGGTGAATTTGCCTTTCCTATCCCCTTTCTCACATCTTCAAGCAGTCAGTAAATCCTTTGCTACAGAAAGGCTTCCAATTGAAAATGACTGTTATATTCAATTCTGGGGCTTTGTGTCATAAAGAAATAATAGTTTACAAAGGAATGTTCAAATCCAAACAAAAAACCCTACTTTTATTGAAAAGTAAACAACTGACTGTTCTGTGACTCTGTATCAATATGCAAAAAGCAGGATGACCAAATAAGGGATAAAAAAAGTTGAGTGAATTTCACAGAGGTTTTAGCTCAGGACCTAAAGAGTGTGATTTTTGTCTCATGACTACACAGGTTAAATTCACAAAGCTATTTATATGCATCATAAATATTTTGTATCATAAATATTTTGTCTATCTTCTTTCATTATTAGAACCTCAAATTTAAAATTGATATAATACTTATTTCTCAAACGTGAACATAGCAATTATTGTCTAATACTCTGGTTATGCCTTGGATCCAGATCTAGTAGACATCAACAGCAGAGAATTTAGGAAGAAGGTACAAGAAATCCAATAGAAGAAAATAATCAAACAAAACCTGTCACAAGTATATTTCCATTCCAAATGTTTCCTCATTCCCTTTGACTCAAAGTATAAATGCTCACACAGCTAAGGTATTTACTCAGTAAGTTTTATGGTCTGTAATGGTCTACCCTTACACTCCAGAGGAGTGCCTGTAAGGTTTTTGAATCCTTTAAGATTTTGAGTTCAGGGATATTGTGTGGAGGCAACTTCTATTGTGTAAACAAGTAACTTGTTTTACATTTATATCCATTCACTTGAACTAAGTATTTCAGTATTTCCAACATCACATTTCTTTATCATGGTATTTTTTTTGCCTTCCCTTAATATGACAGAAAGACCAGAATAGCCACAAATACTCTAGTGGCATTCTCATAGTTTCAGTTTTTAAGTCTAATTGCTAATCCATTATACAGAACGCATTTAAATGAATAGATACACTGTGGCTCACACAAATGTTATGAATGTGATATGGGAAACATTTCACAAAAATCTTTAACTAGTGTCTTGCAAGAGTCAGACTAGCTCATCACAGAGGTATCTGGCTCTAAATCTTTACATCTCTGCATTGTAATAAAAATTAGGTTTTTTTGTTTGTTTGTTTGTTTTTGTTTTTTTTTTTAACCAGATAAATTACTTGATTCAAAAACTCCCCCAGAATACTTGTAAGCGTGCTAACTGATCTTGATGATCTGTTTTTTACTCACTTACCAATTTATTACACCTCTCTTATTGCAGTGACTGTTTTAGACAGTAACTCTCAAACTTTAAATCTAAAAAAGAGCAAGTGTGGGAGAAATAAGAATTCTACCTGCTGAAGCTTAAAGAATTTAATTCCCCAAGTCTTGATATGGAGATTTCTTTGACTAGTTCTTTTATGTTTCTGAAGTGTAGTTTCTCAATGTTAATTTCAATCTGATCTCTAACAAGAGTTGTGAAATTTATTTATCTTTTGGCCAATGTTATCTTTGTAAGAGATATAGCAACTCCTTGAACAAATAGCTGTGTGTTGCTTATGCTTACAAAGTTGGTCATACTATAAAAGACCATGCACTCAGAGTGCAATGGAAAATTGCAGATCTTTTCATGATAGTTTATTTTTAAATATTATCTAAGCTAGCACTTGACCATTAGATAACTGTATATGAGCAATTAAGAAATCTGTGAAATTTTGTTGAGATTAATGGTTTTTCATAAGAGGGTTGTCAGCTCTCAGCTATCCAGTGATATAAGCTTAGGTTTTTCTGTCTTTTCCTGCTTTTCAGTAATTATTCCCTGAACATTAGATTCAGGTTGAATCAGGTTGTGTAATTTGCTAACGCCATACCACACCAGTTTGGTAATCTACTTAGGCTCCATTACCCTGAAGATAAAGGATTTCTTCTCAGAAGAAAAGAAAAAGAAAAACATAAACAACAAACTTTTCTGTGTTTTTTTGACCCAGAGTTCTTACTTGTGAGAAAGGCTGTTACATCTTCTGCGTGTGTCTGTCTGAGATATTACACTGCAATGTATGTACTTGAAAGACATGATCAGACATGATGAGAAGAGAAGCTGTTAAATCCAAAAAACTTTTGTGCAGATCCTGCCTAAAACATCATAATCTGTTTGTTCATCTGATAATGGGAGAGGCTGCACCTTTAGAGAAAAGAGGACTACAAGCCTTGACTTGAATCCTGAGAGCTTGTTCACAAGCAATACAAAATTTGCTTGTAGCTTTCATGAGCATGCAATGTTCAGGAGTTTACCGAAGACACAGCATTTCAAGTGTGTCTTTCTCCTCCTTTCCTTGTAAGCTCTCTTCTCTGTGGTGAGGATAGACTTTTGATTAATGCCATGAAAAAATCCTTGGATGACTTTCAGCGAATCACTGCGAAGGTGTGTCATTGAGTCAATGAGCTCCAGATTAGGAGCAAAATCTCCCAGTCCCCATTTACAAAATGGAAGATAAAATACTCCTTTCCCATTCCCACTTCATTTTAAATTGTTTTCCAGAGCAGGGACTGATTCCAAAACAGATATGTCGACAGTGAATTTACAGTGTTTTTTTGTTTGTTTGTTTGTTTTTTTCTTTGGGGGGGGGGGGTGGTGGTTGTTTTTTCTTTTTTGAGAGAGTGTAATAGCCTGCATGCAATGATATTCCAGATGACTACACAGTACTTAAACTTCTGGGACACTGAGCATGTCTGTGGCTTCATGGAGGAAAATATACTCTATGCTCCATACAGTGTCACACACTTTATATTAAAGCAAACTGATAGCACTGTAATGTAAGACACAATGTCTTACTTTTTTAAAAATTTTTTTTTAAGAAGGAGATGGCAGTACCAGAATACCAAGGCTGGAAAAGTTTTATTTTATACAACACTGAGAAACAAGTGAAAAGATACACAGAATAGATGTATCTGACTTCTTTGTGTGCCTTGCTTTGAGTGGTTCTTATAGAGGTAGTACTTGTCTGTGCACAGGATTTATTATGACTATTTTTTGTGACAGCAATCATACCCAGGGTAAAAATACTCAGACATGACTCACCAATAGGAGAGATCTTTGCATTGGGTAACAAGAGGAACAACAGAGAATAAAAATACAGAATTTTTAAGAAAGTTGTTTTCTGTGAACACTTTTAATTACATGCAGCTGCACCTGAACTCTTCAGAGCCTATGTGTCATCGTGTATTTTTCTTCAAATAGAAATGCTCTTTTCTGAGGTGTTTGATTAGCCAGTCCAATGCCAGGAGTTTGTATGTATAGCATTGCCATGATACACGTTTTAAGTGAGCAGATTGAGCCACGTTTAACTTCCATTTGATCATTGTGTATAGACAACATTGAGATCCCATGTCTGATGCCAGACTCTGGATTCAGAGTAATTTCAAGGCTTATATTCAGTTCTGATGGTGCCAAAGTCTCAGAGAAATCCCAGTAGGAGGTCAGCTTCGAAGAGGGGGAAGACAAAGTCTTCTCCTGTTCTCCCGAGGCTCCTGCTGACTTGGGTCAAGAGAAACCAGTTCAGGAAGGAAGAGCCAATCCGTGCTTGACCCAACTCAGCCCTGGGGAGGAAGAGGATGGAGGCTCTCAAGTGGAATAAGGAAGGGTGGGGGACTGAAAAGGATTTGACCCGTATCAAATAACAATTCACCATGACTACAGTGGCTCATTATTCCCTGTGCTATTTTTCTTGCCTACTGTTAGATGTCTACATTTGTACATTAGTATTTTGACACCCTTAGGCAGACCTTGAGTTTCAAGTGCGCTGAGAAGCCAGGGCTCTGTCTGGCTTTTCAGAGACTTCAGGTACATCTTTTCAATCCCTTGAGCAACCTGCAGCATTTTTATTACCTCTCACCCCCTTTTTTTTAATGTCACTGTGACTGAATACTGTTGTTCTTTGAGTATTCATAACCACAACAGCTTTTAGATAAATTGGCCTCAAAATCTGTTTCATCATGATGCAAGCATCCACGTCTCTACAGAGGATTATTTCCCCGCTTCTGCAGTGTTTTCCACGTGTGTTGGCCTTCCTAGTTTATTTTAATTTATGATTCTCTGTTTAGCCACAGGCACTCTGCTGCTGGAACAGAGGGTGGTTTTACAGAACAAACATCTGTGGGGGTTTCCAGATGTAGGAAGAGTATGGAAGTGGGTGTTATCTCTCAAAGGAAAGGGAGGAATGTGGCTAGCAGCAGCAAATATTTGGATAAAACAAAGCACGTGAGTAAAATGTATCTATACTGTTCCCTTTAGAAGAAAATAAAAAGAGGAAGGCAAGGTAAAAAACTACCAAACAGTCAGTTTCTATTTCAGTGAAAGATTGTAAGATTGAATGTAACTGCTTGTACCCACAATCAACCTCTTTCTCTGTTCTGCCTTTGGCATTTATCTGTACCAGACATGCCCCTGTGTGTTCTCATGTCCTACAGAAGTCAATGAAACTGAAGCATGAGCCTAAAAGTAAATATACGTTGAAAGTTTTTCTTCATTAAGTCCCACATGAGGAGTGACTCAAAGGTAGAGAGTATGAAAAAAATAAATAAATCTGCAAGAAAGGGAAGGTTGGCCGTGTTTTCATTTATGCATGCATGTTGTCCACGACCTGGAGCTGTTCAAAGCACAAGCATAAGGAGGGACTTTTCCCTGGAACTTCCCACGTTGACACAGCTGGGAATGGCAGAGGCAGACGAGGACTCATACATGCCACCCAGACACTGTGGAAACCAATCCTTGATAGCAAATGGAATTAAAATTTTGTCCACTGAGTATTAACTAAAGGAAATTCTGCCTCCCTTTTAGCTTCCCTTGACTAACAAAGGTCGCACTTCTACTGCTGCATCTTAGGCCACATGGAGCATCAGCTGCCAATTTCAGCTACAGAAAAGAGCCTCCCTCCTACTCAGTGTGCAGTGGGTGTCAAAGCGGATCTGGCTAAATGCCCTTTAACAAGTAATTAAGCTTAATATCTATTTTCTCACAGGTTTCACTTGATGTGAAACTGCCCAAGAGATGTGTTTGTATATTCACAGCACACATGAAAAGAAAATCAAAACATGGCAAAAACAGATAGCTGAGAGAAAACATGTGTGAGGAAAGTCTTGAAGCTGGGCCGAAGATCAGACAAGCTCATAAAAGTGCAGGGAATGCTCATTATTTACTGAGTCAGCCCAGCAGCTGTGAGGCTCCTCCCTTCCCACTACAGTTTTTTATTATTATTATTGTTGCTGTTCTGAGCGGCTGGCAGGCCCTTTCGAGAATTTCTTTTGGCCCTGCATGCATCTCTGCTGAATTCAATCAAGTTTGGCCACTTGGTGCTTAGGTTGTCCTCAAGAGGTCCCACTTGTTGAGACCTTTCCTGATGGGATGCCAAGAGGCAGAATCCAGGGAAGCTAGGAGCACTGTGCAGCTTCAGATGCTCAGATTAGATCTTGTCTTTTGTCACAGGTGTAGGATTCCCAGCTAAGCTAATATTAGTTTGGACTGGTGTGTTTATCAAATATTGGCCTTCAGGACTGCTTTGGGCTGGACGTTCATGTAACCCTGCCACTTGCTACACTCTCAGCCACTGAAAACACAATATATTTCAACCGGAATAAAATTTGCTCATTTTGATTTGCACTTTTCCTCTCCTCGTTTCTTTCAAAGGCAATTCTGGTGAAGCAAAGACCTGAAACCTCAGGAAAAAGGCAATAACTGTCCTTTCTTTCTCTTTTCTTAGTCACTGTGGGGAGAAGGTTGGTTGGCCAGTAATGAACATCATATCTTAACCTCCAAGGACAGTCCCCTCTCCTCTCTGAAGCAACTGTTTTTCCCTGTATGTCCTGGTCTAAGCCATAGTAGTTTCTCTGTCCCATGCTAAAAAAAAAAAAAAAAAAAAAAAAAAAAAAAGGGAATTTTATGTATCATACATCTTAAAGCCAAAGCTTCATACATCAAAACCCAAAAGATGATCAAAGAAGAATTCTGCTCTGATCTTCCCTCACTGCTGCAAAAGAAACTGAGCTTAGGCTGGGAGGAATATAAAGGGCTTACCTGTCCTGCATCAGTAAACACCTTTCACAGTCCACCAGGAGGATGCAACCTCAGATAGGTTATATGCTTTTTCTCTGATAATCGGAGCCTTGGGTGGATATACTCATTTTTCGATAATCTTTTAAAGGCATTTGGGGGTCACTGGTGTTGTATCCTCTGCAAGGAGCTCACTTTCTAAGGTGCAGTTTTTCTGTCCCCACAGGTGCAGTTCCTTCTGCCACACTGTCTGACTGCCTTTCACCTCCTGCTACACCATTTTATTTGCTATCTGCTTTGCCAAAGACTTTGCTTTCATTTTCAAAGTGTTTCAGTGGTATTTTGATGGAGTCATCCCAACATGCCGAAAGGCAAGACCCCCATCCTACAAAGACAGAAACAAAGTTATGGAATTGTAAGACTCTTGCTCCAGAGGCAGAAAAAAGCAACCTGATGCAGGGTCACAACTTAGAAACTTAGAAACAAACCTGATCTCTTTGATCTCAGAAAGCAAGACATTGATTCTGTCAGAACAAAGAATCAAAACATAACATCTCATGTTAATAGGTCCTTCCCCTAACAAACTTCATAGTGTAGGCAGCTCATCAGAGACACAGATCTGATATCCAGCATGTGTGCATTAACCTCCTGCCTCTCCCCCCAGTGTTTGTTAGGGTCATTGGGTTGCTAAATGAAACAACTCCATCTCATGCTCCAGTGCTTTTCTTTGTATCAGATATATATACACACAAAACTGTAACAGAAGAGCATTAAGAGCACTTTTATGTTATATTAAGAGTCACATCTGAGTCCTTCTTTTGAGTTGAAATCCATTGCACTAAGTTAGTGTGTTTTTGTGATCATCCCCAAGGGTTAGGCACCACTACTCTTGTTATGAGGACTATTTCCAGTAAAGGATGCGAGCAGTGCCTAAGTACGCAGCAGAGAAGTGGCTACAGATCCCTAAAAAACAAAGCAAAACAAAATAAAAACAAAACAAAACAAAACAAAAAACATCTGACTTTTGCAGCTGGGCTGGAGAAACAGGAAACATCAGGCATTGACTAGACAAACCCACCAAAAGGCATGTTCAGGAGTGATTTACAACAGCAGGTAGAAATTCAAAACCTGAAAGGCAATGTTAGTATCACTTGTGCCAGAGAACCTTGACTCTGCAATTTTGGCTTACTGGTGTGACTGTGTGTAATCTTGTGTATGTACTGCAGTGGTTCGGTCCTAGGAAAGCCTCGCTTCACCTTTCCAAACAGCCCAGCAGAACACAATAGCACCATTTTAATCTGCACCAAGATTAAATCTGAGCACTCCAGATCAGACTTTTCCTTTCATTGAATGTAAACAATCAAATCTCACTCTGAAGCCCTTTCCTGCTTTACTCAGCTATGGGATCTTGCATTTGCCTTTCTTTATTAAAGGAACATGCTCTAATTTAAAAGCTGTTTCAAATAATAATAATAAAAAAAAGTATTTTATATTCAACAGGATGTATCTGAAAATATATCTTATCCTGGCAGAATGAACCTGGAGGAAATCTGACCTGAGCAACTCTGAGGAAAAGCTTTTTAAGCATCAGGGTCAGATTGTTATCTCCTTTACTCCTGTCAGAATTCAGAATACATCCACTGATTTCTGCAGAGCTGGTCCAGGGTTTCATCACTGTAAATAACATGGAAGAGATAATTTGCTTTTGCAAGGCTCTCTCATCATAGATTTCACCTTTGCAGTGTTTTGCCCCAGATATCTTGCTCTTGCTCTACCTCACAGTGCCCTTCCTCAAAAATCCCCTTTGCCAGAATTGAAAATGTAGGTGCTTGGAAGAGTCCCAGAAGCCTTTCTGGTGCCAGGCTCCCCAGCCACGCTGGCTGGGCGAGCCTCCCACCCGCTGCTACAGGAAGCCGCCTGTGCTCAGGGTGGGTCCTCCTTGCCTTTCCCTGAACAGCCAGGGGAGGCAAAGGAGTATGCCAAAAACACCAAAAAAAACCAGCTTTAACCCTCTGCGGCCGAAACAGGAGGTCAGGGAGAGGCCACTTGTAACGTGACATCCCATGTGCGTTGCCTGACCTCCTCGTTTGGCAAGCATCTTCCTCTGGGCGAGGAACTGCAGATAATGTCAGTCATCGAAAAAAATGCAGTTCGCTTTCTAATCATATCACAGAGAGGGAGGGGAGGCAAAAAAAAAAAAAAAAAGAAGAAAAAAAAAAAAAGAGAAACTGGCAAGGAAGTCAGTCCCTCTGGTCTGTAAATAATTACATGCTGAGTGGTGTTCAAATATATACATCGAGAAAGCTTCGTTTGCCCTCCCCCTGCTTGGTGGCTAATTTAGTCCATATCACAGTTTTTGCAAAGGCATTCCTAATACTATTGTGCTGCAAATCCTGTCTGATCCAACCTTCAAATATTTATGCAAACTGAAATATGTCTGGAAAGAAGTCAAAACAAAACAAATATGCCACACAGCCTCATTCCTGTATATCCCTCCCTCCTCCTTTACATTCGTGCTAAACCCTCTCCAACCAGATCTTTACTGCTAGATGGTGGTTAATGAGTGATAACTACAGAGCCCATTTCTGTGAGCACACTGATGGCCTTACGTCTCAGCAAGCAATTTAGTGTGGAGCTTTCAGGAGTTGCAAAATGTTTTTGCAGCAAATTTTTCACCTTCCTGCAAAAAGTGCAGTTGTTTGGGGATTTTTATTATTTGTTACTATTGATAGAATTTTCAAAGAGTTAAATTTAAAAAAAATAATCAAGCGGGCATCTTTTTACTCCAGGGTGAGCTTATATACCGTATCTATCTTAGTTGACAGATGCCAGTAAACTCTGGCTAGCTATGTGTAAAATGCAGCCCATTGTAAAACCCTTTCACACCATTTGCAGATCGCAGCTGTCTCTGTCCTTGCAGAGGTACGGCTGACGCACGCTGCCAGCTTGCTCCCGGAGGATCTGCGGTGCTGAGTGGTGCAAAGGACGTGTGTGAAACGTGCCATGTTCACAACTGACTCCTGCGTGTGGCCATCCGGAGGTGACGAAAGCCTGCAATTTTATTGACTTCAGTGGTGGAGAATGCTGACAGGGCTGGAGGGCTCAGGGTGCGACAGGCTGCTGCTGCATCGTGCAGTGTCAAGGAAGCTGGGAACCCCTGCTCAGGGAATTACCTCCTGAGGTTTGAAAATAGCTGTGTCTTGGTGCTCTCCTTCTTGTATTCTCTGAGTGTTATGGGGCAGGTCCTCGTGGGAAAAGCAGTGCTATTCCCTTCATGAAACATTCAATCCAGCACTTATGCCTTACATGGGGCATTTTCAAGGACACTTCTACCCTCACGTAGCTGTTTCAAGCCCTTCAGTTGGAATGGAGATTGCATTTGCCACTTCTGTGAAAGGTCTGGATGACCCTGCCATGCAGAGCAAACTGAGGGTAGCCATAAATCAGAGAAACACAACTTCCTGAAGCCAGAAAGGTGGCCACATCCTCCTTTGCAATAGCGGGAGGAAAACAGAGCAGAAACCAGAACTGTGGCTGTGATGCAGTAATTATCATATAGTCATAGAATCACAGATCCATAGAATGGTTTAGGTTGGAAGGGACTTTTAAAGACCATCCTGTTCAACCCCCCTGCCATGGGAAGGGACACCTCCCACCAGACCAGGTTGCTCAAAGCCCCATCCAGCCTGGCCTTGAGCACTGCCAGGGATGGGGCATCCACCGCTTCTGGGAAACCTGTGCCACTGCCTCACCACCCTCAGAGTGAAGAATTTCTTTCTAACATCTAATCTAAATCTTTCCTCTTTCAGTTTTAAACCATTCCTCCTTGTCCTATCACTATATGCCCTTGTAACAAGTCTTTTTTATAAGCTTCCTTTAAGCACTTAAAGGCTGCAGGGAGGTCACCCCAAAGCCATCTCTTCTCCAGCTGAGCATCCCCAGCTCTCTCAGCCTTTCTTCACAGGAGAGGTGCTCCAGCCCTCTGATCATCTCTGTGGCCCTCCTCTGGACCTGCTCTAACAGCCCCACATCCTTCTTGTGCTGGGGCCGCAGACCAGGACGCAGCACTCCATGTGGGGCCTCACAAGGGCAGAGCAGAGGGGCACAATCCCCTCCCTCCACCTGCTGCCCACCCCTCTGTTGGTGCAGCCCAGGACGCAGTTGGCCTTCTGGGCTGCAAGCACACACTGCTGGCTCATGTTGAGCTTTTTGTCCACCAGAACCCCCAGGTCCTTCTCTGCAGGGCTGGTCTCAAGGGGTTCTTCTCCCAGTCTGTGCTCATGTCTGGGATTGCCCCAATCCAGGTGCAGCACCTTGCTGTTGGACTTTTTGAACCTCATTAGGTTCACATGGGCCCATTTCTCCAGCTTGTCCAGGTCCCTCTGGATGACATCCCTTCCTTTTGGTGTATCGACTGCAGCACTCAGCTTGGTGACATCTGCAAACTTACAGAGGGTGCACTCGATCCCACTGCCTGTGTCGTTGATGAAGAGCTTAAACAACACCATCCCTGCACATCCAGACAACATCCCTGGACTCTCCTCAGGCCACAAGTCCCTGCTTCCACTGCCTGTGCATTTCCTTCTTGTGCCTCAGTCTGGCCAGCAGGTCCTTGCTCAGCCATGCTGGTTTCCTGTGTTCCTTTCTTGCTTTCTTACACAGGAGGCATGGCATGAGCATGGCACCAGCCAAGCAGCCACTCATTCACCTGATCTGTTCATCTCCTTTTTCTTGGGTCCTAGCCTCCAGCTGGGAAGGTAGAGGAGAACACTACTGCTATAATGGTCACTGGTGGTGACCTCAGAAATGTGAGGCAAAAAGTACGTTTCCAAGTGGGTTATTTAATGGAGTTAAATGTGCTGATCAGTTCTTATTGGACTATTTACAAACAAGAGTGAGATTAACTAAATTAGGAATCTATATAGCTTTGGGCATATCTGGGGAAAGAAAACCAGTGTCCCACTCAACATGAAGTATCTCATTAAGTAGGTAGCACAACAACAGCAAGAAAGGGTTGGCTTAACCCATTTTATTTTTGTAAAAGTTTGAATATGTGACATAGATGCTGGTGGGGCTAAAACAGGTGGCACCGGACATGGTTTCAGTACCCCCCCTCGTCTTTTTTCTTCCTTTCTTTCTCTCTTTCTCTCTTTCTTCCTTTCTTCCTTTCTTCCTTTCTTCCTTCCTTTCTTTCTCTCTTCCTTCCTTCCTTCCTTCCTTCCTTCCTTCCTTTCTTTCTTTCTTTCTTTCTTTCTTTCTTTCTTTCTTTCTTTCTTTCTTTCTTTCCTTTCTTTCCTCACTAAAAACAAAGCTCTGGTTCTACTCAGTTTTTCTGCATTATCCCTCCTGGCAGTTTGAATCATTTCCCCAGCCAGCTTCCTGAGGGGCAGGACACTCATGTAGTCAAGATCTCTATTTTGGTTTCAAAAGAACTGCCAGCACAAGCTTCTCTCCAGACTATTCCTGATACCTATTGACCTCACGAGTGAGAATCTCACCTGAGAGAGAATCTCATCCCCCCAAAAACAGGGAAAGGTGCTGTGTCCAAGCTGGTTCCATAATGGCAAGTCAGTCGCATCAAACCAGAGGCAGTTTGGTTTCACACTTAATTTTCTTTCCTGCAAGCACCTCCCAGTGAGTGTAAGGGATTTGCCATAAAATAGACCATATACATGGCCAAAAAGTGTTTTTCAGAACTCACAGTTTTTTTTTTCTGACCAAAAAAAGTAAGGCTTATTGTCTGCAAACGTACGTATGTATATTCTTAACACTGAGAGACATTTAACTCTGTAATGCCTTTAATTGGCTGGTGGCTGTATAAATAGTTCCTCATAAGACAGGACTGAAACAAGAAGTCCAGGATTCACTTTGCTCCTTGCTCTGTTCATTGTGTACAGTTGTTTACAGTGTATGGGCACAATCAGAAGCAGAATTCAGCCAGAGAAGTTGGCACTATTTTTAACCCTCTCTTTCTCTTTTTCTTTTTTTTTTTTCTGGCAATATTCCTAGATATTACTAGTCCTTGACAGCAAACTGCACTTTTTTTTCTGGGCTTTATGTGAAGGCCATTTTTTTCTGTTATACCCATGTCATTTAAAGTCACTTTCTGTATCTGCAAGCTGTGGTAGATCACAGTTAAAGGGAGTTTTTAAACTCTGGAAGTAGACTGGCAGCTCTGGGGGATTTTGTGATGCCCTGGGACAAGAGCTGTCTTTACAACCATGGGCAGAAAACAGGGCTTGGAAGGAGGGGGAAGATCCTTATAGGGGGTCCTTAAGTGGTGTCCCTCCTTATAGTCACTCAGCCATAAATGGACCTGCCTGCCTCTGTCCTGCTGAGACTCCCTGATTGTCCACCCCTATGACTGGCTCAGTAAATAATGCTTTACAGTCATCTCTTCTGGTGCTTCTGAGAAAACACAGAGCAGGTAACAGGAAAGAAATACCAGAAGAAATTCTGAATCTGAAAACTCAAGTGAGCTTTTTTTTAAGGAACCTTCCCAAACCATTCCTAGATATTCACCCCTTGGGAGCACTGTGCTGTTGTTACCATTTCATTATATACAGTGCATTTTCACATTATTTCTTCTCCTGCTTTTACCAAAATATTTCACAAATCTTATTCAGCTCTTAAACCTTTCTGGTCATGTCTTAGTGAACTGCTTAGTGAGAAATAAATAGAGATTCTCCTGCACTTGGGGCACAACAACCCCATGCAACACTACAGGCAGGGGGAAGAGTGGCTGGAAAGCTGACCAGCAGAAAGGGACCTGGGGGTATTGGTTGATAGCCAGCTGAATATGAGCCAGCAGTGTGCTGAGGTGGCCAAGAAGGCCAACAGCATCCTGGCTTGTATCAGGAATAGTGCAGCCAGCAGGACCAGGGAGTTGATCACCCCCCTGTACTCTGCTCTGGTGAGGCCACACCTCGAGTAATGTGTTCAGTTTTGGGCCCCTCACTACAAGAAGGACATCGAGGCCCTGGAGCTTTTGCAGAGGAGGGCTACAAAGCTTGTGAAGTGTCTATAGAACAAATCTTATGGCTGAGGGAGACGGGGTTGTTTAGCCTGGAGAAATGGAGTCTCAGGGGAGGCCTTATCACACTCTACAATTATCTTAAACGAGGCTTAGCCAGGTGGGGATCAGTCTCTTCTCCCAAACACCAACTGATAAAACAAGAGGAAATGGTCCCAGGTTGCACCTGGGAAGGTTTAGGTCGGATATTAGGAAAATATTATTCACTGAAAGGTTCATGAGGTATTGGAACAGGCTGCCCAGGGAAGTAGTTGAGGCACCATCCCTGAAGGTCTTCAAAAAACATGTAGATGTGGTGCTTAGTGGCATGTTCTAATGGTCGACTTGTAAGTGCTAGGGTAAAGGCTGGACCAGATGACCTTACGGGTCTTTTCAACCTAGATGATTCTATGATTCTAGTCATGTTTCTCCAGAGATTACATTATGAGGAACATCTTTGATCTCTCATGAAAAAAAAAAAAAAAAAGAAAAAAAAAAAGATTTCCACATAATCAAAAAATTGTTATCGCTGGAAAGAAACTCTGGAGATCAACTGGTCCAAACCCCCTGCTCAAGGAGCGGCACCTAGAGCAGGATGCCCAGGACCATGTTCAGGTAAAGACATCCTTTTATGTAAGGATGTGTTTCTGTTAATTACTAAGCCATCCTGAAAGCATTCTCTGCACAGACAACTCACCTGTGAAACTTCACTACGTGGAAGATGAGTAGTATCAAGACTTAAAGTCTTTTGTTTCATGTCAGTAGTTTTTTTCAACTGAACTTAACTCATAACTCATAATACAGTATTAGAAAACTGGACATAGCCTCAGTGGAAACTCCAATCTGATGACATATTGGAAATGGCTGAACTTGTCTAGGGAAAGCTTCTGGGCCCTGAATATGACTAGGCAGAATTAATAAGGAAAAAGAGGGAGAAATAAATCGCTACATTAAACATGTTTCAATTATTTGCCAAAGCATAATCCAAACTGGAAATCTTGGTGAGGTAAAGGAATAGGTTTCCATTATTTCTTCTACATGCAATTATTAAATCATGTCTGTTTTAGATATCTAACTTGTTAATCTTTCTCTTTTGGCACTAAAGGTGCATTACTGAAGTGGGAGTAGCCAGATTTTAAAATTAGAGCTAGTAATTTTACTCTCTTTTATATGTAGAGAGTTTTATGAAGTGACTTAGTGAAATCCTTTGGTGAAGACTAGGTAACTGGAAAACTAGTTAATGACATGCAAACTCTTTTTTATTTTCTGGTATCAGTATTCCCCTGGTATAAATTAATCACCTGCAGCAAGGCTTCTTTTTTGAAAAAAGAATATTCAGAAACTACAGAGGTAATACATCAAGACAGCAGAAGGATTAAATGAACAAAATTTGCTCTCAGCCACTGATACTAAATCCTGATAACATCCTAAATCGTCCTGATGGATTCCTCCCCACACAATCCAGGACTGAGATGATCTGCATCCAATCCAAGAAAGAATCTTTACTTCTCTCTATTTTAACAGTGGGTGACAGAAAGGTGCTAAGCAATTTTAATGGGTAGAAAAATCTATCAACAGTCAAGGGACATTTGTACAGCTTTCAGCTCATTTTATAGTCACAAAATGGCTGAAGTCATAAGGCACCTCTGGAGATGATCTAGTCCAACCCCCCTGCAAAAAGAAGAGTCAACACAGGACCATGCACAGTCAGGTGTGATTATTTGGTTTTATTATCAGGTTTGATTAGGACTAAAGTAAATGACCTGAGAACAAGAAGAAATGGTCTCAAGTTGAACCAGGGTGGGTTTAGGTTGCATATTAGGAAAAAATTATTCACTGAAAAGGTTGTGAAGCATTGGAACAGGCTGCCCATGGAAGTGGTTGAGTCACCATCCCTGGAGGTATTTAAAAGATGTGTAGATGTGGTGCTTAGGGACATGGTTTAGTGGTAGACTTGGCAGTGCTTTGTTAATGGTTAGACTTGATGTTCTTGAGGTCTTTTCCAACCTAAATGATTCTATGATCTCTGATTATAAAGACTCCACAGCATCTTGTGTTGACATCATTGTCAACAAAACCATATAGTGTAACAGCCACTATTGCTTATTTTACATCATCTGCAGACTGCTAACTGGCTTGACCAAGCCAATTATGTTATTGGTTGGCCAGGAAAGATTTCCCCTTCATAAAACCATGCTGACTGCTCCCAGTTCCCTTGTTGTCCTTCATATGACTGGAAATGGTTTCCAGGATCATTTGCTTCATCAATTTTACAGCGATAGAGGTGAGTCTGACTGGCTGTATTTACCTAGAGCCTCCTTCTTGCCATTCCCAGAGAAAGGAGTCATATTAGTGTTCATCCAGCCCACAGGAACCTCTATCACCATGACCTTTCCAAAATAAGAAAGAGTGACCTTGCAATGATGTCAGCCAGCTTCCTCAGCAGTTGTAGGTGCATAATGTCAAGCACCATAGATTGTGTGTGTCCTGTTTGTTTAGGTGCTCCCTAAGTTTATTCTCCTTTACCAAGGGTAAGTCTTCTTTCATTCTGGACTTTTCTATTGGTCTTAGAGGCCTGGTTTCGCTGAAGGCTGACCTTACCAATAAAGATCAAGGTGAAGAAGGCACAGAGTACTGTGTCCTTTTCTTTATCCTTTGTCAGCAGGTCCCCCTCTCCATTTAGCTGTGGACTCATATTTTCCCTAGTCTTCCTTTTGCTGCTGAATAACCTGCAGAAGCCTATCAGGTTGCCCTTTATCTCCCTCACCAGTTTCAACTCCAGGTGGGCTTTGGCTTTCCTTAACCTCATCCCTGCATGTTTAGATAGTGTCTCTATATTTCAGCTGGGTCCATTTACAGAGTTTCTCCCAACCGTCCATCCCACACAACCCTCAAGGCTACTTTTTTTTTGTTGTGCTTTTTACTCTACAAAAGGGACTGCTGAAGTGGAGCTTGGATGCATTCTGCTGATGCCTGTGAAAAAGAACTTGTCTTGACCTGCACATCTAATATGGCAACACATCATCCAGACATCAAAGGGAAGAGGAGAGGAGCACATAGAGTCAACTTTTCATTAAAACTCTCCCTTGTTTTTCACATGGCTCAGACAAGTTATTCTTCATGTGCTCCTGGCCCTCTGATCACCTGAATGTAATCTGTTCTTGCATTTGTAGCATTTTGACAACTCATGGCACAAGGATTATAGGTAGCAAGGCCGGCAAGAAAAGAAATACATTTCATGGTTTCAAGGTTTCAAGATTTTGAGGTTTCCTCTGTTAGTTTTTTATTCTACTTTGGGACAAAACTGAGACCTTATGAATTAAACTCTCAAACTGGCCTTACAATAACATTTCCAATTCTAATGCAATAGATCATGATTTTCCTTTAGCTTTGCTACTATGCTAAGAAAAAACAATAGAAACATAAGACCTCACAGTGAGGTGATGACTTTACTCTGTCTCCAAGCCTATATTTCCCATTCATTTTTACACTACTCTTTACTTGGAAATGTCTTTTAGACCTTCCTGTTTCCTTACTTCTTATTCACCAGAAGGCAATTTTTGTGGAATTCCCCTGAATTCTTTCTATGATTAACATTGAGAAGGTGGTGATACCAATGCACTTCTGATTTTGTAATGTCTGTACTATACATCCTATGTGTTGTACCTCCTTAATATGTCCGTGCTTCTTGGGCAGGTACTGGGTGGCTTCACTGATCTAAACATGATAAGAAGTAAATCTCAATCATACAAAAAATTATAGGATATAACAGTGCTTTTTCTGCTGTATGAAATCCCTCCACTTATTTGAAATGTGACATTAATATATAGCAGCTCAAATGCAATAACTGTGCTCAAAAACATCCCTGGGTCTTAGTTCCCCCTCAAGGTCTCAGCTATCCCTGTAATTTTTACTCCTCCCAACAACTTATCAATTAGATTAAGGGAAAGAGATTACATTCCCCACAGCTCTGCTCATTCCAGACCCCCACATGAAATGTCAATCACAGAGGAATGTGCAGATACTCACAATGAGATCACTTTAAATGCTACTGACATTTAAAGAATTGTTTTTAAGATTTTGTTTTAAACTGTATTTTGAGAATAGAGGCAGTTCACCTTTTCTGCATTGTTGTTTCTGGTTATCTACAAGTTCATAAAGACAACTCTCTGTTGATTTAACCTTAGCACTTGAAAACTCTCTTTGAATTGGCTTTAATGGTTATTTTTCTGCTTACGTCTCCCTCCCAGAGTATCTTAAAAGCCCCAGACCTTCCCATCAAATAAAGAGAATAAAGGTACCAGACTTGGCCAGATATGAGTTCAAAATGCCAGATGGTTCCAAACACCTAGTCTCCTCCAAACATTTACAGTGTCTGTATCTCTCCCATGCTGGGATGTCTGTTCACATCCAGAACAGCTGAAGAAAGTTGGCTTGGTAGAGTACTTGTTGTCAGGTCCATTGGCCTGGCCCTGTGCAGGGACACGCTAGTACTTGATTTAGTACTTTATTCTCTCCCTTGAGAACTGTTCTCACTTGGGCTCAAGTTGCTGGTTTGGAGTGTGTCATACTGCACCGGCATCAATGTTCAGTCAGCAGTGGCAGCTACACCCTTCATCTCCATCTCTAATTCTCTGAGTTTAAGAAACCCCAGTAGAATGCGGGGCCATAACATAGTCGGGCAAGTAACAAGAAACAGTCCCAGACCAGGGAATCTAAGACAATGGAAATCACACCAAAGAATGGATGGATAGCAGCCCTGAGAAGAAGGACCTGGGGGTGCCGGTCAACGAGAAGTTCAACATGAGCCAGCAACGTGCACTTACAGCCCAGAAAGCCAACCATATCCTGGGCTGTATCAAAAGCAGCGTGGCCAGCAGGGCGAGGGAGGTGATTTCCCCCCTCTGCTCTGCTCTCATGAGATCCCACCTGGAGTCCTGTGTTCAGCTCTGGGGACCCCAGCATAAGAAGGACATGGGCCTATTAGAACAAGTCCAGAGGATGGCCACAAAGATGATTAAGGGGCTGGAGCACATCTTTAGGTCTTTAAGGTCCTTTCCAACCCAAACTATTCCATGATTCTATGACTGATTCTATAAAACATGTGCTAGGTAAGCAAACAAGGTGGTAATTAAACGTGAAGGTCATATTTGCATGTTGCTTTCAGGCAGTACCTGCATACCCCAAGTATTTACACCAGAATGTAACAGAACACATGAGAAGTTCTATGGACAGGCTCATTTAGAAGGAAATGATGTTCCATCTTAAAGACGTGGTTAATAGAGATATTTTGATAGATATTTTATGCATGTCTCAAACATGTTATAGGAGAGATGACCCTTTCTATCAAGAAAGAGGGAAGTAGAGAGAGGATGAATTTTCTGGTAACATTTTTGGCCTAGAAAAGGGACTGTTTATTGTTAAGTTGTAATCCCCAGAATTTTAGCTAAATACAAGTTTAATGTAACAGAGCTAAAGCCACCTTCCTGAGCAATTAAGGATTATGTTTGTGCTTGGCTGATTTTTTTTTTTTTTTTTTTTTTACATAGTCAGCCTTTTCATATCAAATAACTTCTGCACTTTGCAGAAGAGAAGACAAGTGGTAAGCACACCCAAATCCTACAATGGAGGAACTCCATTCATTATGATGACACAAACATACAATGCCCACAGCATCCTGTATGTTCACAGAATAAGTTATTAGAGACATGGATTCCCTTTTGAAAAATGCTATTTAGGCTGGGCCAAGGTCAGCAGAGTAAGGAGCTCTCCTCCCTTGGTTGTGTGGAGGGCAGTGTATATGGTACATGCATAAAAAAATAATTCACACAGTGCCTTTTTCATACCAATAGGTTTGTGCTTTGTATGATATGAAATGATAGGCAGTCTTGCCCTATTTTGATGTGCTTCAGATGATGCTGTGAAACATGAGCCCAAAGGATGACTACAAACTATGGCATGGTCTTGCTTGTAGAACAGTAACACCCCCACACCCCCCCTACCTTCCTCCCCCCCAAACCAAAAAAAAATAAAAAAATAAAAAATAAATGCCTGGTGTACACCAGTGCTCTTATAACAACGAATTTATAAACACAGCTTAGAAGTGGCCAGGCCAGTGCATTAACTGGGATCCAGCAAGAAAGCTCCAGTGAGGTCTGGGTCTCTGCAATTCTTTCATAGCTGAGGGCAGCATTACTGGAAATATCTTCGGTTTATATCCCTGTAAACAGCTTTCTGTGCTAAGGATAAACGAACTGGGAGCCACACTGTCCCCCATGACTTTTTGGCCAATGTGAATCCATTTCATCTTGTGTGGGACATTTGTGAAATAGGAGCTACCAAAGCATTTCCATGAAAGTCTGTGATTGCCTAATCCTTTGCAAGTGTACTGTTCAAAAGTTACACCAATTTCGGCTTCCCTTTTATTTGTGAACATTGCAGCAAATCTTTCCTTCTTGTTTTTGGTCTCCAGCCCACACTAATTCCACTGACTCATATTGTGGGGAAAATAGGTTATATGACAGACAAAAATGTTAGCCTTACTGATTCAGTGATAGAAGTACATCTTGAGCCTGCTCTGTGTGATACACCTGGGACCCAAGCTGGCAAGTACTTAGATGTTTGCTGCATGAGGACTGAATGAATACAGCAACAAAGTGAGTGGCTGGCATGAGGAAGAGAGGGTGCAATTTTGTATTGACTGTGTATTGACCACTTATTGTGGTCCCCAGGAGGGACCACAGAAATAGGGCAGTGGGAAGCAGATAAGGGGAAGGTACTTCTTAGATGCTAACTTCCCCTCAACTTCCCCTTCCCTGATCCACGGACATATTGAAATTTGCTATGTGACCATTCAGGGCACTGACCATTTGATTCTGGAAGTGGTTTTAGTTGGAAATCCATATATACGTGTCTTTTTCTCACCACTAGTGGAGGTAGTGCTGTGTTGAGGGTGTTTGCAAGAAATACCAACTACAGTATAAAGGGTCTCAATTTATAAGCTAGAAAAGTCAAGGCATGATTGAAGATGTGACATCAACCTTTCTCATTTCCCTCTATCTTTAATTATTTCTCTTTCAAAATGATGTAAAATAAAGTAGAACCTGAGGGGAGGACAGACCTGTTCTGAAAAAGGAAGCAAAGAAATGAAACTGGCAAAATAAAATAAATAAATAAAAAATCTGGAAAATAAAGAAGAGTGTGAGTTAGTTATAAAGTAAACAGAAAAGCTGTTTTGGAATACTGAAAGTGTTTTGTTTAAATACAGTGCAGTTAAAAACAAGTCATCTTCTTTTGAACCTGTAAATCAGACTCTCGATGTAATGTGGAAAGAAGATCCCACCCAACTATTAAGAGACTGCACGTGAGGACAGAAAAGGTTTATGCAGCTAACATAACATCCTGCTTGCCAAGATCATCTTGCTCTAATTCTCTTGTCATCAAAGCCACTTTACAGAAGAACTACTAACTCACAATTTGTTTACTCTTTTTTTTTTTTTCTTCCTAACAATTTCATCATTTTGATATTCTTTAGGCTTTTTTTCCAGTCCCAAAGCACTAAGAAATTTAGCAGAGAACAAAATAAAGTAAAACAAATCAATACATGCAAATAGTCACAAATGTCACACTGCTTATCTTGCTCTGTGAAACACCAAGCAGCTGCTGGCTTTTAACAAGGAGGAAAAACAAAGCTCTGTTAGTATTCCTGTGCACACTTTGTTATTTCACTTAGCAGCTGATTTCGGAAGAAGAAAGAAACAGAAATGATCTGATGTCTTTCTTCTCAAGATCAAGCCACATCCTTCCTTAGGGCAGGAAGAGCAGGTGAATAGGACACAGGACATTTGCCATTTCTATGGCTTCAATTATCTACTTTGTTCCATGGCATCCTTGAGAACAGCAGTAACAGCCTCCAACAACATAATTAGTCCAGCAGAGGATCAAGGATGCAAGAATCTGCTGAGGCATTTTGGCACTGAAAAATCTCTTCTGCAAAGGACTGCTTGCCCGGCTCTGCTAGTAAATCTGTAGGGAGCAGTTGTCTCCTCAGATGTGCGGTCTGTCCTCACATGGAGAAGAGCAAGTTGCATCTGGTGCGGTAAAAGAAATGGAAGATGGAGGGGAAGGGGGGGCTGGAGAGAGCACCAGCGCAGCAGAGGAAGCACACACAGACTGAGCAGGCAGGCATCTAGCCTATGAATCCTGCACAACAAAAAGACATGTTAGGGAAACGGCCTCTATGCCAGCCAGACACCGGTGCCCTTCCAACCGCCTCCATTTTGCAATTCCTCAGCAGCTGCATGATGGGGCTGGGGAGGTTTGACCTTTTCTATCCTGCAGCCCAATGTTGAATCATCTGAGGTCTCGTGTCCTACCTGTCTGGACCCACGTCCCAGTTTTCAGCATAGAAGGAGTGATGTGGGGAGGGCTGTGCCCCTGACCCCTCAAAGTGAGAACTACACTGCTGGTTGTGTCAGGCACTTTGCAGCCTCACCCTGGAGGTGCACCTAGTTAGGATTGGGAGCAAATAGACAGGGTTTCTATAAAAGATTGCTGTAAGCATCCTTCTGTGTGACAAGCCAAGGTAGGAAGCTATAAACCAGAGGTAAGGAGTCATTAAGACGTTGACAAACACTTTTAAGTAAAGTGCTGTCATCTGTTCACGGCCAGGGATATTTAGAAGTTTCAATGAGAAAGGAAGGACGTAGACGATAGCCCTAAGTGCCAGCATGAATTCAGCAGCCTTCTGCCACCAGTGGCCCCCACCAAAGCAGGGATTATGTGAAACAGACTATACAAACTCTATTCAGCTCGCTGCCAGACCCAGACCAGTCTATTTAGCTCCTTATGCCTGGATACACGTAATGTTGTTGTGTTCCTAAGATCTTCTAATGAAGATCTTTTTGTAATATTAGAATGAGATTGTTATGGGGTGCAATAATGCTTGTGTAAGGATAATAACATGCAGTGTATATGGCATTTATAACCCTCATGACTCATTGCAGGGGGACATCTTCATCTCCCCCAGAGGTGTATAATGACCTTCTTGAACTTGTCCTTCAAATGTAACACAAGGCACTGCAGGTGTCACACACCACTTCCCAGCTTTCAGCTCACCAGCAGCACCTACAAGCCCTACATCTGCTGGGGCAGGATGTGCCCGTGCCACCTGCTCCAAAGGAAAGTGTGCTTGTAGGACTGGCTCAAGAAACCACCCCAAAACAATAATGATGTTCAGATGCTTATCCATCATCTGCATTAGCCAGACAACAACATTTCTTATCTCCTGGACAATTTTTATAAATATTTTTTCCTTGAAGCCCTTTTGTTCAGCAAGGGACAGCAGAGCTGTAATAGTGCTTTATTAAGAAATTAGTATCCCTTTTGGTTCACTATGTACAGCTTTCACAGAAACTGCCTTCTGGAGAGGCTCCCAGAGTCAGGAAGTTTGTCTTTACCTTCATATCAAATAACGGTTATTTTGGCACCATGAGTACACTTAAATCTATACTAAATCAGAAGTATCTGTGGTGTGGTCCTGCTAATTTGCCCTGTACACAAAAGCCAGTCAAGTCAGCTTTCACCACCTCAAAACCTACCAAGGCAGGGATGGAAGTGTTTATTTTGGGCATTTCCCAGAATATAAAAATAGTAGTAATAAAAATATAGAAGGCATATGGTGGGCTTATGTCTGGGGATGCAGCTGAGGCTGAACAATACGTACACATTTAATTTTTCTTTCAGAGGGAAATTTGTTTATTCTTTGAGGCTGTAAGAAATCTAGTGGTTTCTTGTTTTGAGCCAGAGTTCGGATAATTATGTTGTAATGAAATAGTCATTGCCTTGTATCTGATAAAAACAATATTCTAGGCAACATAGGTTTAGAAGGCAGTTAACTATTCTTCTGCTTTAAAGTGCTTGGGGTCTGCAAACAACTGAGAAATAACTACATGGTTAGCACTGGGAATCCTACCTGTCTCTGAACTTGTTTGGATTACAATGTTAGAAATAAAAAGTATTAAAGAGATTTTAATAGCATGCATTTGAAATGGTCGTGAAGGGAGAAAGGGGACACCAATTACACTATGGCACCAAAGTTTTAAAGGTTAATTGCTTTTCCCATCCCCCAGCTGGCGGGTGTAGAACAAGATATTGTTCAAATACAATGAAAGGGGGAGGTAGTGGAGCTTGAACAAAAGCACCTCAGCCTTTGCTTGCAATGGGTCTGAGTTCGTATGCTTCTGCCACAGCTATGTTAGTTGAAGAAATCCAGTAGAGATGGTGTCAACCAAGAGTTTGTTTTGCCTAACACACTGGAAAAAAATGTTTTATACTGGTTCATCTTGGCAAATCTATTACTCTTTGCATGCTGGAAAGGTCAGCTGGGATTATCTGCTGCATAAATACTGGCTGCACAAATTTCTGCAAGGGAGCTGAGCTCTTGCATTGTGCCTCCTGAAACAACAATTTGTTGGTCTTTGTTTATGAATCTGCCTACTATTTTCAATCCTTTTCTCTGCCCCCATTCAGATGACCTGTAAACAACTTTCCAGATGGGCTCACATCCCACTGTCAATGGAGAGCCCTGGGTGAATATCCTTTTCTGTTATTCCAGTAGAAGATGTGTGTTGTACAGCTTCTCTTCTTGCATAGCCATGGGTAGGAAATTAAAGTTGCATATGGATCAAGCTGATAACACTGAGTGGAAGCCCAATGGAAGTCAGCATGCTCTATTTCTTCTTCTCTCTCCCTCTTGCTATAATTGAATATTTCTGGAGGATGTAGGTGAGAAAGATATGCATAGGATATTAAACACTGTTAGAGAAAGATCTAAATCTACTTATCTGATTGCTAGGTAAACAAGAGATTTCATTTCCTTTTCAGATGGTAGAGTCTATATCTGACAGCGTCTTCTGCTGTTGATTGGTACAGTCATTTACATCATGCCTGAGTTTCCTCATTAATAAGAAGTTTGTGACAATAATAAACTACCCTCTTGGCACTTTATATTATGGAGGCTACTTTTTGGATTCTGTGCCTGTTTATGGCATTGTTAGGGAGAACAGTGTGCAAGGCACAGTAAAACGTACATCAGACAGCTACAGTCCTGTTAGTGGCTTTGAAATCATATTTCAACTATCTGACAAAATCCTGCTGATTTGAACTCTTTATTGATTGTCAGGTTTTGCAAACAAATAATCACTAACTTCATCCAAACAAAAGTGTAAATTGACCAGGTTCTGGTCCTTACTGCAATTAAGTAATCACTGCATCTGCAGCAGTGGTTAACATGCATTGCTTCTGAATGAACAACAATTCATTCAGTCTGAACTCTTACAGAAGTAGCTTCAGCACTTTGACAGTTTTTGGGTGTGTAAGAAGCCAGTATTGACCAGCAAGAACAGTGTATTATTGATTGTACCAGACTAATAAAAGATGGCATTTATACACTGCAAAATGAAATCCTAAGTGGTTTATTCTGATCCTCAAATGCTATTGTAAGGGGGTAGTTGAAAACTGAGCTTTTCTTAGGGCTGTTGACTAACGTGTCTGCCATTACATGTTGTTGTTCTCCTTGCATGAGAACTGGTCAGTACTGAGGAACAAATTAGTTGAAATGAAAATATAAATGTTTGTTTTTAATTAAAGTTCAATCTTTCCATCAACATTTTTTTTTTCTGGTCAAATAGTTATCCTAATGAAAGATTTCCAGGAGCTTAGATTATATATATATATATAATATGTATATAAAATCAACTTTATTGTGAGAAAATTTAGTCTACTTGTCAGGCTGAATATGAGCTGTTGGCAGATCATCATAACTGATTATTAATTCTAAATAGTTTGGGTATGGGATTAATTATTTCATCTCATTTGTTAGTTGATAAGCAATAAAGGCTTGTCTATGGGAGAGTTACAGATCCAGGCAGTTATTGCTCATCAGAGGTCTTTTAATGTTTCATCTTCTTACCAGCAATGTGTTTTTGATGTGTCTAGAGCTATCCTGTCAAGAGCAGGTCTTCATTTTTCTGTCATTTCAATAAACTAACCCAAAACATGGGCCTCATGGGGAATTTATATCCCTTGCCTGTGAGCTCTCTCTCCCTTTGGTTTGTATACACATCTTGCAATGCCTCTGTGCTTTGGACTTTGGTCTGAGATCTATAAAGCCAGGAAAATCACCTACCCCTAAATAAAAGTTTCTGCATGTTTTCCGGTAGATAAACATCTCTGCCCTGAACTCATGATCCCAACTGACATCTTGGTTGTCAGAAACAAGAGAGATATTAAGACATAAATGAATATTGAATTATAAGAATTTACCTATCTGGAGTTGATTTCAGACATTTCAAAGGGCTCAAATGACAGTTTTGCTCTTGAGCCACATCTGTTTCTGTATGAAGCCTTGCAGTGTCCAGTACCTACAATCCTGAGTTGTCTACCATGAGATGTGCTGTAGGAGTAGAAGTAAATAAACCAGAAGGATCCAGAAATATTTCTCATTGTACATCAGCAAATTCATGCAACATACGTTTTCTCCCTTGAAACAGTAGACTTTCTGACACAGAGTAATCATCATCTAAAACATATCGGTCAATCAAGCTGTTGTTCAGTAGAAAACTGATTTTTGAAAAACATGTTTGGATGAACTCTTGTTAGTCACCACTGAAAATCAAAGAGGCATTCCTGAGTGTCCGAGTGCATATTGAGTAATTCCCAGTTCAAGGCGAACAGAAAGTACCTATGCTATCGATAAAACCAGTGTGAGATAATTCTCTATACTCCATTATTTGTGATCTGTACTAGAGCATCTGGGCAGGCACCTTCTTGTTGTTGGGATTATTTTTTATTTCAGTAAGCATTCATAATTCTGCAGCTCCTGATATTTGATTTGGTGCTCTTTGACTCTGCCACATTGAAATAACAAGAATGCACAGCAATCCGTTAAATTCTGCTTTAAAGAGAGGTAAATCTGGCTTAAATGTCTATTACTTGTCAACAGAAATCAAAGCCATGCTTCTCACTTGACTGTTGTGCCATCACAGGCTTGCTGGATCTCCAAATATAAAAACACGGGGAGCCTGTGTGAAACTTCCACAACTGGGTTTCACAGCACACAGAACCTTTAATACACTGACATATGCACTGCTCTTATTTCATTGCAGTGGAAGCTCAGAATAGACCTTCTGGGAGAACCTCAGCTCACGCCAGAAGTCTGGATGCGCCTGACTCACATTAAGAAACAGCACAGAATTATTACACACTGCGGGCAGGATCGCCTTTTTCCCCAGCGCTGGTGGTGGCCTGCACAATGCCATCATCTCCTGAAATGAACTAGCTGTGGCTAACAGCAATATTCTGCTCTTGCCGGGATCACTGTCATGTATCTCATCTCCTGATGGTGAGGGACACTGCTTTCTCCTTGAAGAGCAGTTTTTCTGTGTGTGAGCAGAATAGTGCCAGGTCATGGGCTGAAATTACAGCAAATTTTGCATCTATTTTCATCATTTTCCAGCCTGAGATGTTTCAATACCTTTGTGTTTTCAAAGCTTTATGTGAAAAAGTGGACATGATGGGATCCTCAGGATGGAAGTCCCTACAGCACTTTTCCTTTCAATAAAAGGTTGAAATTTGCATCAGGTGTCAGTTTAAATAAACAGTGCAGTTGCCTTCCTTTTTTCCCTACTTATATCTGCCTATACCAAGTGACTTATGAGTATTTATTTTGGATTTGCAACAGATTAGTGATAATTAAAGATTTAAAAAGCTGAAAGCAGTGTAATTCTTTCATTTCTGTGGGCTCATGGTAGCTATCTTGCTTGTTCTGAAGTGCAAACGCACACTGAACATCCCATTGATTTAAGGCATCTTTCATTTGTTCGCAATAATATTTTGTTTTTCCTGAAAATCTTGGACAAGAAACATCCCACCTCCAAAAGTGCTCACAGATGCAAACACACAAGAAACAAAGGATAATCCTGAGCAATAAGAGTGATAGGGTGGTTTGGTAGTAAGAAAAGCCTCTGAACAATGAGCCACGGACTTAGGTTCCTTTCCATGCAACAAAGCCTCAGAGTCAAAGAATCCTTAACCAACATGAGATATCAATGATTAGCCATGGCTGAAAATCTCATGACAATAGTTTCTATCTTTGAATGCTATTGGTACAACACTGAATTGAGATGCTCCACAAGAATGTGCTACCATGGGCAGTCCCAGGGGACCACAGGAGTGTTTTGGTTTGAAGAAGCCAGGACATTTCCTGTCAGCATAGCAGCTTCCATTCTTCTTCAGTATGTCGAGTAATAGATGCTAACAGTAAAGTCAAAGGTAGCTATTTTGATACCACTTTATAAACAAGTGTTTTCCTCCACCAGGTGAGTATCAGAGAATGTAATTTTTTGGTCCCAGTTCCGGGAAATGCCAAAGTTTCAGAACTTCAGTGCCCCCCACTTGACAGCATTTTGCTTTCTGGAACAGACCAGCGGAGCTGTTGTTTTCACTCTTTGCTCCCTGCATGGCTGTTTGCTGGAGGTACCTCATGGCTCATGATGAGGATTTTGAGGGAAATCAAAGGACCTGCTTTCACATGGCCATGCAAAGGTATTTCCTGCTTAAAGGACAGGTCTGAGAAGATATTTCAGGGCAGTGGCAATACTGAATTACAAAATTGTGTTTCAGCAGAGCCACTCTGCTTACAAACCTCAGGAAATTACAAGAAAATTGTGACAGCAGTGTGCCATGGGAATGGAGACCAGCCTTGCAGAAACCTGTGACATCAAAGGGCCCCTTAGGCTGTGCTTGTTACCAGTGTTAGTTAATATGCCTGTGAAAAGATGACTGTACTGAAGACAACTCTGTGGGATCTCACGGCTGCAGCTGGCCCCACGGCAACACAGTGCAGCAACACAGATGCAGAAACATCTCAGGAAGCCTGTATCACCCCCTACAACACGCTAGACCTGCTGATCAAAGATATACTAGAGCTTAAAATACATATACTACAGATTAAGTACCAAAAGGAGCTGACAAGGCAGGATTTTCAATGTTCTGCATATAGTACTAGGGCTAATTTAGACACTGTGCTTTAAAACACCAGAGCCATGCTCAGACACACCTCTACTACATGGTTCTATCCTCTTTGCACCCTCCCTTCAGGTATTTACAGACAATGATGAGATCTTGCCAGAACCATCTCTTCTCTAGGCTGAACAGTCCCACTTCTCTCACCCTCTCCTCACAGAAGAGATGGTCCAAGCCTTTTGTTTTCATGGCCCTACACTGGACTATCTCCCATAACTCCATGTTGTATTTTCTAGGTTAGGAAGCAAACAAAGAATTATGTGTTTGAAATGCAGTCTTATAAGTGTGGAGGACAAAGCTTCTTCAGGATTTGTGAAGACTATGGGTCCCCCAACTCTCTCTCCAGGACCTTCAGACTGGCACTTTCTGGCTACACATTTTTGTGTGAGTCTTTAGCACAGCAACATATGTACGGTTGGTTACAAGACAACTGGAACTGTTGCTTGAGAAGAAAATATTTCTCCTTTCCTTTTCATGAAAAATCTGAAACAAAGGGGAAACTTACACAAGTCTAGCTGACAAATTGGCCTGAGTTGCAATGGAAAATAAGAACCCTTCTGCTTCAGGGGAAATTGTGTCTAAACACTAGGTCCTGTGGATATTTTGCCTTGGTTTCTACAAACCTGAAATTGGGTGATCTCACGTCATATTTAACCAGATGCCATCTTTAAATAGACTATCTTCAGATAGACAATAAGCAGAAGTTCAAATCTCTGGATGACAAGAAGTCTCCCTGTGCTTGTTCTTCCCACAGTGTATTTGCAAGGATCTGCCCAGAATTGCCATAGGACTGTTCACATGCATAGTAATATAAAATTGGGACCAGATTTTTTTAATGATGTTTCAATATTGATTGAAGCTCTTATGTTGAAGCTCTCACTTATTTCACTTCTGTGAGCGCAGCTTATATATTAATTTTCTGCTTTTTTATGTATCCAAATAATAACAGAAGGAATGTCTTTTACTTTTTCCCTGGAAAAACTGCACATATTTAATAGCAGCAGCTGCTGCCAAACAACCAAACTAATTAACTACAGTGAAAAATGTGGTATGAACTAAGTTCTTAAGGAAAATTAATTGTTTACATTGAAACAGAGTTATTATGGATGACTAGAATAATTCTCTTTGATGATAAAAAAAACAACTGTATTTCAAGTACCATTCTTACAGCCACTCTTTTGATGAAATAAGGTCAAAAAAGTGAAAATGTCAGTAAAGTAACATATATACAAGAAATTCCCTCTGAGAGCATAGAATAACAGGAAAGACAGATATTACTCTTTATAAAAATGAGACAGTAGAGCATTTGTAGTTATATTAAGATTGATTTTTGCCTGATAGTTGTGGGTTCTTGTATGACTACTGTCAGACAAAAAAGCTATTCACTGTCAGGACAGGACATTTTCTTTTTTTTTTCTTTTTTTTTTTTTTCCTTTTTCTTGTTGTTGTGTTTTTTGTTTGGTTGGTTGGTTTTTTGTTTGTTTGTTTTTGTTTGTTTTTGTTGTTTGATGTGTTTATCATTCTCCTGAGTCTATTATCTTTTCAGTAATTGATCTCTTTCCTTTCCTTCACTTTTTTCTCTCTGTTTCCTGTGGAAATTGAAGGCAATGTTTATAAGTAATGTTGCAGGTGTAATGGGAAGGCAAGTGTCTACCGTCTTCCAAAAGACCTTGAATTCTCCCACACTTGCTAATCGGCACTGTGAACCGTTTGAAAAGTACAGTTAATGCTCAATATCGTGAAATCATCCCTAGCAAATGAAAATAAAGTCCTATCTGAAGCAAAGGAAGGTGCTGTCTCCTGATAGTAACACTGTCCTAGTGGAATGCCTCCAGGAAAAAATAAAAAGTAAAAAACTAAAAATATAGATATGATTGAGAGATCAAAACAGGATAGTATCTTCTTGCCTTTGGGGATTTTATGTATCATAATTTGACCTGGAGGAGCAATAGTAAATTATAATATACACTTGACAACCATATTAGTACAAGTTTTCTCAGCTGCATTCATACCTCTCCTTGCCTTTTTACAGACATCACTTTGTGTGAGATTTGGTTCTTTACAGAAAACTGAATTGCAGGTCTTAAGGTTATCATGATACCTTAAGGTTACCATGATAACCTTAGCCACAAAACAATATGATTGTGACAATAGCATAAAATTCCATTGGGGCAGAAAACAGTTAAACAGTTCAGCAAATCCTTTGCATTAGGGCAATTAAATCTACAAAAACTATCTATTTTGTCCATTCTTTCTCTCTTCCATTAGGAGATCTTTTTTTCCAGTTTCAGGAAACTGAAATTTCCTTTTTGCCTACTGCCACAGAAACTGTTATAGTGGTTGTCCCTTTTACACAATGTTCAAACGCACCTCCTTTATATACTCTATCTCTCCCATAAAACTGCTTGCCCAGACTTTTCCAGAATTGTTTCTTGTAAGGACAGTATTTAGAAATTATTTTAAAAGTTATTTTTGGGACAAAGCCATATGTAGCAATAACTGTCACCTATCCAAATTACCAGGAACATTTGGGACTTCCTGTCTAAACAATGGAAAATGAAGCCAGTGCAGATGTTCACACAAAGAGCCCTGCCACCCCACTCCACACCCAGGGAAGGTGAGCACACCTCTGGACACAATCATGTCTCTCCAAAATGCCTATTATCATTGACGATGCCAACAGAACTCACAACGAGGATCACTCATGAATGTTCATTTCTCTGAAGGCATATGAAGACATCAACTATTTTTGCCAGCTTTGATGTTCTCTTATACATAATTAAAAAAGAAAAAACAAAGTGGAAATGGCCATTTATAATTTGAGAGCTGAACATGTTTATAAATCTATTATGTTAAGTGTTAATCAAGCTAGCTGTTCAAAGCCAGATGGATTCATGTGCTTATAGCAGCTTAAATATGGTCAGTGTTAGACTGTTTTTTAGCACAAACATAGTCTGAAATGACTTTGCTGAATTTCTAGATCCATGTCTCAGAAAGCTCTGTAAACTCACCATTGCTTGGATGTATTCCCTAGCATTTAAATCTCTTGTCCTTGGGATAGCAGCTGCTTTAAAAATAATAGACAAGGGATTGTCATATCTAATGGTGAATCTTAAAACTTGTTTTGGTTTCTTCTGTTGTCTGAAAACAAAATTGCAATTTGGAATCTAGTTTGAGTCTCTGAAATGTAAATAACTAAGGTCTATCAGGAAAGCAGCAGTGGTCCTACAAGATTAATGATTATAGCAAAATCAGGCTGGCTGCAATACTGTAAATAATTTTTATATGCCATCAGAATGTAGCTGGCTTGTGGGCCTTGCTGTTATATATCTAAAATGTTTTAGGAATAAAACAAGGATGAAAGTTCTCTCTGTCTCTCAACATGAACATTTTTTCTTAGACAAAATAGTCGGCAAGACCACCCAGTCACTTACTAAGGGAGTTGAGAAGTCACTTTGCAACTGAAAAGTAGATTCCCTGTAGCCTCTTTTTTTTTTTTTTTTTTTTTTTTGTCAGTAGCTCCTTATCCCTCACCATGTTCTTTAACATTCACCATGAGAGGGAAACGATGAATCCTGGTAGTGCTGCAGGAGGTGAAGCACAGGGAGACACAGTATAAGTGACAATGTTCTACACACGGAATGAACCAAAATAAGTCTTCAGAGTAAACACTTCATAACTCTGGATCCAGTCCTGTAAATTTTGGTATATCCAGAAATTCCCAGCATTCCCTTCCCATCGAGATGGTGGCAGGTGTATAACCTTCTGGCTTACAGACTGAGGACATTTCACACATTTTCGTTGTTAAGAACTAATAATGCAACATATCTTATTCCGCCATTAGAAATGAATCCAAGTTAATCTGAGAGCTAAACGAAACATTATGTGCACAAAATTCAAACGGCTTCACAGCATGACTCAAAAAAGTGCTTGTCCTTAGCAGCAAATTCAGGTGCCCTGCCTATATGTACCAGTAAGGATGCACACAGGATGGATAAGGGCACATCAATCGATATTTTAGGCACACAGCAGGTACCATCTTTGCTACAATGAATCAATACTTGCCAAGATACATCACACAATTATGCCAGATAATAGATAGTCTATGTACAGGGCAAAGTTATAGTATCTTTTGAACTGAAGTGTTTGCAAAGTGAATTTATTCCAGAGTTGTTAGTATTAGGCAAAGGTTGCTAATTAACAATGAAACATACTGAACATATATATAAATATATATACACATGTATATATACACATACATTTACACTTCATGATCTTCTGTCACATGAGAAGTTAATACGGAGCACTTAAAGGCAGCATCAAAGATGTCCACAATGTTTTTGGCTTTTATAACTTCACCTTTATGGTTGAATGAAAGAGGTGAAGCCAGCTGGAAATAACTGAGCAGCAGAGCCTGGACAAGCCAACCACACACAAAGCCCTTCTGCTCCCTTGGAAGAAGCAGCTGGAGGGAATGGAAAACACAGAGCGTCTCCTTTACAGTCCTTTCCCAGTCTGTGAGCTCTTTTCTCCCTGCTTTCTTTCTTCCATACAAGCAAAAGCTGCACCACTTGAGCACTGAGATTGATAGGGACTTCCATGGGTTTCCTCTGCCAACACTGCCGCTACTCCACCAGTCACCCCGCAGCGTGGATCCCACCTGTCCCTTCATGTGCACTTCCAACAAAGCTGGAGGAAAAGTTTATAATTACTACTTTATTCATTCTGCATGGAGGGCTTGCAAAAATAAGTACCCTGGGGCTTAGTCATGACTGCTGTTTCAGACTCAGAGCTTCCTGCCTGTGTGCCAGGGGATGAGAGGGGCTTAGGAGGAAGTGCAGCACTCTAGAGGGTCCTACAGGATAAGTACCAGATTTGAACTTCTCACTGGAGTTAAAACTTTTTATAGTATCATTTCTGCTCTCTGTCTGTGTCTAAATGTAGAATGGAACAGCAAGAAATGGTCTTTCCCACAGCCACCTGGCTTAATCAGGGAACAAGGCCAAGGGAAAGCCATCAGAGAAGAGCAGAGGATCGCATAAAGGGCTTTAGTGGTCTTTTCACACACTATTAAAAAAGTAAATTCCCAGAAGGTTGATTTTTCTACTCATGCCTCTCCACATGAATTCAAAATGAAGTTTTCCATGTGGCAAGGGAAACAGGCAGGACAGGAACCCAACTGCTCTCTGAATAGCAACCATACCATTAATGATTACTTGCTATCTTCGTCTGTTGACAGAATGATTTCAGTTGATTTAAATAGCTCCCAGATGGCTGGCTTAACACATAAATCTAATATGCACCCAAGATTCATCACTCCTTTACTGATTTCTCAGTCTACCTGTCATTTCTGAGTAGTTCGGTTCTCAGGTTTGTCATGCAACTAGCTGAGAAACCATGTGAACTTTCACTGGACTGCTGTTCCTCAGGCCACCTCTTCCTATTACTAAGGTGAAAACTAACTACTTCTGCCCATTGATAATAATAATAATAATAAAAACATAGTAGTATCTCTGCTGTAATAGCTGTAGGAACAAAAACAGCATTTCATGTCTTTGCGTTCCTTTAATTCAGGATTTAATGCCCTTTGAGACCTACCGGCCAAGCACCCAGGACCTGGATTCTGGAATGAAACTCAGCATCTGCCCATGGCATCATAGTCCTGGCTACTGAAAAAAAAAAAAAAAAGTAATAAAAAAAGTAATAGAATATAAATGTGAGTTTTGACATAGTCCTGGCCTTCCTTCTGACTTCTGACTGCATGCAAGAGGCAGGACTGTGCATTGGACCCTACAAGGTAACGTTTTCTGGTCAGGTAGAAGAAGAAATAACTTGAAAATATGTTGTATTCAGCTAGAAGCACAATGCTAATGCAGAGTTCAGGAAGATATTAAGAGAGATGGAATTTTGCACATCCTGATTTTTTAGTTCCTGAGGTATTTACCACCAGACTTGCAAGTTCCAATGTACATCAGTAGATGAGCATTGTTGCAACTTCAAAGTCTGTGTGGAAACCACCAGATAAAAGTCAACTTTCAGATCATCTGAATCTTCAAGACAGCTATTGTGCTTAAAATATGAAGATGTTACTGGAGCATAAACCTTTCAGGTACCAGATTACATAGACTGAGAACAAACACAGCTTCAGAAAGTATGAAAACAGTTTTATTAAGGGCAAAGCTTCTTCACAACTGTATAGCTACTGTCCATTCAACTACACAACATGGAAACATCAGTCCAAAGAAGTGTTGAGTTCTGATGTTCTTTAAATGAATTTTTGAAATTTAGCCCTATTTCCCTTGACTTCTAATCCATATCCAAGTTCATTTCTGTATCTGTCCAATTTACAGCTTGTGCCCAATATCATTAGCTACTTCCAGTCTGCAGCATCCTGAAATAACATGGAGGTCAGTGAGCTATATACCACATTGTTCAATAACGACATTAAGGAATTACTAGAAAGACATTCAAGTTACAGGCATAAGAACAAGGTATTGCAAGATAAGGAAAGACATGGACTTATACCACACAACTTGCTTCATGTGTCAAAGAATCCTGTAGTAAATATGAAGTAGCTATTCATGCTCTGTGTGAGCAAGGAGTAGAACAATGCACTCTGCACTCATTGTGGGGTGATCCCACATACATATGCACTGCTCACCCTACCTCACTTTGTAATAACTTGTCTAGGTGCCCTCACTGCAAATTACCCACTAGCTAGATCTTGTTCAGTCATAACCAAGGGATCTCAACTGATATTTTGAAAAGGTCTCCTGCAGCACATTTAGTCTAGCTGTGATTGGTGTGGCCCTGATTTACTTGTTCTAAAGGGAGAAATATTTTGTAAATGCTACTGGCCAAAAAGAGCAATTTACCAACAGCTGAGTTTACAATTTTCTCTCTTGCTGGAAACGTCTTGGAAAGGAGTGAGGGATTTTGTATTTTCTATTATAAAAATATAGTTGGAAACCCAAGAGTAGCTACGTGCAAGATAGTACGTGCTTTTGTCTTGTCAAGTTTAAGCACTACAGATTTTGCTACAAGCTACATGTATGCAGTCCAAATCACTCATCTCAGGTTCTTACCACGGAAATAGTTCACTGATATCAATAACATTTTAAGTATCTGTGTTCATCTCAGAACCAGAAATACTTGGCTTGTATCCTTGTTTTAATTATAAAGTTAAATCATTTAATCCTTCATAACAAGAGAGTCACTGAGAGCTTATTTTCTTCTTGATAAGCTCTCATAACTCAACAACATCAGTGGAATTTAGACAAATAAATCATAAGGGGGAGAAGCCCCAGGAACACATATTCATGGCCTAAGAGGCTTCACAAGAGGAAATGGTACCAAACTGTGCTCATACTGTGTATTGCTCATTAAGGGCAGGATGCAGTCTTAAAATACTCCATCACTATGGAATACACATCTCATTTCAGCGTGCCAGTCAGTCATACAGTGTAATCCTCATTTCTGAAAGACAGACCCATGTTAAAATCAGCTTTCTCAGTCATTTGGAAAATGCAGCCTCAGTACCTCTGACTGACCAGAAGCAATTTAAAGAAGTTGGGCATGCTGTTTACCCCTCTCCAGGGAATGCCAGTGTTAACACTATATATGGGTCCTGTGTCTCACCCTCCTGTGCTAACATAGCTCCAAAGACTGATGCAACTGCATGGAGAATCATCCTCATGCACACTAACATAAACCTTTAGATATAGGGTCCTATACGCTTATTTTAAAAAGAGCTGCCTTTCTTGGTAATGATGACCTAGAACTACAGCAGCCTAGCAAGAGCTCTTGAGTGGCACCCAAGTGCAAGGATGGGCTGATGGGGGTTTTCTGCTCATGGCAAGCAGAGGGGGAACAGCATTTGATTACGAGGAGACCTTGTTTTGTGTCTTTCCTTTACATAAAAATGTTTTCCCATGGTAGACGGAAATGCAAATTCTTTTCAAGAAACATATGAATGAGTTTTAAGTGGGGAGAAAGGGGAAAATACCATTTGCAGTGATCAAATCACCATAGTATCCGGAGAGTTTAAGTTCATGTAGATATGGCTCATCTAAGACTCATCTCACTTAACCCATATTTACATTGAAATAACTCCAGTGAAATTCCTGCTGATTTACACCAGCTTTACAGAGCCCAGCCCCCAGACTGGGAATGTCACCTTGTGTCCCAGTGTCACAACAGTCAGGATTTCCAACAAAATGTGGTGCATCCTGACTAGGGAAGTCGATGGCAGTCTAAAAGAAAATTACAAGCTCTGCACAAACACATTAGAAACAATTAGAGCCCAGTGGAAAAAAACACAGCGTGCTTCATAATTTCCACCCGATTTCTATGCAGTTGGGAGTGCCTTGCATCCGAAGAAAATTGTGCTATAATCACCCAGCCTTGTGTGGATGTCATGCCCTCTAACACATGCAAACACCTTATCGAGTTATCCCAGTGTATCCTTTCAAGGACTCTGGAGGCAGCTGCCACCCACGACGGCTCTCACTGCCTGTGGCATTCCAGGCTCTCACACCTCCCTTAATACAGTAACAAAGACAGCTTGGCTGCCACGCAGCCTACAGCCTGCTATTACAGCTGCGAAACAGCTAACTTTGGCAGCCATATATCATTAAGGCTTTGTTTAAGAAACTCTCAGAATAGCTTTTCACCACGAAGCTGCTAGCGTTGTGCTCGCGAACCAGCATAAAGGAGCGCAGCGTCAAGTGTGCTTCTGAAAGCAGTGGCTGGGCTTTGGAGGTGATCAAAGGAAAATGGAAACCAAACCACTTCCACGTGCTTATGCCACTAGTAATCACTTAGCAATAGCTCCTCCCTGGATGCCCAAGGTTTGCAGGTCTCGAATTAATAAGCGCGTTTGGGCTCTTCTCATTTTCAGATACTAATAAGGGACCGGAGGAGCCCAAGTTAACGGCTGAAAGTCACTGGGCTGAAGGCAAATTGTTCTGAAATGGGACAGAAGTAATGCATGTTGAAACCTGGGTCAACAGCAGGGCTCTGCTGGTTATTGCCTTCAGGATACCACCCTTCCCCCATTTCTCTCCCCCCCCTCGATAAAATCCTTTCGTCCTTTAGTGGCGGAGGCAGGTAGTCATCATAGAGAAAATGGGCCAGATACAACAATCCAGTTACAGCAAACAAAATTCTGCTTGCAGTGAGTACACTAACAATGACAAGGCTCAGTACAGGTGCATCCTTGCTAGGACAGGATTTTCTACCAGCACTTGTTCTGCAGGAGGTGAGTGATGGCAAAAGCGAGCCGGGGCTAGATGCACACAAGTGACAGCCCACTGCTTCCCTGCTGGATCAGCTCCATGAGTTGCAGACCAATGGGGTGGCTAGGGCGGTGGTCCCAGCTTCCCCACCCTCTCCAGGCTGTGACTCGCTCCTCTGCGGTTAGAAGAAAGATCTCTTTCTCTTCTGGTCCTTTCTTTATGTGCTACATACCTACTTGTATGCACATGTGAGCACATGCAGCCTTTCGTAACCCGGTCCAGACGTTATTAGGAATAAAATCAAGAGTGATCATAAACAAAATAACAATCTCGTACTGGGGAATCCCTATAATTGCAGCTTTCCGCTGACTTGGAAGATCATCTTTCACCTACAGGCCTCAGGAAGAGTGGACTTTCTTTTCTGCGTTTAGGTTCATGCTCCTTCGCATCCACATTTTGTATTCCTTGACACTGTGTATAGAAAGGGCTGAAGCAGTAAGTGTTTCATTTGGACTCTTCTCAGCTTATCTTCTCATCCTGTTCTTAAGCAGGCTTTTACAAAATACAAGTGACTGCTTAAATAATGATAAATATATAAAATACAACTCAGAGGTTTTAGGAAATGCCAGAAATGAGGTTTCTTTTATGGTCTTAATTTGATCCCATTTGCTTTAGTCTTTAATCAATGATGACACTTCTGTTACTTTTCACAGGACCACTTTCCTGATAATTACTAACTGTCACTGCAGCCTTTAGGTTGACACTACAAAAGGGACTTGGATGCACAGAGGGGATTAAGATTTAAAGAAAAGCCTGAATTTACGTCCCAGCTACCAATGTCTGCTGTATGGTTTTCTTACTTAGACATTACTGAGTCTATCAATACCTGGCTGTTCCCTAGAAAAATCAAGAGGGAAAGAAACATCCCTGGTGGACAACAGTGAATCTGTCATCAGAATCTGGTCACAGCCTGCCAGAGGTGTAACTCTGCCCAACCAAGGTTTCTGGGCACAGAGCAGAGGGCAGGAAAGTGGAGCTGGAGGAGGTGTGGAGGTGTCACTGCCTCTTCTGGCTTCAGCTTCGTCTAAGGCCGGCTTGCAGTGATAACGGCAGAATGTGCTGTAATCACTATAGGAGAGGATGTCTGGCAGCTCTGCATCCAGGCTCTGCCTCAGATCAGGACCAGAGGTGAGGGAAGCACAGCTAGAGGCCACCTATACAAGGGTCAGAATAAGCAACTTGCCTGCATCAATTTTGTGGCCAAAATGAATCCAGTTGCTAAACACAACATTTGGGCCCATCTACCTCAAGACAGCTCACTGCACCTCCCTGCCTAATTTATTCTTATTGCAGTAAATGAAGCACGTTGCTTGACACAAGAAGTCAAAGTCATTTTGCGATCCTAGTGCATAATGCACATCATCAGTCAGTGGTACCTCGAGGAGTTCATCAGTACCCCTGCTGCCTTCACAAAAGTCACCATAAAAATATCAACACCTCTTCATAGAGTCATAGAATCATAGCATCATTAAAGTTGGAAAAGACCTCCAGTATAATCTGGTCCAACCATCCCCCTACCACTACTATCACCCACTAAACCATGGCCCTAAGCACTAGATACAAACTTTCCTTAAAAACCCCCAGGGACAGTGACACCACCACCTCCCTGGACAACCTGTTCCAATGCCTAAAAATAAAGCAGATTCATCTCCCAGCCCAAAGTGCCAGATTGCTTTGACTGCTGAAGAAAAGAGATACAGTTCAAGACCAGATAGGATGCTGTGACATTGCCTCTTCATCATTTTCTCCGAGGAGAGAAAGCAACATGGAGAAACTCTCCTGTCTGCCAAAAGTCATGGCAAGCCTGAGTTTGGGACACTGTCTGGAAGTTGGCAAAATTCAGCAGATTCATAATGTCAAGAATTTCACCCACTGGCAGCATTTCAGCTGCTTTAGATTTGCATGTTAGATAACTGGGACTCTTGAGCATCACAGAGATGTCTTCAAAGACATACATATTTTAATTAGGTTCCTGCTGATTTAGGAAAATATGTGTTTTCCATTTGTGGGCAGAGCAAGTGCAAAACAGTGAAATCAGACAAGCACTATCAGTGGGATCAGTAATTTAACCTTTCCGAGGGTGGAGTGCTCTGGAGGACATGGTGGAGGTTAATAACCTTCCTCTGTGATGCTCTTCTCTTGCGCACTCTGTGCTAGCAGTTTGCTCAGGCAGTGCGCAGTGAAGACAGTAACAGGGACAGCTGCCAGATGGTAATGGACCAGTTCTCTGAGCCTTTCGAAGTCTGTTTTACCCTTCAGCAGGAGCTGAGAGCAGGTCTCAAAAGCAGAGGAGGAAATGGTGGCGCTGATCATGCCTGAATATTAACCCACTGATCTCATTCCTTACACAATATACAGATGGCCTGATATGTGCCACTGAGTCTAAATCTAAATACATGTGAACGGTAAGCATTCACAGAGGGACATGACTTTGGTCAGAAAAAAAAAAAAAAATTTGGTCCAAGTAATTTATCCAAGGCAACCTGTATGTGAAATCGTTCACAATAAAAAAGAGATTTGGTTCCCCAAACTATCTCAAAACCACAATGGAATACCATCATTTGTGTTTGTTGCTGTGTAGGTACACCGAGTCTGCCCCTGCAAAGAAAGCAACACCCTCTCCACGTGATTAATTCTTTTAATTGGTAAAACATTTTCAAAATATTAAAACCCTGCTATAGCTATGTTTTACTTACCAATTGTGTTACCGAAAGTCCTGTGATTACATCAAATAATGCAGAATAAAAATTATTGGACCTACACAAGGTCACCAAAAGGATGTCAGTTCTCTCTCTTCTCAATTTTTTATCAAACCACTAATTATTTTGCTCTATCTGCTGATGAATGAATATAAAATGGATAGCCATGAAGAGAGTCCCAGCATGTTGAAGAGAAATCCAGCTTCACAGATAGTAAAGGAAACAAAGTTTTCTAGGGTTAAAAATCAAGGGTGTATCTCAGTTGAAGTGACTGTCTGAAATTCAAGGTACCAGGGCAATTTCCCACAAGCTGGAAGGAGGAAGGTCTCCAAAATCTTGACCCCATATGTATTACAAGAAACGCTGCATTTGGCATTTCTAATACAAAGTTATATTAAGCAGCCAGGTAACAATAGATCTGCTTCGTCAAGGAGGGATATTCCTACTGCAGTTAGGTTTAATAAATGCTACGTTTAATAAAATTTTAATTGCCAGCCAAATATGACCTCCATCTTCAAAGTGCTGCAGACAATAACATCTTGCTTGGTAGCATCTCTTCTGTGACCACTATTCCTACAGGAGTAGAACCTCATTTTAAGGAGTGAAGCCTGCATTTCTGGAAGAAGCAATACTGTAAGGGGGAAGGGGAGAAGCCATGCTGCAGGTCTCTGCACTGTCAGGAGGTGGGAACTCTACTTCCTTGCTGTAAAGGACTGAAGACCCAGTCCTTGGATTTAATGAAATTAAAAGGGTGATGGGTGTTACTGTGTGCATTGATTGGTGTTGGGGAATCTCTGTACTTGACGGGTGGCCAGATGTTGGATTACATCTAAATTCAGAAACTTTCTCATTATATTTGTCCCAAATATTTTTTAAAAATCTGAAGGAAAATAACAGGCTGTATCCTGACTCTCAGAGGTTGTAGCACTTGGCACAAGAGCAGCATTTGTGTTGTACTCAAAACTTTCTGCCTGAAGAAGACAGATATCTGCTGAATGTGCCCAGGGTCCTGAGAGAGCATACCCAGAAGTGAAGGCTGCTCTGTAAATGGGGAACTAGTAGGGAAAAAAAAACATCGTCCCCTTTCTGGTCTGAGCAGGGTAGGTGCCCTCCAGCATCCCAGTACCATGATGGCCTCCTTTTCCCTCTCCCTTTGGGGGTGCAGACAGGGCTGTCCCATGCACCTTGCTCCATCAGCTGCTCCACCACCCCTGCAGGCATTGTGTGCTTAAGGCCTTTGCCCAGAGAAAATGTGCTGGGTCTCCTCTCTCAGGGGGAGAAGCCCAGGACAAGTACAAGACCTGTGCCTCCAAATACCAGGAGGGAGAGAGGATACAAAAAGATGTCTTGAAAGGCAGTGCTGGGAACAAGCCAAGCCAATGTGAAAGCTTGAAATTAGGTTTATGCCATGTTGTTTAGTGACTGCATTTCAGTGCTAACCTCATTCATGCTGCTGAGGAAGTGGAGATATATCAGAGTTACATGGGAGAAAGCCTTTCTCATCAGAGCTCACCTGCCTCTGCAAATTACAACCCCTTTCTCCTCTGCTGTTTTCCAGCCAAAGTGAAGGACAAGGAGGTCTGAACAATGCCAGAGAGATAATCTCTTACAGGTCTTTTATTACATGGCACTCACAGCGGATCACATCCTGACATGGATTTTCTTTTTTCTGTCCCCCAGTCTGCTTTCCTTCCCTGAATGTGAAAGCTATGAAATCAACAACAGATGACAAGTGGGTTTAATTTGTGAAGTAAGAGGAATGTAAGCCTATCTGAGTAGTTAACAATTAACAGTTCCAGACTGAAAACAGGATTTTGTTCATTTCAGAAAACACCTGGGGCCATTTGCTTTGCACTAATATATACAGAGATCTGGAATGTACCACCTTATTATCCCGGTGCTTATCAGTACATGCACGAACGTTCACATGTAGAGTAAATCCAGTTATGTCTGGATGCCTTTCTCCTTTGCTTTGTGCAATTATGCTGTTTAGTCATGAATCACAGACCTTCTAATTAAGGCTCAAGGTCAGAAAAAGTGGGATGGAAAGTGACCAGACTTCTAGCTAAAGGCCTTTAAAGCTGTTAGTTGTTTATGGGAATTGCAGTGCACTTTCCCAAAGGAACTAGATTGACAGGTCTAGTATTAACAGAACAAGGTTAATTCCTCTAATTTCTCCCGCATTCTTTGCAGGCAGTTTCCTCTAACTGTGGAATTAAAGGTCACACACTAGCTCCCTCCTGCACTACCTCAGCCATGCCCTACGAGCAGTCAGCCCCAGGTTTGGCTGGGGGAAGCAGCCACGCTCACTTACTCCAAGAGCCAGTAGCTCTTTAGCATCTCGATCCATTGCTCAAAATGATACAGCATGTTTTCCTTGCTTCACGTGTTACTGGTGGTTTAGTAGGCATTAAAAAAAAAAAAAAAAAAAAAGGGATGGCTTAGAAACCTGATATTTCTTTATCCAGTCTTACATTTTGGACAGAATAATTTTCCCTGTGAAGTTTAAGGGTCTGCCCCTGAGCTGTGCAGTTTCTGAAAGCTGGTGACCTCCTACAGTTCCTGTAGCCTCTCAGTCTCCAGCAGCTCAGCCTTCTGAGGAATCTTCTTGCCACGGCCCCTTGGCCCCATCTCCTCCTTCAATTTATTGGAGGCCAGGCATAGGGAGCCTTTGCCATGTTCTGCAGAATTCAGGAGGAAATTGCCTCTTCCTTCTGCAGGTCCTGGGGCAAACATCAGATAAAGAGCCACCAGTGCATTGGCCATCATGATGGTTGAGGACTTTTCTCCATGAAAGGCAGCAGCAGCCAGGCAACAGACTAAGTTCTGCCTCAGTTATACAAGATATAGGAAGAGAGAAGTAATATCCTGATAAATGTTAACGGATGGGATTCCTCATCTACATTGTTTTAAGAGATTTCAACATCTTCTTCCTAGGTTGTATACATCACCATATTCAGCTTGCTACAGTGGGATGACCTTCGTTACCTAGTAAACAGCGCGTGTGGAGAAGCACTCCTTTCCTACCCTGCTGTCTAACCCTGGGTCTTCCCTTTAATGGACCTCATAGGAAGAAGGTAAGATAATTTCAGTGGGCAAGGGTGGAATGTGCTCCACCCTGGAGTTTGGCCTGGAGCCATGGCTTGCGGGGTGCAGAGAGCTGGGCTCCCAGGGGCATCCCCTGCTTTTTCCTTCCAGCCTATAAAGTCAGGGCTATAAAGTCAAGCCAAGGAGCAGAGAAAGATGAGCTCAAGTTACCTTCTCTCTGTTCAAGGGAGCACAGGGAGTTTCTGCCACAGGTGGGTTTGGGAACATGAGCTGACCAAGGACCAGACTGACCTCTGTCTCCCCTCCAATCTGTCTGAATAGCATTGGTACTGAGAGGGAAGGAAAAGTAATCCCAGTGGTTTTGACCAATTGAGAAATCATGAGGAAAAGAGGGTGTAGGCAAAACTTTGGTTGTAGGAAAAAGCACGAGGAAATAAAATAACAAGAGAAGATTGGCTCTAGATATGGTAGACCTCCCCGGTCCAATGCCTGCCAATTTTTTATTATCAATTAATTTATTTTTTTCCAGAAGACCTTTATATAATAACAAGAAAGAACAGAATTGGTCTCAGCTGTGTTCCATGTCTAGCCATACGCCTTGTCATGTCTAAATAAACTGGCATCTGACATTTTAGCTGTTCTTAGCCATGGGGTTTCCAGAAAGCAAAACATTTATTTTTTCCACTTTGTGTGCATGTGTGTGCTAACATCCTCTTCAGAGAAACTGCAAATGAACTGCAGAAACAGACAAAAAAAAAAATAGCAAAATAAACTGAACTTGGGAAAAACAGGCCCGTGGCTGAGAGCAAAGTGTTTCCACAGGGGAAGGTGTGAGTTGGGGTTCCACGGTTTATTTGTTGAGAAAAAAAAACATCCTTAATGTCACAGCTATATCTGGGTTTGGTGATGGGCACCTCGCCTTTCATTATGTCAGCTTTCTCTCTGTGGCTTTTCTCGTGGTTTAGCTGAGCTGAATTATTCTCCAGCATGGAGGTGTGGTGTTTCTTCATCCAGGTGAGCTCAGGTGCCTAAAACAGCAGCTGGACTTTCTTTGCCTTTCACTCACCCTCCTCTCTCCAGGTCCAGATCCTGCTCTCTGATGAGAGCAGTGCCACTTGCCATGGCTGTCCCTCAGCCAGATGAAAAGAAGACTTCAGTCAGCACCTCAGTCGAACACATTTTCATGCCCACGGATGGATGTTTGTCACCCCTGGGAATGCCACAGAGCTAATGACAACCCAAGAGCATCAGATCTTGGAGCCTGCCCAGGTCTCAGTTAAGCAGCCGACTACCTAGACCCACTTCCACGAGTATTTCTGAGATGTCATGTTCTCTTAATTGAAGGGAGTTTTGGAGTCAAGGCGAGCTCTGGTGTCATTCCTCTGAATTAGGACTGCTACTCATGTGCCCTGGACACCAAAACTAGCCCAGCTTCCTCTTCACTGAGTTTGGAGGACACAGCAGTGTAACATAATATCGCTTTCCACAGGTTTTCTCAGGAATCTTACAAGTGGATCTCTCTGGACACAAATAAATTTGTCAGTCTGTCTGTGGGATTTCTTTCACTAAGTGAAACTACATCTGGGACTTTATATCTTTGTCATTGACAAAATATTCTTGGGTCTTCTCCCTTGCTCATCAGAAAAGGAAAATGTAAAAGCAAAGACTATTTAAAATGTGATTAATGGACTAGTCATTTGATGTAATGCCAAAATCTCGGCTGCTCAGAGCAAAATCTGGTCACATGTGTAAATCTTGAATTACTCCCCCCGTCCCTCCCTTGTCTGTGATTACACTCTTTTGAAAACAAGCTGTAGTTAATTCTAATCAGAATTTCTCTGTCCTTTAAAACTGTCACATTTTGTTGTTGTTAATTGCAGGGGTCTCAGAAAAGTATTTGGTCTTGTCCTGTTATAGCTGTGGGACATGTACTGCTTGGTTAAAGGAAGAAGCTAATTCCTAAATTCAGTTGTTATTTTTTGATTTACTTCTTGCATGTTGATGTTTGAATTAACTTTGCTTTAAAGGAATTATTTTTGTTTCTTCCTTCTTTTTTTTCACAGATGAATTATAATAAGAGTGACCTGATGAAAAGCAGTAGAATGGAACAAGAGAAAAAAGGGTCTGGCAGGCACAGCATATGGAAAATAAACTTGACCTCTTGCTTAGTGGGGCCAAAGTTAATGGTTATAGACAGTCTTTTTTCACGGAACATGTTCTCCTGCTCTGAAGAAAGCAAGCAATTGTTCTGCTAAATTAAAACTTAATGTGAAATAAACAGCCTTTTTTACAGGAAGAGAATTCCCTGTTCTGCAGAGTCCCCCCAGTCAGCAAGGAATCACTTCTTGCAGACATCCTGAGCCCTGCAGGCTTCATGTCTTTCTGCTGGACCACAAAATAGTATCCAGGACATCTGCTATGGCAATAGATGCTCGTGATACCTGATGTAAAGTGAGATTTTTATTTGTTTGTGTATGTATTTATTTATTTATTTATTGCAAGAGGAAAATGAATGAATCCCACAGAAAGAGGGTGAGTGTACACAGCACCCTCATTCCCTACTGCTTTGTCCACATTGTGTGTCAAAACTCTGATCACAGAGTGAAAATTCCTGGGCACAATGACAGGACCTGTCACTTCATCCCTCATCTGTGTTGGGACAATGTTGTAAAAAGTTAACACAAGCCACCAAGCACTCCAGCTGATAAGGAAGACCTTTGATCTTTCTTTGGTGTTTTCTGGGAATGCTCACTTCTGAACCATGTTTAAAGTGGGGGCAGCACTGGGGCACCTCTCCTTGAAGCATATTAACATATTGACCTCAGCCTCTTTGTCCCAGAGTCAGAAGTATGATATGGCTAATGAGTGGGATCTGCAACAAAATACCAGCCCTGGGCTGGAATAAAGGAACAATGTCATATTGCCTGTTTGATATTCCATATGACCTATCCTGGCAGCAAGCTAGGGAGGACCAGCTGTCATTTCAAAGGCAAGGAACTACTGGGCCGTGGAGTTTTCGTTTCTACTTTCTGTACATCTTTTTCTCAGGAATTTCCTCATGAAGATGCACAGCTCCTCAAGTGGATAAAACATTTTGTATGATAGGGCATTAACCACACATCTTAGAGAATTAGCCTGAAAGCACATTAATCCCACCATTAAAAAATGTGCACTTTTTCCCCAGTGTAAATCCATCTAGCCTCAACACCTAGACATTAAATCTTCTTAAGCCTCTGCCTGATTAAATATCCCCATAGTACCCAATAACCTCTCTGTATGATAACATGCAAACTGATCAGTCACCTGCTTAAGTTCTCTTTGATAAGCTAAATCATTTGATCTGCCCTTCATAACTTCATAACTATGGTAATCTCAGCCATTCTTCCTGCTCATCCTGATTTTTTCCTTTCCCCTTAAGATGTGCACACAGGAACAGGACACAACCCTGTAACTGGAAAGCCTTTCCCTGCACCCTGCACAAGGTGAGCAACTTTGTTTGGTCCTACTGCATCCAGGTACTTGGATCCTGCATAAAAATACTGGGCTGCCTCTTGTTGGCAGGTGAATCTTGTTAGCTCCATCTAGGATGTGAGAAGAGTTCGCTTCTTTGAAAGAGAAAAAACAAGCAGCTCAGACAGAGGAGATCCATGCAGAGGAACCCCAGCCAAGTTTGGAGAGAAAACTTTGGCTGCAGTTTGTTTTATTATTGTTGTTGTTTGAATTGCAAATAAAGGCCAGGAAGGAGGCAAGTTTGGACTATGTACAGAATGTGAGTATTCTTTTTAGAGCCGGTGGGAACATTGCCTGCTCACCCCCACACACAAATACACAGGCTCAACTCTCAGGCTTCTCCATCCCTGCAACAGATGAGTTTGATGAGCCACTTGCAAGGGAAAAGACAAAAATCCAGCTGCAAATAAAGACATACTGGTGACTGAATTATAGACTTGAAAAACAGAGACGTTATCTGGGGATAAATATAGGTTGTACTTAATGCACAGCCACGTGAGGTGCCTGAAGTTGTCACACAGGAATGTACAAATCACATATAATTCTGCTCCTTTGGCAGAACTGGAAGAACTAGAGGGCAAATATAATGCCTGCAACAGAGAAGGCCAGGCAATGCAGCTCCCACTTTGTGGGGATTGCCCTCTTCTAATGATGTATGGAATAGTCATCTAGCAGAGTTATCATAATATTGATATCACAGAACAGGGCTCCACTGCATAAGTACAGGCAGATGGCCATAAATATGCAACAAGAACAGGATTAAGGAGAAAAAAACCACATGTATTATCTTAATACAGAATGACAGCTCGCCACACACATGTGCACACACACAGCCTTCTGAGCTTGTCAATACAGCCCTTTGGGATGTTAACTGTTGAGGATCTGAACATTTCTGTTCCACAGTAACCCCACAGAAAAAAAAAAATCATATGGTGCAATACCCATAACAAAATCTTCTGACCTGCTTCAAAACAAGCAATGATAAGTAAGCCTTGTGAAGAAAAACTAATGCAATATGAAAAAGTCCAAAGACTGGGGGGTGTTTAATTTCCCAGGGCTTAGATGAGTAAATTTTCCACTCTCCATAGTGCAGGTCAGGAACCCATGTCCATTCCAAAGTGAACACTATTGTTTTCTGATCTTTGAACCCTAACACCTGTCAGTGCCACATTCCCAGGGGATAGGACTGGGGCTGGTATTTCTGTTTAACAAAGAAAATATTTACAGACTGATCACTCCCTGAGCAACATCCATCCTGTTGAACTGCTAGAAAAGTAATTTAAGTGCAACCGAAAGATATTAGGGAAATGCTGCAGATCTGAATGTAATCGGATGTCTTTTCCTGTCACACTAGAGATATCTGAGATAACTCCACTTACACTGGGTAGCTACACTGGATTTATGGGAGGCAACTGAGAGAATGGTTTAGCCCCAATGACTGGAAATGTAGTCCAATTCTTATTAAAGCTTCAGGAATTCATCTTTCAAAAGCAAGTTTCCATGACACCTTATATTTTCTGTCATAATTCTTTGTTTGTGCAGAAGAAGGCTGAAACAAGAGCTTTCTATAAACAAGGAAGTGGCCTAACTCTCTCCCTTGTGCAGGAAAAGCCAGAAAAGGACATCTCCAAAGCCAGTTGTTCCCTGGAGCGTGCCAAACACCCACCCCTTTGAAAAGCAAGCAAAGCCTTTGGCTCCCCTCTCCTGCAGATCTGCACGTAGAGCAGGACATCCCCCAGGAGGAGGGTGGGAGCCCGTGGGGCTGTCCTGGCTCCTGATCCCTCCCTGCATCTCCATGGCACAGACACAGCTCCGCTGGGCTCTTCCCTTCCCAAGCACCCCACCGTGATGTCCCTTGCTGCGGGTGGCCATCACAAGGGAGAGTCCCCTGTGGGGCCTGGGCAGGATGGTGCTGGGTGAACGGGCAGGATGTGCAGCACAGAGCTTCTTCTCTCAGCGGGGCTCTCGCCGACAAAGCCTGACTTCATGTTTCAGCTCTCTGCAGAAAAAGGTCTCTCTTCCTTAGGGTGCTGAGACACTGGCACAGGCTGCCCAGAGGAGCTGTGGATGCCCCATCCCTGGAGGTGCTCAAGGCCAGGCTGGATGGGGCTTTGGGCAACCTGGTCTGGTGGGAGGTGTCCCTGCCCATGGCAGGGGGGTTGGAACTGGGTGGTCTTTAAGGTCCCTTCCAACCCAAACCGTTCTGTGATTCAATGATCCACCTGCACAGCAGCTTGGCCAGCAGTGACCTGCAGGCATACAGGTCAAAGGGCAGACAGGCACAGCATTCACGGATAACCATTTCTTCAGGCAGCATCTGATGCCACTGGATCAGTCTGTGGTCACAGATAATAAGAGCTAAGGTTTCCTCTAATAAGGTTTATGTAACATTTTCTGGTCACATCTGAGTGAGATCCGGGTTTTTTGTCTCTAAGTCATGGTAGTATGCACTCCTGGTTGTTACTTTGACATAAAGAAAGGTCACATCTGAGAGAAAAGAACACCTGACGCTGCATGAGGAGTTTGGCAGGTTGGTGGTTGACCTGAGAGATTTGCATTTAACTTCCACCAGCTAACGAAACACTACCTCAGCCAGGTAATTTCCAGTGCTTTCTCATCTGTGGCCAAAACAGAAGCTCGATCAATAAACAGCAATAGCAGCTTTTGGCACAGAGGTACCAGAGCTTACTTGCAGTCAGGACAACAGGGTGAAGACATGATAGCTGAGTAATAACCCTAGCTCTGTTGGCTGGTGATGGTCCACCCTGCGTGCCTCTGTTAGATATTGTGTTGGTGTTGCCATTAGTTTCTATATCTCAAGGTCAGGTCAGCTTGTAATTAGCAAGCAACTAGCTGAAGGGAAAAGATAACTGCAGTGGTTCAATAATAGAGATTCGTGTTGGCCAAATATTTTGTAGGAAAATCTTAATTTTGTGTTTGTTACCTTTCTGTACAGGTATTGATTTTCACTAATTACATTGGTATTTAAATTACTGACTAATAGGTTTGTGGCAAATAGCTGTTAAGTCATAGCTATTTCTGTAACTGGCTCCCTGGGAGTACTGAAAAGCAAGCTGTTCAGATCACACGATCCTGTTATATGTCCTGATTGGATAAGCAGCAGTCTGATGATCGGGTTTCAGTAGTACATGCTCGTGACTCTTACCCTGAAATCTCATTTCTGCAAATTATCTGCAATATCCTCATAAGGTGGGATGTACAGCAGAAATCACATTCGCTAAAATATTTAGAGGATGCACATACACAAATTACAGCCTCTTGCCTAGTAGGCATGGCATCCTTGTTTAACGCAGAAAGGAGCAGACATAGAGGCCTTTCCACTGAAGAAATTTCTGCCTTGCCAGCCCTCTTGGGGCCACCTTGATGAGTAGCAAGAACTCACTCTCCAAGTCAGTTCAGCCTGTGGCTTCTCAACAAATCTTGTCAGCATCATGGCTAATTGATGCAAATTGCAGTGTGGGTTTCGTGCTATGGCTGCCTCTGTCTATAGGTTGGTATGAGGTTAAAGGTATGCTCATCAGATGTTGTAACCCTAGTGTAAGATTAACTGTGCTATCAACACCCAGATGTGGCCTGCTGGGCATGCTTTCTCATCCACACAGATCATTTCATTTTGTGTTCATTTTCACCAACAATGACTTGAGCTGTAAGGCAAAGCAGAATCTGGTGGTATTTTACAGCTTTAAAGCCCTTCAACTGATTAAACTAGATGTCTCAATATGCATACAATTATAAATGTAGTGTCTTTTCTTTCAATAATCCTGATATGGGAACATGAGGAATTGTGGCATGGATATTATGTTTTCACATTTTTAATTATGATCTTTCAACTTTTTGTTTTGTTTTGTTTTTCCATTTTAATCTTGATGTGAAAATAAAGATTGAAAAATAGGAAATTAAGTGAACTACATTTTTGGGGACAGGTAGACATAAGAATGAAATTTTATGGATATTTTCACTCTGACAAATTAGAGATGAATTTTGGGTTTGTTGTGACAATATTTTTGCATCCTTGCAACAGAAATTGTAGCTCCAGTAATTACCCTTCTACTTGGCACTTGTTAATCATGACAGAATGTATGACATAAACATACAGCTCTTAGAGTCTGTAAATCTTCTGGATTTGCAAGAGGAGCTTGCAAAAAATAATATCCGTTGAGGGAAAAATTTGAAATGCTTGCAGTTTAAATTTCTTTTCTGAAGACTCACAGTCTAGAATCAAGCTCAGCAATATTGCTATGTCGTGATGTTTGACAGAGAAATCAGTAGAAGATAAAAACTTGATATAAAGAAATGCTGATATGAAAATCTGATGGAAAAAGTTAATAAGCCCTGTTTTAGGGAGAAGTGGACAGGACAAGACAGAGATGGGGAAGAGAGAGAGAGAGATTCTTCTCAGTGTTTTGTTTTGTTTTCCAACATGCAGTCAAGAATAATTTAAATCATTTGAATTTGATGCATATGCAACTGATTTAAAGACTAAAACTCAACCATGTGAATTTGAAGACCTAAGTGACTCTTTATGATGAGAAAAAAAATAAAAAAGCCTTATGCATGGAATACACAATGGAGAACGGAAAGCTGAAGGAAAATGATTTAACTTTCAGAGAGCTGGAGAAAGGATTTTTCAGACTTTTTATAAGCCACTAACAAATAGGTCTCCTCACCCAAGATAGCATGATTTCAGGCAGAAATATACAAATATAAGGAAACCACAGGAGTGACACAGTGAGGAAGTGATTTCTAGTGAGGAAAAGGTGTGGTTACTTCATGTGCAAGTACCAGCTACAAAAGTAGCAGAAGGGGGAGGTATCTTTTTTCTATGCTTAAATACCAGATGATCATAACAGAGTCATAGAATGCTTTAGGTTGGAAGCGACCCTAAAGGTCGTCTCATTCCAACCCACCCTGCTATGGGCAGAGACACCTTCCAGTATATCTGTTTACTTCCCAAAGACTACAGAAAAAGACCGTGCAATTCTCCTAAGACATGCATTTCTGGAAAGAAGGAGTGGTCAGTGTTCTGTGGCAGTGGGGACAAGGTTGTGATGGCTGAGCTGACACCACGCAGGCAGGCATACCACGGCTTGTGGATCCAAATTAGGAGCTGGCTGTTAGGTCCCTGAGCCTATGTCAGCATCAGCATGGGCTGCAGAGCTCTGTGAATAGATATAGAAAGGGGAAGCAGTTTGTGCTGAAACCTGGTGTCCACCTCATACATATTTCAGACCACAGACTAGCCCCAGTCAGGCCCCACGAACTGGGGATTCATCCATCATTTTGGTTTTACCTGAAGCAAACCCAGTTCAGGGGCTGTGAGTGAGCCCTCTGATATAAACCTAATTAAGGCAGGTGGGAATAATTGGGATTTTTTTTTTTTAAATACCATTCTAGTCCAACTAAAATGCTGCCCTAAATTCACCTTTCAACCCTAATTATCTTAATGTGGTTTCTGAAACTGGATGCACAACAGCTTCTGTTCTTTTAGGAAGAAGATCTCAGCCGTGCTGCCAATAGCCAGTCTCCTTGCTATGGCTCTGTACCCAAAGCCCACATACCAACAGCCAATATCTTAAAAGAGGTGCCTCTGCTGATTTCAAAGTGAGTGATATTAATGGCTGCTTTCTGAGAACTCTGAGAGTGTAACTGACATGGATTAATTATGGCAAAACAAATGGCCCAGAACAGCTATTCCAAAAACAATATACAAGAGTTAGTTATGCATTGTGCTTTGCCTCATGTCCCATCTACCCCAAGTAAAATGTGTATATAGCCATTGACAGTAACATTTTCCTCAGGCCCACATGTAACTTTGGGGATGCACCATGTTCCTGTAAAGGCTGTTTTCATGGCTAAGTGCACTCACACATCCCAGTGGATGTTCCCCAGTGCTCAAACAGGTGTCCCAGAACAGACATCTGATAGACTGGCACAGACAGCTTTTGGGACAGCATGCTCTGGGAGAAGGTATCCTTTGTTGCAGAAAGGCCATGGACAGAATGTCAGGACAGCCACATAAGCCTCGTTTGCTGGTCTGCAGCAGGAAGAGGGACAAGTGAGCAGCTGATGGTGGCTCCAGAGCTGGCCATGCCCTCACCACCAGTCCCATAGTGCCTGAACCCATGGCCAGAGCCCAGTGCTGATCACAGATTCCAACCACAGCCCTGCATGCAGCAACGTGACAAATCGGGTCCGGAGTCTCCCAGGGAGCCCAGTCAGGAGCAGAGGAGACAGGACTGCAACATGGGTCCAACAACCCACGAGACGGGGACAGGGCTGGGTGCAGGCACACCCATGGCCCAGCACTGTGTGTCAGAAAATTATCAATTGAAAAGTCCTACAGAGATCCAGAGAGGTACAGAGAATTTGTAGCATTCTCAGCTGAAGGAATAGATGCTGAAAACCTGCCAACAAGGGTTTTATATTGGAGGTAAGGGAATGTAGTAGGCCTGTACAACCTTAGTGGTACAAGAGAAGAACATCTGTAGCCTTTTCAACATTCAGTATACATTATTTGAGCACAGGTAGGTGGTTTACTAAGTCAAAGAAAGTTAAGGATCTATAGATTTTATTTCTTCCAGCTCTGGCACTCACTGCACACTGCTACAGTAAGTCCCTTAAATATCAGTCTGCCTCTTTCCAAGTTAGTAAATTTTGCCTCCCCACTCCTCAGAATGCGGTAACCCTAATTAATGTTTCCTTAATGGTCTGAGAAAAACTTTTAGGTAAAAGATACTGTGAAACCACAAACTAATAGCATTCCCAAAGAGAGAGGTGAAAAGTTAGCTGAACTCATTTTTTAAGAAGTTGAAGATTTCTTTGCAACTATTCCAAATAAGTTAGCTAATTTTCCCTTCCATCAAAACAATATAACGTCAGAGGGATGGCATTTTTTAGCTGTTATAGACTAGCCAAGGTCACATTCCTCTGCAAGGCGATTGTCTTCCAATGCATACCATTCCTTGGGATAGATAAATAATGAGTTAATGTTTACAGGGAATACTGTCAACAGAAAATAATCTAAAAATATCACATTTTTGTATTGATTTCACTTCCTCTGAAAAAAAAATCAGGGGAAACAGTAAATTTGCTTAAGAGTTTAATGTACAAGAACATATAAATCAGGAAACATTATCAATATAGTTATGGTAATATGACTACATTTTCTTTCAATGGCAAGGTGATTTTCCTTTAAAAGAAACACAGCCACAAAGCTTTGTTTCACATTTAGAAAAACAATAAAATATACCCTACTCCCTTAAAGTGCATTTTGCCAAAAATCTGTGCAAGACTTCTTACTTTGTTGTGACTAATGTCACAACCTAAGTCTTTCATGAGCAACAGATGTTGCTTTCATCTCTGAACTACACAGCCCCAGTACAAAACCAGGACTGACAAAGGTTGCAGACTTCCCATAGGAATACCCATACACCCCACATCGCCCTTCCTTTCTGTGTGGCTCATTAGACCTCACCGGAGTGTTGATCCATTCCATGATGACCCGTTAAAGCCTACAGGTCGGTCATAAGGGACGAATTTAGCCCTTGGTCTTGTCCAAAGGTGGTCAGCTCTAACATGTAGTTGCATTTTGCTGAATTTGGTCCTCCAAATAACCCATGTAACTTCCAATTAACATGGTGCACAAGAGGAAACCTCACAATTCACTCAAACATCTGTACCTTCACACTTATCTTTACAATAGCTTTAGTTTTCATATATTTTTTAATATATTTAAATTAAGACAAATATCCCTTATTCTGAAGGAAAGGGTATCCGTTTTCAGGCTGTTTGGTCAATTATTCAAACAGTGCTCACACCATGACTCAGGCCTTGCACTTAACCAGAGACTACTGTTCGGGACTGCACTGAGAATGCACATTGCAACCCTTGCACTATCCTGTGCTCCTGGTATGTGCCTGGCACTTAGTCTTTCCATGGAGTCACTCCAGGAGGAAATATTTTCTGTATCAGCCATGTTCCCTTTGCTGGGAGCAAACCAAGCCCAACAGTCCAAACTTTGAGTCATTTACTGGTTTGCTTTGATCCAAGACTGATGTTTATGCTTGTTAGTGGACAAGACAGAGAATCTCATCTAGATATTTTAGGTTATCTTTCCCAAGCATCAGAGTTTAAAGCAGCAGTCCTGTGTTAAACTTCAGTGTGGAATCCAACCTTGTAATACATGTTGAAGAAATTAAATCTGAAGTAAAATCCATCAATTTAAAAATTCTCCTTTTAATTTCTTTTCCTTTCTCTTCCTTTTCACTTATTTATTCCTACTTAATTTTACTTCTTTTTCCCCATTTCTCTGTGACTCCTCTTCACTGCCTTTGTTTTTTCCAATTTATCCAATTTTTCTCCAGGTGTGGCCTCATTGTTGCCCCATTACCCTCCTCCTTTCTTAATAGTGACACTCTATGTTAGCATGAGTCCTGGTGTATGGCATGAAACCACTGCCTCTCTGCTCCCAAGTTCTGGTTTTCTGTTGATTTTTTCCTAAAAGCCCTTCATGCACAATGACTAAAGCACTATTTTCTCCTGCTTTCTGAGCACTTCCTTCTTGCACTGGGTTTATTTTTTCCCTTCTTGCCGGCAGTCTGTCTGTCTCTCTCTCTTTTTTTTTTTCTTTAAATCAGTTATACAACTCCCTCTCCACACACTTGGGGAGACTCTGCAGTGATTTGCTCATTTTCATTTAAAATCACTTGCACATCTGATGCAATGCAGGCAGAGCTGCAACACAGCAGGCTACATTAAAATCAACAATGCTGATAACTGCCAGATGAAGGGAGGAAGGGGACCAAAGGGCTGACTGTATCAGGGCTGGGGACATCCCCATCCTTTCAAGGAAGGTGGTGTGTAAAGTACTGAGCAAACAAATAACTGAAAACATGCAGTACCTTTTCATCTTGGGCTGCCTCAGGCATGGGAGGAAAAATGGGTTAATGAGGGAAAGGCTTTTAGACTAATCCAAGGCAAAAATGATTGTCCTTTCAAATACGATTACTAGGAAAGTCATTTGGAAACCAGTGGGACAGAGCAGTGTGGAGTAAGCTGTCTCTCTGATACACATCAGAGAGACCTTCACACTGGCTGATTATAGTGAATACATAGTTGACATTAGCAGAGACAAAAAGCTACATGAGTGCCACGTTGACTTCAACAGCTCCCTTCGCCCCTGAAAAATTTCACAGGGAACAAAAAAAGCATTATTCTTTTTCTTCCAAAGAGCAGAGCAGGTAAAGGCTCCTCTGGAAGGCAACAGCATTTCACCTTATAGAAAGAACATGAAAACATCTCTGAGTCATCTGCAATCATTTTTACAGCTCCATGGAAATGCAGAAGGGACTTCAAATAAGGTTGGCACAACGATGCTGGGACATTTGCGATGACCACCCCACCCTGTGCATGTCTGTTTCGCACTGGGGAGAGAGTCCCTGAACCCTGGGGAGGAAGGGTCTGTGCACTCAAGGCTGGTGCCTATCAGAGAGAAGCCAGCCGTAACCTTTAGATGCAGCACATTGTGCCAGGGTGTTAAAGCCCCTTCATAAACATTTTCAAAAACTTTGCTTGCCATGCAGTATGGCACCAGAAACAACAGAGCCCAACCTTAATTTTATGCTTTTCTCCAGTTGCAAAAGCAATTTGTTAGAGAAATATAAATTGAAAGTAGTCTTTCTGAGTGCAACATGCATGTTTAACCTCTCGTAAATGACCACTAGTCTTTGTTTTTCAGCTTTGTATCAATCAATGCCTGCAGTCCTTATTCCACATTCATTCAGCCTTTGCTCCTAGCACGTTAACTAGAAGTCAATAGGAATCTTCTAAGTACAAAAGGAAAGCCTTTTTTTTTTCTATGAAAAAAAAAAAAAAAAAGCTTGGCTTGCAGGAGCCCAGAGTATTGTGTTACAATAAGTCTGTGGAGCTGGACAACAACATCCAAGCATTTGAAGACAGCTAAGTGTATTAGGAAGATCAATCAGAGTAACATATGGGATATGTTACTTTGATAAAGACTGAGACTTCACAAAAGCAGAAATGATTAATTACCCCAAGTAGGAGAAGCAAGAAGATTACTTGACTTACAAGCATGGAAGCTGATGTGTGCTTTGGGAACACAGGGTGCTTGAGCATTTGGCTTGTTTTGCAAGTTACTGGGTATGTTGATCTTCTCTGACTCTCTGCTGAATAGGCCTGTCTTTCTGTTCAAAATACGAGAGAGCCTGCAAAGACTTCTTTATCAGAGCACAAACACTCTAAAGCCAATTAGTTTCCAGGTGAGCTTGCAATTTTCTTTTCAAGTTTGCATCTGTCTTTCTCCTCATCTTAAAGGAAAAGAAAATCCAAAAGCAAACATTATTAACACAACATCTCAGCAATAACACAAAAAATAATCCCAAGAGCTCTCACCTGGTAGTAAGAGTACTAGGAAATAAAGCAAAGCAATATTGCATGCACTGACCATTATGCACTTAACTACATCATCCCTCTCCTATCTACAACTTAAAACAACAATATTCATCCTTTAGCCTCAAGGCACAAATTCTTAAAGCCCCTGTGCAAGAGTACGGTGTTGACACACATGAGTGGAGGTTCCCTTAGAAACACAAACAAACAAGTTTTTTTTTTGTTGTTGTTGTTTTGTTTTGTTTTTTTCCATCTGCTGGACCAACCCCACCCTCTATATGCCTGTGAACAGAGCTAGTGGTGGATTACAGGATCCATGTTTTTGCTTCGGGTTATCCCTCTAGCAGCAGCCATTCATTTTGCAAATGTTTTTAAATGGTGCTTTCAGAGTAAAGCAACTATTCAGTAATTTGGAACTTTTATTTTTGTTCTAATTAAAGGAACCAGGAATTTGTTGGAGTTTTTTGGTTAGTCTTAGTGTTATGTCCAGTGACATCTAGGAGACAAACCATGAATCATGATTTGCTTCCCTCGATTTTTACTTCTTTTTCAATTTATTTTCCCAATTACTTAAGTCACTTCTTACTAGGTGCCACATTATATGAGCCTAAGAGCTTTCTGCTCTTGAATTACGTTTCAAGAGTTTACTTTAAACTTCATCAGATGCAGAAAACCATATGAGGTAAAGCAGAAACTAGAAACACTAGAAACCTTTGAGAAACATGAAGACTGTGGTTTTAGGCAGAGGATGAACTAAATGGCTTAGATAGAATAACACCCAGCATCATCCTCCTACCATCTGTAATGTGAAACAGAAGAATAAAATTAAATCTAAGCCCGTTGAGTGGACAGACACCTAACCTGTGGTTGAGTGAGATATCTAGGCTATTACCAGCACTCTCAGACTTGTTTTTTTCCTTCCTTTGACAAATTATGTTCCTTGCTTGTGGTCTTTTATTGTAAGCCCCTCTCCTCTCTGTTCTCTGAAGTCTCTGAAGTTCTGAAATCTTTTGTGGAGGTCCCAGCCTGGATATGATGTCAGCCTTGCTACTCAGGGAAAAGCAAAGGAAAAAAAAAAAAAGAGTGGGGCAGGGCTAGACAGTTGAAAAAACACTGACTTCTTGGACATGCCCCTCTTATCCTACACACTTTGGGGTTCACTTTCACTTTTAAAACACTTATTATGTCAATAATTTCTGAAAAAGCAGGTAAGCAACGGATGCCCTGTGAGTTTTGGAGTTAGTGGTTGTCTTCAGAGCTGTCTTATGAATGCTTATCCTGAAGGAAGAGATTGTTAGGTATACTGCAACTTGAAGTTTCTTGGCATACTTGTTCAAAAGGTACAAGCAATATGCAGAGCACCAAGGTGTAATCACCACCTGACATGGCACACCATGTCCTTTGGACTGAATTCCATTGATTCCAGGCTCATTCAAATAAGATTAAATAGAGAAAAGGCTTCAGGCTCAATTTTTCCTCATGCCATCCCTATCCTTTTATAGTAATTTCTAAGAACATGCTGTAAGTTATTACCGGTCTTTCTGCTTTGTGACTCATACTTGACTAGCCTTGATATAGGTGTTTATTGTTTCTGCCAACAATATATGGTGCAAGTGCATAATCCAGACTCTCATGTGTTACTGATTTCACCTAAAAATCCTTGCGTTTTGGACATGGTAGTTGCAGTCAATATATTATAGAGAAATGAAGCCAGTCTCAGTCTGTGGTTTCAAGCAGCATAACTTTAGGGAAATGTGGATCTAGGACGGACATACTTCTATTAGTATTGTTAAATTAGTTGGTAACTTTTTTGTTTTTAAATAAAACATTTCACATTCATTTAATGTTATTATTTAATTAAAAAAAGAAGTCACCTATACCAGTGTGAAACAGGTTTATGTCATGAAAGATCTCAACAAACGTTTAAAGTTGAAGGGCTGATACTTGTCCTGTCTTGTCTTGACAGTTACTGCACAGCATAATCCAGCTCTGCCAATCAGATCTGAACAAAGGAAACAGCAGTTGTCTGACTGTGAATCACTTTTCACCTCAATTAATATAAATATTGAGTTTGCACAAGCAGACTTGACAATTTGAGACATGCCCCAATTTTCTGTGTAACCAGCACTTAATGACTGATACTCAATACTTGGACCTGGTGCTGAGGGTGAAGTCAACAGTTTAACACTTTGTTTTGTGAAAGTGAGTGGAGGCTCAGCAGAAGGATTTCATGTGTTTTGTAGAAGTTTTGGAAATAACTTATATCTGTAGATGAAAAGGTTCCCATTGGTTTTAATAGCTCTCAGGCACATTCTTTAACATTTCTGAAGTGAATTCTCATTCCTTTAACTCCATTTCATTCACATTCACTTCCTGCAAACGTTTGAATGAATTCATTGACTCCAGGAAATGTTCCCTGGAACAAAGGATGCTTAGGCTAGATCTACAGAGATCTACAGAGAAAAGCCAAATCTGAGCACACTGTCCTATGTGTTTGTACCAGCAGGGTATGATTTTAAAGTTATATTTTTTCAACAAAGAGAATCATAGAATCATAGAATTATCTATGTTGGAAAAGACTTCTAAGACCACCTGGTCCAGCCTTTACCTTAGCACTGCCAAGTCTAACATTAAAACATGTCACTAAGCACCACATCTACCTGTTTTTGAAGACCTCCAGGGAGGAGGTCTCAGCTACTTCCCTTAACTACTTCCCTGGGCCACCTGTTCCAATATCTCATGACCCTTTCAGTGAAGAATTATTTCCTAATAACCAGCCTAAGCCTCCCCTAGTGTAATTTAAGGCCATTTTTTCTTGTCCTACCAGTTGGTGCTTGGGAAAAGAGACCGATCCCTACCTCACTATACCCTCCTTTAAGATAATTGTAGAGGACGATAAGTTCTCCCTTGAGCCTCCATTTCTCCAGGCTAAACAACCCCAGCTCCCTCAGCCGCTCCTCATAAAGACTTGTTTTCTAGACCTTTCACCAGCTTCATTGCCCTTCTTTGGACATGCTCCAGCACCTCAACGTCCTTCTTGTAGCAAGGGGCCCAAAACTGAACACAGTACTCAAGAGCCAAGTACAGGGGGCCAATCACTTCCCTAGTGCTGCTGGCCACACTATTTCTGATCCAAGCCAGGATGCTGTTGGCCTTCTTGGCCACCTGAGCACACTGCTGGCTCATATTCAGCTGGCTGTTGACCAATACCCCCAGGTCCCTTTCTGCTGGGCAGCTTTCCAGCCACTCTTCCCCCAGGCCTGTAGTGTTTCATGAGGTTGTTGTGCCCCAATTGCAGAAGAAACTTACAATCTTATTACTACATCCAACAAAATATCTAGTTTTATTTAACATGTTTGCAAATAATTTGCAGTTCAAGAACTGGTCAGTTTAGCTGAGGAACTGAGGACCACGCTCAAAAAAAACAACAACCTGACAAAACACTTTCCAAACAAACTGTTTGCTCAACTCTGTCTCCAGATAATTAGCTCAAATCTGGCAAGATCTGATCCTAGATATTGAAAGGCACAATTGTCTAATAGCATCTTACCAGACCCTCTAAGATGCTGTGGTGGTCTTATTTCATTTCCTAGACAGTTGACAAATGTCAGCAGGAAAATTACTCTCACCATTAGCCCTAGTTAGTAACCTCACCTGCTGTCCAGGGTCTTAATCAGCAAAGACTAAAGTGCCTCGTGATCCTTATTAAAGGGGTTCTTCTGGGCTAAGATTTGTTGACAAGGACATGAAGGAAAGCTTTTATTTTGGATATTGAATCTACGAGAGAAACATAGCTTCTGAGTGAAACAGACTGGTTAGCACTGCTATATTTTCCAGAAAGGAAATACATACACAGAGAACTTCAGTATCTTCTGTTTCACATTTACCTTTCTAATCAGTGCTGAGAAATTTAGTTGGTCAGTCTGATTTCCAGCAATCCCAAGTATCCACCATTCTTGATCCCTCCACAGGAGCAAAGAACAGTCAGCAAGTCTGGAAAATGGACCGCTTAATTATGGGTATAAGCAAACATTCACATTTGTGTTTGAGTTGGTTTGATGTATAATACTAGGGGAAAACTCTAATTCATACCATTACTTGTAACCAGAACAAATGGATATATATGCATGCATGTCTGAAACAAAGAGAAGGAGAGAGAGAGACCATTTATGTGGTAGGGAGCATTACAGTAAAAATTATCTATATTGCATATTTTGCTTATGCACTCCATTTCATGCTCACAGTATGTACAGGTGTAAGTGGCCTCTTCATATGGTAATATGCCACACACCAGCCTATGCTGCTTGTTGCATGGCTTTATGCATCTGTGTTTATCCAATGCTGGTGACAGATATGAAATATAGGAGTCTTTATAGAAATGGAAAATGTTTCACTGTGATGAGCTGCAAGAGTTTTGTTCAGCTTATTGATCAGAACGACATGTGGTGGTAACCTGACCTTCTTTAAGTCTATAAATACAAATAACATCTGCTGGCAGAAGCAACTTTAATGAGGTTGAGCAGGGGCCAGATGAAGCTGAATACATAGGAATGAACTGTAGGTTTCTGGCAATGAAACTGTAGAGTTCTGGTGATTAAGATAATTAGCCTTTGGAGCAGCACAGAAAGTAATGTAGTAGAATCTTTTTTTGCTAGAAAAAGAAACAAAGGTTTTTTAGAACTAGTTTGGACATCTGTATAATATATGTGTTTAGATCAATCAGAAATTATGGGGTTCAATGGGACGCCCAAGGAGGAACATTCTGTAGTCTGTGCTATGTATGAGGTCCAAGCAAAGGGTCACCACATGCTTTCCAGAATATTACAGACTTGTGATATTTTGCCATGACTCTCACAGTACCAAATGTTTTACATGCAAAGTCAAGGCCTGGAGGCAAAGAGCTCTGTTACAGGCTCAACTTACTTTATTCTGTTTCTTGTTAAATGTCTGCTCCTTGCCTTCACTCTTAGAACCACCAAATTCCAGAAATGGGGAATTGGAAGACACATTGGCAGGTTATTCCCACATGGCAAGGGAGCAGGGCAGCACACAGCCTGCATGATGCATGCCAGATGTTTGCCTCATCTGTGCTTAAAAACCTCCTGTAAAGGAGATCTTGTTTCTCAAAAGCCTGTTCCAATGCTACACCATGTTTGTAATCAGATTTT